>NW_022631068.1:4314408-4623494 GCF_010015895.1 Lontra canadensis | reverse complement strand
TAGTTAAAAAACTTTAAAAAAGAAAAGGGTAAAAGTTAAAAAAAATTTAGCAGAAGAAGAGAAAAAAAATTGAAAAAGAAAAAAAAAATTAAATTAACTGCAAGAGTAAAGAATCATGGGGAGAAAGCCATGAGTTCCGTGCTTTGCTTTCTCCTCTGGAATTCCGCGGCTCTCCTTGGTATTGAAACTGTACTCCACGTAAGTGAACTTGGTCCTGGCTGGGTTTCTTGTTGATCTTCTGGGGGAGGGGCCTGTTGTAGTGATTCTCAAGTGTCTTTGCCCCAGGCGGAGTTGCACCGCCCTTACCAGGGGCCGGGCTGAGTAATCCGCTCGGGTTTGCTTTCGGGAGCTTTTGTTCCCTGAGCGCTTTCCGTAGAGTTCCGGAGGTCGGGAATGAAGATGGCGGCCGCTCAGTCTCCGGCCCGGAGGAGCCGAGAGCTCGGGGCCCCACTCCTCAGTGCGCCCTCAGAGAACAGCGCCCAATTGCTCCCTTCACCCTGGCCTCCGGCCGCGCTCCGAGCCAACCGAGCCTGCGACCGGTTCAAGGTAAGCCCGAGCTGTGAGCTCACTCCTTGGCTCCGTCTCTGTAGCCGGCTTCCCTGTTCTAATACCTGCAAGCTCTGCGACATTCAGAGACCCCGATCCTTCTGTGACCCTGCGGGACCTGAGGCCACACTGGCCCCACGTGGGCTTCACCCCGGTTAAGCCTCTGGAGCGATGTCCCTCAGCGGAACAGACTTTTAAAAGTCCTGATTTTGTGCCCCGTTGCTCCACCGCTTGCCGGGAGCCGGCCCCTCCCCCCGCAGTCAATCTTCCCGTCGCTTTGGATTCACTTCTCCGCCAATCCTACCTTTCAGAAAGTGGTTGATTTTCTGTTTCTAGAATTGCTGTTCTTCTTCTCTTCGGTCTCCTGTTGGATTTGTAGGTGTTTGTAATCTTTAGATAAGCTATCTAGCTGATCTCCCGCAACCTGAAGTAGTCTCAGCCTGCTACTTCTCCGCCATCTTGACTCCTCCCCTCATGGCTACTTTCAAATGGGCAGAGAGATAAGTGGATATTTATGAGGCAGATGAATATCCATTCATTCAATCTCACAACACTCTATGAATTAGATCCCATGGAGAAATAAGGAAAAATGACGTCTGAGAAGTTAACCAACTTGCTCAAGATCACCAAGCTAGTAACTGGCAATGTGTGGATCTAAATGCACGTCTGCCTGACTCCAAAGCTCATGCACTTGGCCACTAGACTCTCTTCCCCAAATCTTAGCCATTGCATGAGTCTCTCTGGTTCCCTCCAAGAGAAACCCGTTCTTGTGATCACATCCATCTGTGCTGGAGAACTACTTGGGTCCAGGATGAATTTCCTCTGATACACAACAAGGATTCTCCAGAGAGCCTAGGCGATTAGCTCAGCTTCAGAGGCCTCTGGATTCCAGCCTCACTTCGGGGGAGCAACACACACGAACCTACTTGGGCTCTGACCAAGAGGTTGCTATAAAACCAGGACAGACCATCCCTGTTCTTCTCTCAGTGGTCATTCATCAAGCAGTTACTGAGCATCTGCTCTCTGAGGACCCATCTGTCTGAACTAAAGGTGGAAATGTTGTTTCCAGTGTCCTTGTCTGGTCTTTCATTTTGGTCTGCTCTTTTGTTTATCACACCCAGTAGCCTTCTCCTCCTCCTCCTGGACTAATGGTGGCTCTTGGTCTCATACCCACACCCAACCCGTTTCCTTTCTCTGGACCCAGCACTCCTAGGACAGTAACTATTTGTCTCTTCTGGAAATTTCAGTTAGTTAACCATGGCTGTCTTGAGAAAGCGGTGGAGTCTGCATCCAGTCTCAGAAGGCAGGCATGCCATGATCCATTAATAATGTTTGCCCCAGGAGGAGAGGCTGGACTGCAGTCTGCATGGAGGGTACCTGACATTGCTGGGCCCATTCTCTCACCGAAGCTTCAAGTTTGGGACTCACAGACCAGCTGTCCCTGTGGCTTGAGCTCCCTGAGGATGAATTTCCTGGGCTAGCATAATACTGACAATCTCTACATTCCTACCTGCCTCTTCAGTTACATAACTTTGAATGAAGCTGAGCTGTTCGCATGTCAGGTACCAGAAGGATGAAGCAGTCCAGAGAGAAAGAAAAACAGCAGTGATGATACAGGTCTGACCCAGGCCAGAGAATCTGAAGTGTGATTTAGAATGTCTGGGTCAAAATGCAGCCAAGCACTCACTCACTCTGGGATCCTGGGCAAGTTTTTGCCCATCATCTGGCCTCAGTCTCCCCATGTGACGTTGGGTTACATCAGGAATTTTTCGGTGGGGATGAAACCACTTCTTAGGGGGTGATTTGGACTTCTATAGAGATATTTTCAGTGTCACAATGACTAGAGGCTTCTTCGGGAATTCACTGGGCAGGGGACAGGAATAGTAGGTAACCTACAATACGCAGGACAGTCCCTCACAGTGAACTATCCCATGTCCTACTGGACACTTACGGACAGGAAAAACTTGTTCATGATTATCTGATGTCAGAACCTGGCTCTGCCTTAAAAATGAATGTAATTCATTTTTGGCACAACCGGTATACACTGAATTTTTGGGAAAATGGCATTACCATATAAATCAAGATAGAGTACGGCCTAAAAAACACTTGTATTGAGTTGTGATTTACATACTATAAGATTCACTCATTTTTAAAGCATTATCAATGCTTTACAGTGAAGTATGTAACCAATTCAGTGATGTTGGTAGGCTTGATAAGTTGGGCCACCAACACCACGATGGAGAGTCAGAACATTTCCGTCCCTTGTACCTATCTGTGGTCAATTCCTGCCCCACCCCAAGGCAGCTACTGATTTGCTTTCTGTCTCAATAGAATTTTTTTTTTCTAGAAGTTTCACATATATAGAATTATACAACACATGGCTCTTTGAGTTTCTATTTTTACTTAGCCTAGCATTTTCTGAGGTTCAGGTGTGCCGTGCCATGGATGATTAGTCTGCTTGCTTCTTACGATTGCTGAATAGCATTCCCCTGAAGTGTACCACACTCTTCTTTTCAACCCATCACCAGGTGATAAACATTTGGAAGGCCCCCTGTTGTGGTTGTTATGAATAATGCTGCTGGGAGCACTCCTGTACGAGTCTTTGCACAGACATGTGTTTCTGTTTCTCTTGAACATATACTTAGGAGTAGAACTTGTTGGGTTACTTTGTTATTATTACTTTAATCAAGAGTTGTTTAAATTTTTTGGAAATGGGCGCCTGGGTGGCTCAGTCGGTTAGGCATCTGCCTTTGGCTCAGGTCATGATCGCAGGGTCCTGGGTTCGAGCCTGGCATCAGGCTCCCTGCTCAGTGGAGCATCTGCTTCTACCTCTGCCCCTACCCCCACTCATGCACTCTGTTTCTCTCTCTCTCAAAAATAAATAAAATCCTTAAAAAAATTATTTTAGAACTCACTTCGACCAGCACAAAATGAACCACCAAACCACCAATGCTGGGACTCATTTTGGAAAACTGACACAACTCATGGGGTCTGAGTCACCAATACAATACCCCTGCATTCCTGTGCATTTGGAGCTCACGCAGGCATATATGTTGAATCATATACATGCTTACGTGCATAGGAGGAGGCTCTGACTTCTTTCATTATGTTTCTAGTTGGGTTGTACCCAAATCCGTCCATATTAAAGTATATATTCCTAATAAATTACTTTAACTTCTCCTATTTAGGATGATTTTTTAAAAAATCGTGTCTGAAGTTACTATGTTCTGAATTTCATTTCAGGATAGTAAAGAGGGTGCATGTATTTTTAGAGAAAGGGCGTCAAGGGACAGATTGGGAAGGACTGATGATTTGAAGGGCCCTGATACCTGTGAGTTTTAAAATCTTGTGCTCAGAGCGGCTTAATTAGAAAGGCTACTGCAGGTAATCCAGACTTGAAGCAAGAGCAAATCAGAGCAACTGTCTTGCACCAATTGCTGTGATCATCTGATTGTGGCCTAGCATTTTCAGGCCAGAAGCAGAGAGACTGGCAGAAATAAAAAACCCCAGAGAACCATCTTGAAAATGAATAGGAAGAGCTTCGGATTCTATTACTGAGCCTGGGTTTCACAGTGAGTCACAGAGTGGCAAGCTGACCCCGCAGGTCCCATCCCACATGCTACATAGGCAGAAAGGGAGGCCTGCACAAGGCGGGGATGGGCCACACAAGCCAACCAGGTCTGGGGGATCTTGGAAGCCTCCTAACTGGACTAATCCTGGGGAGGGAAAGGCTGGGAGGAACACAGAGAGCAGGTCTCAGGCTCCGCTTGCCCAAGCAGCTCCGGCCCAGGCTTCCTCCTCTCAGTTAACCTGACCCACTGTCCTGGGTAAGAAGGCATCGCTTACCTGGTGTGACTCAGGCAAGGTAGCTAGGGAGGTCTCACCACCTCCAGCCTCTTCAGGCGGTTTACCGAAGTACGTGCGTGTGTTACTTCACCTCCTTGGAGCCCCGGGAGACGACCCGATCTCCACCGCCTCACATTCCGCACTGCTTTCTTGCCCCTCGGTAAGGCAGGAGACCGCTGACTGGCTCCTCGCATCTGACTGTACGTGTCGAGCACGTCGGGTTCTTCCCACTCTCAGGGCTGCGTCGCCAGTTAAAGAAACATTCGTTAGAGCAGGGAGTCTGATGCTGGGAGATCAGGCCACGCCGCAAGGGGCCGCAAGCGCGGCCTTGGGACCCTCTGGACCTGCCTGTAAATGGGCTGTAGACAAGAAATCCCAAGCCTGGCCTCAGCACTACCCCCCAACCCCAACCCCCCACGCAGAAGCCCTTGCAAGTGAGGGTATGGAGGGAGGGGGGACTCCGGCGTTCTGGGGCTCTTTTGTCGTTCCCCCTCTCCCCCCCGGCAGAGGTCATCATACAACTCTGGATTTTCACGGTTTGGGTGTTTTTGTTTTTAAAACACAGACCCTGACAGCTCCTTTGCAAAACGGCTAGATGCCTCCAAAGGAAGCACCGTCCCAAAGGAGCTCTTTGTGTGTCCACAGCGGTCCACTGGGCCTTGGCGACTGGGCACACACCTAGGACACGGCTGCGGGGCAGCCCTCGGCCGCAGGCCGCGTGTGCGGGGCAAGGACGCGGCAGGAACCAGGAGGACGCCTGACCCAGCGAGCCGCCCTCACGGTGGAGGCCTGGCTGTCCGCGCGGAGCCTGGCAGCTCACGCCCAGGGTGGGCACTAACCTTCCTTTTACCTGTGGCTAGCTCCAGAGCTGCGCCAGGGTTTCTCTGGTATAAACACGGGTCAAGCGAACGTTCTAGGATGCTGCAGGCTGCAGCAGCACGAGGCCCCGCAGCCAGCGTGCACAGGAAGAGGCGGGTCCGGGAGGGGCAGAGTTAACTGCACCTGCCCCGCCCCCTCCGCGGGACTGTCAGCGCGGGAGGCCTGGCCTCTCAATTTGCCGCTTCCTCCAGCTCGCTACCTTCCCAGAGCAGTTTTCCGGTTGTTTAGGTTGGAGGAACTGCGGACTGTGGGACAGGCACTTTGAAATCTGGCTTCTTTAGAGCTTCTGGAGCAAACTTCCCAGGTGTGGAGTAATGCGGAGCTCCAGGAGCCCTCTGGGAAGCTCAGACATTTACAAAGGAAAAAAGGAACAGTCAGCCTGGTTTCGATAAGAGGCGTGTATCTAGCCCTGCAAAGCTGCGAGCGTGTGCCTTGCAAGCAAATCGCAGTGCCTGCCCGAGCATCCAGGGAAGCTGAGTTTACAGCTTTAAAAAACGAACGAGCATACCACCTGCTTTTAAGAACTAAAGCTAGAAACGATAAGGTTATTTTTAAGTCCGTCATATGCTTAATGCCGATTAAGCACATACTTGCACCCAAGTACAGGAAGTCGGGCAGGATGGAAAGAAAGATGGCCAAGGGCCTTAGGGTCAAGCTGTTTGCATTTGCATCTAACCCCTCAACTTCCTGTCTTTGCAACCCTCCATCCTCAGTTTCTCATCGGAGCCCTCCTGGGGCTGCTGTCAGCACGCATGCGCATGTAATAAGCAACTCATCCAACGTTAGCGGTTATAAATTGCCTGACCGCTAGTTTGCATATGCAGCAGCTAACCCATGAATTAGTGAATTTTTATAGTAGGGGAACGGGATTTGTCACTGTACACAAGCTAAATTGACTCCTTCATGGTGCACAAACGTGAAGGGGGTCATTCTTTCCGTGTAGGGCCCAGCACCATTCCAAGATCCGCTTCTATTCTATAACGTGTTAAACGGGACAAGGTCCAAATCAATCATCGTGTCCCCAGACCACTGAATTTTTTAAATGTAAACTCAGTGGTTTTTAGTATATATGCAAAGTTGACCAACACTGCCATAGTCTAATTTTAAATAAGTTTCATAACCAGCTCACCTGGGTGGCTCAGTAGGTTAGACCTCAGACTCTTGGCTTGGCTCAGCTGCTGGTCTCAGGCTAGTGGAATCCAGTGCCTTTTGGGCTCTGTGCTCAGTGGGGAGTTTGCTTGGGTTTCTTCCTTCCTCTTCCTCCGCCCCTCCCCTGCCCTCTCTAAGATAAATAAATTTTTTAAAAATTCATTTTCATCACCACTCCCCCCCCTGCCCCCCAAGAAACTGTATGCACCAGCAGTCATTTCCTACTTTCTCCCAGCCTTCTGGAGTCTGTCTCTATGTATTTGGCTATGCTGAACATTTTATAAAAATGGAATCATATCATACGTAGTCTTTTGTGACTGGCTTCTTTCACTTACCCTAATGATTTCAAGGTTCATCATCAGTCAGTAGACCTTTGCATTGTTTCCACTTTGGTGCACCTAGGTCATGAAGGAACTCTATGTTTATCCTTTGAAGAACTGTCAGACTGTTTTTCAAAAGTGGCTGCACCTTTTTACATTTTTTATACTGGCAGTATATGAGGGTTCCAGCTTCTCCACAGCTTCACTAATACTTGTTACTATGTGTCCTTTTTACAGTTATTCCAATAGGTGAGAAGTACGATCTTATATGGTTTTTATTTGGAATTCCTTCTGGCCGATGATGTGGGGCATCTTCTTGTATGCCTTTTGGCCATTTGTCAGTCTTCTTTGGAGAAATATCTATTCAAATCCTTTGCCCACTTGAAAATTGTTTTATTTGTCTTTTTGTTGTTGAATTGTAAGTGTTCTTCATAGATTCTGGATTCAAGTCTTATCTAATATATAGGATTTGCAAATATTTTCTACCATCCTGTGGGTTGTCTTTTCATTTTCTCGTTTTTTTTTTTTGTTGTTGTTGTTGTTGTTTTGTTTTGTTTTGTTTTTGACAGAGATCACAAGTAGGCAGAGAGAGAGGAAGGGAAGCAGGCTCCCTGCTGAGCAGAGAGCCAGATATGGGGCTTGATCCCAGGACTCTGGGATCATGACCTGAGCCAAAGGCAGAGGCTTTAACCCACTGAGCCACCCAGGCGCCCCTTGAAGGTGTCCTTTGAAGCACAAAAGGTTTCAGTTCTCATAGAGTCCAACTTGTGAATCTTCTCTTTTATCACTTGTACGTTTTGTGTCATATCTGAGGTCATTGCCTAATCCAAGGTCATGAAAGTTTACTCCTATGTTTTCTTATGAGTCTTATAATTTCATCTCTCTTATGATTTTATCTTCTAAGAGTCTTATAATTCTATCTTTGTTCAATTTCAGTGGAACAAAAAAGGAAACTAAAACCTTGTGAAAGTGAGCTTTGCTCCAAATTACGTTGCTAATAAGTGTCAGGTAGGTAATTCTTAAAAGAACAGCTTAATTTTATGCAAGCTGATAGCAATATAACTTCAAGACCTAAGACGGCCTCAAGTCATGTTAAAAATCAGAGTCTAAAACCAAATTTATACTCTTCCTGAAATGGAATCCACCTTTAATTGGAGGCTAATAGTAGTAAGAACAGACCTCATTTCTCGAGCAATTAGTCTGGGTCAGGCACTGTGTTCTCTGTCTACGTCTCAAAGCCATATTGTCAATAGGTACTATTATTATCCTTATTTTAAAGATGAGGAAATGGTTCCCAGGTGCTTTTTAAGTAACATGTCTGAAATCACACAGTCAGTAAGAGGCAGAGCTGGATTTTAAAGCCAGGGCTCTCATCTTCTTGTAGGGCAAACTATTAGAAAAACGAATGACTATGGCTGAAACCCAAATAAAAGGGCTTCTGACAAGATAGGTACCCGCTGATGACATGAAGTGGACCTCAACGGCCATGCCCATTCCTTGTCACATCTGTTGGTCATTTCTCTTGGTGGGGTTGTGTTGATTTGTGGTGGCGAGAACCCAGACACCACAAAGCATCTGGGTTGCAATGGAAGTCCTGATTCGTTTTCTTTAAATCCAATTTTCCACTTGGTTTGGCTAGGGCAGGAGGATGTCAAATTCTGTGACAGAGGTCAGTCCTATAAGGTGTTTGTCTCTATTTACATAATTCACTGGAACATTTTGTGGGGAGGGGGAATCCATCTTCTCTGACATTAGCCTCGGGAACTCTCCCTGGCTGGAGAGAGAAACAATCCTAGGGTTAGGCCCGTACAGAGGTCCAAGTTTGCAGTTTCAACCAGGCATATTTATTTACATGTGGAAACTCCCAGTGGGAAGCTGAAGAACACAACTTAGGAGTGGTCCCCAAGTGGGAAATTGAATAGTACGCTGAGCTCCTTTTATTTCCATTTAATTTACCGTTGGTATCATTACCATTATTTTGTTAATCATTTCACTAGCAATGATGTAACTTGGGACCAGCCGAGGTAATTGCAGCCAAATGGGGGAGACACTCATCTGCAGTACTGAGTTAGCAAAAGCTTTCATTCACCTTTTTAGGGATGGATATTAGTTCTTTCCTATATTCACGGAGCAGAGTGCTGCCGGGAAATGCTGAAGATATTAAGAGCTCCCTGCAGCTTAATGAACTCTACACTTGGTTGAAAAGAGGTTTCTGTAATTTTCAGCTTGCTGCTGCCTGAAACTATCACTCTGCACAGCCAAGTGGTCTCCCAAGATTCTAACAAGCCCGTGTGAAGCCCCAGCACTGCCCCATGGTCTGAGCAACACGGAGTAACTGTTTACCCAAGGCCCTCAGACACCAGACTCTACCATCTGATAGGCTGTGTGACTTCGCACAAGTTGCTTATGCTCTCTGGGTCTCTATTTTCTTATTTATCAAAAGAAGGTAATACCACTTACTGCATGATTGTCAGGCAGGAAACGGGGAAAGATGGGTAAAAGGCTCAGAGCATTCCTTGGCCCATACTAGGTATTTGATAGATGCTGTTTCTTTCTTGAGCATGTTTTCATATGGAGGACTTTCCCGCTGAATTCGAGGTTATTTGGGAGCCAAGTACAAGGAAGTGTTGAGAAACTAGTGGCTGGAAGGAAGGTCGGTTTTGGGTGGCAAAAGTGAAGATGTTAGAGAGGCTACATGGGTGTTCATGATGGGACTCAGCACGCCCACCCTGAGGCTCCAAGATGGTCTTTGTCTGGGCGCTGGAGACCTACTGTGTTCCTACCACTGCCTGCCACTGTGTTCCCTCTGTGCCTCTGCCCTCGCTCCCTCCTCCCCTTGGTTCACTGCTGTCTTTCAGTCCCTCCCATGTGCTAGACAAGCCCTTCTCAGAGTCCTTCCAGAGACTGCTCCCTCTGCCAGTCTCCTCTCTCCCCTCACCCCCCAGTCCCCTAGGTCGTCTTCAACCCGTCCTCACTGGACCTGCCCCTGATCAGCCCTCCCAGATCACCCTGTGCTTCACTGCACAACACAGATTGGTTCATGGGTAAATGAGCTTCTGTTTGTGTGAGGTTTTTAATTTTAAAGATGTCTCACCATCTGACAGTTGTTTCTCGAAGCCTGGGTCTGAGATTATTTTGCTTACACTCTAGGAGGTGTTCAGTAATACATGTTGAAAGAGTGAAAGACAAAACTCCTCTTGGGGAAAATGGGGGAAACAAACAGTAGCTTTGATGATGACTGTTGAACTCTCAGTCTTGGGCTGACTTTTAAGCAAAGGCAGGAAGATGAAAGCAGTAATACTAGTTGACACAGTTTGCTTTCTAGCTGCCAGGAGCTCTTCTAAATACTTCTGTGTATTAACTTCTTCAATCTTGATGATAACCCTATAATTACTGTCACCCCCCATTGTAAAGATGAGAAAACTGAGGCATGAAGAAGTCGTTCTCAGGTAGTAAGTGGCAGAACCATGACTTGGACCCAGACACTCTGGCTTCCGAGTGTATGTTCTTAGCCATTATCTTATCTATTCGACACACATTCTCCTTTCCCCCTGGAAAATGCTTTCCTGCTCCAATCCTCCCCTTCCCCACACATATATATGTTTTGGGTCTCAGATCCGAGGTGAAATAGGTCTTCCTCAGAGAGAACTTCTCCATCTCCCACCCTAGCTTGAGCCCCAGGTCATCAATACACACATCATCTGAATTTTGTATTGCCCAATCCTGACTGGTTATTTCCTCTCGATTACAGGGCATGGCTTATTTATCTCTGGATACTCTGCAGCCACTAGCACAAGGTTTCGCATAGAGTAGGTGCTCAAAACTTGGTTATGATGGAATGCTCCCATATCCTCAGGAGCTACCTGTTAATAATACCCACCTTTGGTGAAATGTCATTACTTACAAAAATTGCTTGTTTGAGGCTTACCCAGCTATCTCACATCTAGAAATTTACCCTAAGGAGATAATCATGCAAGGACAAAATAATGTTGATGCAAGTATCATTGATCATGGCAAAAATTAGGAACAACCTAAAATGGTGATCAAGGGGGCACTAGTTAAATAAATTATGTTCTTGCCACATAATGGAATCCTATGATGTCATTAAAAGAATAAGATAAGTACATTTACAGATGATAACTTAGAACTTTATCCAAGCTGTACTGGGGAGTGTTTAAAAAATTTTTTTTTCCAAACTGTACTGGGGAGTTTAAAAAAAAAAAAAAAAGAACAGAAGATTAACCAGCCCCTTTATTGAGAGCTTATTGTCAGGTGCTGTGTTAAGCCCTTTTATATACATCAGCTCATCAATCATCACAATAGTCCTATGGAATAGGTTTGTTCTGTTATAATCCCCAAGTTTACAGACAAGAAAACTGGAGAGTAAGTGGAGAAGCCATTTTAACCCACAGTTATCTCCAGAGCTTGTAATCTGTATTATACTGTCTCTGTGATCCTATTACATATTATTGCATAAACACTATGACAGAGACTGCCAGATACCTTGGATATCCGTTTCTCCCCTCTTTCATGGTAATAGGTTTTGTAGCAGGGCTCATGGCTGCCAGAACAAAGACTACATTTCCCAGTGTCCTTTGCAGCTATGTAACTTAGTTCGGGCCAATGGGATATAAGCAGAAATATATGTATTCCTTTGGCCTCTTGCAATCTCTCTCTCTCTCTCTCTCTCTCTCTCTCTCTTTTTTTTTTTCCTTCCTCCGTTTTCTAGAATGCAGTTGCTGTCCTTGGGAACATGAGATGGAGGCCACATAAAGTATGGTGACAAGATGGAATGAGCCGGGGTAAGTGACATGGTGGAGATCCTTGCCAATCCTGAACCACCTATGCAGACATCCACGTGAGAGAGAAATGAGCTGCGATCACGTTTACATCGTCATCATTTTGGTTGTCAGTCGTTTGTAGGTGAATGTAACCTAAGGCATGCATCCAGAAATTCTTGCAAGGATGTTTATAACGTTAACATTAATCCCTCAGGATTGCAGGATGTGTAGTGATTTTTAAGTTATCTTCATAATTCTCTGGGTACATGAGCCAATTCTTACAAAAGCAGTAAATCAAAAGAAAAATATACCACAGTACCCTCTACCTTCTGCCCTACAGTTTCAGTTAAGTGGCCAAGTTTTCACCTGCTCTCAGCCCATCCATAGCACCGTGTTTCTGGATGACTGCTCCCCCTGGCTCTCTGGGGTGCACTTCTGGCTTGCCTGACATTGAGGTTCAAGCTTACATCTGCAAAAATGCATCTGCAGTACTCCATTGGGTTGGGAGGAGGGGAGGAAGATTAGCTCAAGGCCCTCCTCCTTCCTGGGAAGGGACGAAAACCAGAAAATCAAGCCAGTTAGTGTCTCCAGAGAGAAGACATATAGAAATAGATCTGTAGGTCATTCATCTATTTAATAAATATTAATGGGGGGGGCATATATGGTTCTAAACTCTCTTCCAGGTATGAGAATACAGCAGTAAACAAGGACTTTTTGTTGTCACGAAGCATACAGCTTAGAGGAAGGGACAAGAAGCACTTAGATTCCTCTGCGCTACCCTGTCTTACTGAGCTGGTCTGTGTCTGAATCCATCTGTTAGTGATAGTTCCACTTCCCAGAAGATCTCAGTGTTTTACCCCCTTATTCATTCACTTGAAAAGCATTTTCTGAGGGCTTAGAAGTGCCACACTGTAAACTGGGAATTTAAAGGCAAAGACAAGCTGTTTTCAAGATTCGACTGGTCTGTTGTTTTCAAGATTTGACCAGTCTGATGGGAGTGTCAGCACTAGAAATGATTGCAACATCGTCAGACAGGAGTCAGATCTCATACTCGGTTCTGTCTGATAGCAAAAGGAACTCCCAGCCTTGTTTGGAGGAGGGGTACAAGGAAGGCTTTGGAGCCATAATAGCTGAGCCAAGTCCCACTGAATGAAAATTACCAGGCATGTCCCAGGCCCAGTGAAACGATTCTGAGATGCAGACATCAGCACCAGGAAAATGCACGGGGCCCTTTATCTTTCAAGCACACCAGAGGTCTTGGCTATAGTCTAAAATGGGGTTCAGATATCTGTGAGATAAACAGATGAGTTCAGTTTCCTAATCCTGAAAAAACTTGTTTAGCAGAAAAGACAGGGTTGGGGAGGGGAGTAGGGTACCTGCCAGGCTCTTGGTCCCTAGCTTGATCCCACAGACTTCTGTCTGAGCCCTACAGAGGGCAAGCAGAAGGACATGCTGGAGCAGCCGTTTGCAGGGCAGACCCAAGCAGCCTGCCAAAGGGCTAAGTGACGAGAAATGGTTAGAGGGCATGTCCTCCTTCCATGAGCTCTCCCTCTGCCATGAGGCTTCCCTGAGCCAATGTAATGCTGCCTTCATTCCTCAGGGCTGCAGGTCTGGGAATGCCAGAACACAGTGCTTTGAGGAGGGGTGCATCCTCACCGGGCACAGGCAGGATCTGAAGGGACATCAGAGGACCTTAAGTGGCTTCTCAGGCAGTGACGATCAGTGAGGGTCCCAGAGCAAAGAACATGTGGGGAAGACACATGGAAACAGGGGAGCTGGCCTTGAGGATTCCCAGAAATACTGTGGGAGGAGGAGGGTGTTGGATTAGGGGGCTGAGCCTGAGATCCCGTGCTGGACACCAACATGTGACAGCTGAGATACCTCTGTCCCCTTATGTCTTAGCCTGGGCTCCCTGAAGGCAGAGCCTGAGATAAAGGCCTGCGTGGAGTTAGTTTACTTGGGAATATGCTCCCAAGGAACAGGAGGGAGGGACGAGGGTAGTGAAACATACACCACGAGGATGTGTTGCTGAGTCGGCCACCCCGTGATGTGTGGGAATCTAATGGCCTGCATCTCAGGACTGTGCCCAGGGATGAGGAGGGGGAAGTGTCTGTCCACTGGCTCAGTACCCCTTGGTCACAGCGGCCCGAGGGTGTTAATTGCCCAGCACTTCCAGCAAGTTCTCAGGCATCCCACCCAGGCTGTCAGGATGGGGACCCAACGGGAGGTACTGACTGGTGCCCCTGCTCAAAGCAGGCTGAAGTGTCTGCTGCACTGGTCACCACACAGTGGCCGGGGTCCGAAGCGGGCTGGGGGGATCTGAAGGAGTAGACAAGAGGTGCCCAAAACAGGCACCCACGAGCTGGTGAAGCCTCAGAAACCCAAGTTACAGAAGTTTCCAGAAACAAGCAAGAATAATGATATGTTGTTATTGTTATTAACAAATAATAGCTAATATTTACTGGATACAAATTACATGTTAAATCCTTATGGATAAATCATCGCACATAACCTCACAACAACGCTTTGTGGAATGTGCTATTATTGACCTCTACCACGCAGATGAGGAAACTGAGGCAGCACATCACTTCCTCAAGGTCACACAGCTTGTAGGTAGGAGAGCCACGCTGCCTCCCCATAAGTGAGGGGACAGGCAGCTTGGCTCTGGGGAGAGGCATGCATCTCCCCAAGCCCTCTGACCTTCTGGTCCACTGTCATGGACCTTTCTCTCAGTCGGGGGCCTCTCTATAAGATTGTTCAAAGTCATGGTGAGTGCATGAGGGAAAGACTTAGAGTCCTCTTCCTTGGGATCTGAAACCCCGGGCTCTGTCACTCAGCTATGAGGTGGGGGATTTGTGTTAGCATCACACACCACATTCCTTGTTTGTGCCCCATCTCCTCAGCTTTACAATGAAAGGACTAGAATGCCGCGACTGCGAGATCACTTTGGCTCTACAACTCACTGGCATTAAAGATAATTCACGTAAGTGGGTCCAGGGTAAATGAAGACAGGAATAAAGACCCTCTTAAACAAGATACAGATGGTAAAGCCCTTACATGGAAAACGATGATGAATTTGACTATTCCAAATGAAGCGTCTCCAGCCTAGAAGAGACGTCCATAACCAAAGCTAAAATGAAGACACATGGGGGAAAGTGTTCATGAAACGGAGACGAAAGATTCCCGTTTAGATTATATAAGGAATGCCTCAAATCAATAAGGGAAAGCTAGCCCAAAAGAACAGTCATGACTAGGTGATTCACAGCTAAGGAAACTGAATAGACAGTAAAAATATAAAAATATGCTCAGGGGTGCCTGGGTGGCTCAGTGGGTTAAAGCCTCTGCCTTCAGCTCAGGTCATGATCTCGGGGTCCTGGGATCGAGCCCCGCGTCGGGCTCCCTGCTCAGCAAGGAGCCTGCTTCCCCCTCTCTCTCTGCCTGCCTCTCTGCCTACTTGTGATCTCTGTTTGTCAAATAAATCAAATCTTTAAAATAAAAAAAAATATGCTCAGATTTACTAGTAATGAAGGAAATGAAGACGGATACATGAATGAAATACTGTTTTTTCACCTGCAGGCATGGTGGCACAGAAACGTTTGGTCTTACCAATTATTGGCACACGTATAAGGAAGCAGTGCCCCTCCTGGGTGGGAGTAGGGGGCCAGGCTGCCACTATCTGTTAAAACTTAAAACACTCATACTGGGCCTCTATGGTGCTCTTTCTCCATATGTGCCTTCAAGAAGCGCCCCCACTTGCCTATGGGAAGCCATGTCCAAGAATGTTCCCTCCAGCGTTGCTTGTAGGCATGAAAAAACAGAAGGAAATAGCAGCAAACCTGGCAGGAGAGGAAGCAGCTTAGATGTGTGTCTGCGAAGGAACCGCATTGGTTCTATCTTACACAGAAATATGCAAAAAATAAGAAGAGCGTGGTTGGAGTTCTGTGCCAACATGGAAAAATCCATAGTACATATCGATGAGTAGAAAAAAAGTGAGTTGTGGAACAACAGGGAGCGTGATAGCTTCACGGGAAACCAGAATCAATTGTTCCTATAGAAACTGCATGGAAGAGGGTCTGAAAACAAACGCTGAGCTTACACCAGAAATCAGCTCTGGGGAAAGGAAAAGTAGAACGAGTGCCGAGAAGGCCTGATTTCTATTGCTTTGGTTTGTTAAGAAGGGGATATAGTCATGGATTTCTCGTGTGGTGTTGCACAGCATAAAAATAGGTCAGTGGTTGATGGCTGACACCTCTCCCTTTTCCCAGTCACTAAAGAACAGAATTCCCATGCTGGATATTAGGGGATCATCTGGAATTAACCAGCTCCCCGGCTAGCTCCCCCTATCTGGCTCTGCACCCACAGTGGCCTCTTGGGCCAGGCACTCCTCTTCCCCTTCAAAGATTACATTAGCGCAATTACAGTGCTCTGACATTTGTTCACCCAGGGCTAACTGCAGGGCGAGGCTATGATTACGGTGGTGTTTTCTGTTTTTTTCATTTTTCAATAAAGAGAAAGGTTGAACATGTACTGTTAACATTCAACAGGGTGTAAAATCGTTTCAACCAAAAGACTTTGGAAATTGATTTTTGCGGTGCGCAACCTGAGAAACATTTGTCAGAGGTTGCTCGTGTTTAGTTCTGTTCGTTGGCAAGAGGTGCTATGGGTGTTCATTTACAGCAGGGTTCTCGAAGGGGGCCCCCAGATTAGCAGCACTGGCGTCCCCTCGCAAGCCCCAGCCCAGATGCGCTGAATTAGACTGGGGGGGGGGGCGCTACATCCCGGTGGGGGGTATGTGAGCAAGCCCTCCACGGGATTCAGGTGCACGCTCAAGTTTAAGAACCTCTGCTTGACCTCACCAAATAGGAACGGCCTTTTAGGAAGCTGATCACACCTCTGCCGGGGGACAACCTAAACTGACCTGTTTACATTTCCATTCATCCCTCAGATCTCTGCTGAATCATCACTTTCTCCGGAAACATTTTCTGCTTCTGTTTTCGTAACGCCATGTACCTCTTCTCTCTGCACTGATCACAGATGCATCTTACACTTACGTGTGTGATGATCTGATTGAGGTCTGTCACCCAGCACCCCCCTCCCCCAACAGCACTTGAGTTTACCACAGTGCCAGACGCACGGGAGGCACCGATGGGTGTTTGTGCATCAGTGAATGAACATCGCCTTCACAGACAGCCTTCCTTGCCACCAACCGACTTTTCAACACATTTTTCACAAATCAGCAATGAAGCTTTCTTCGTCAAGATCCTCACTATTTATCCAGGTTTGAAACCTCGGTGACCCTTTAAATTTGTCACATTCATTCATCTGCGGTGCCAGCCAGCTGCCAAGTCCTGTGGATTCTTGCACTGGAATGTCTCCCTGCCTTCAATATTGTGTTCCTTCAAACTGTGGCTTGCAACTGTTAGTATCTGTTGAGCGTTTTATGTTTTCCAAAAAGTGCTTTTACTTCTGTTAAAATATTAGCAACCATTGACTGGGGGCTCATGTGCCAGGCACGGAAGTGATTCCCATTACTGTGAAGGAGGTATTTATTAATTATTCTACATTTTCATGGAAGGATAAAGCCAGGGTTAGAGGGGCCTGGGTAAATGGTGCATAATCACTCAGCTCCTAAGTGTTAAGACATACGATTGGGCCTCGGATTGTGGCTGATTCTCTGATACATCCTCTGTGCTGTAATGCCCTCTACCTATCCTTTGTCCACAGCCCCTCAAGCTGTAAGAGCTCGCATGTTTGATTCCATACCTAGTGCCTCCTTGTCATCCTCCATGCCGTTCCTTCCCTCAAAGCCATGCCGTGAGAATAAGCATGCCTACTGGAAGGGAGATGGGCTCTGGGGACGGATCTGGGCTCAAACACAAGCTGTGGGATCCAGAGCAAGTTATTTTTCTTCCCTGAACCTGTTTCTTGTTCTGTAAAATGAGGGAAGTTAAAATTATGACCTTATAGGGTAGCTTTGAGGACTACACGAGATTGTTCACTTATCAGTATACACAGAGTGAGCACTGATCAATGCTAACGCTTAATATATCTCTTTCTAGTCCTCAATACATCACACCTGAACTCTGTCCACCTTTCAAGGCTGCAGGTAACCTGGGCTCCTCTTTTCCTAACTGCATTTCTCTTTATTCTAAAAAGACTCATCTTTTTTGTTCTCTCAGTATAGATCACAATTGTTGCCGTCCCCATGTTTCCAATCCTAAAAAACACGGGTGTTCTTTGAAAAATAAAAACAATATACAAAACCACAGAGAAAAGAAAAAAAATTCCTGTTCCCACTCTCCAGAAATAACCAAAACATCCGTTCTTGTATCCGTGTGTGTGTGTGACTGTACCTAGATAGGTTGTGTTCTGAAATCTGATTTCTCTCACTTTACTATATTGAGTAGACATCTTTCCATGCCAGTAAGTAGAGATCTTACCATTGCACGTCGCAGCTGTACAGTGTGGTATTGCACACGTGTGCTACCGATGGACTGTATTGGTGAGCAACTGCTGTTTGACAAATCACCCTTCGGTTGTAGTGACTTATACGTAGTTCATGTAATTATACATAGTCTATATAGATTCCACATAGAGATGCAGATGGATACATATAATGTTATATACGTATCACATGTCTGCAGGCTGGCTGGAGTTTGGTGGACTTAGGCTGGACTCAGCTGGTTGTTCTGCTTCAGTTTATAGGGGCTCTGTCTATAGGGGCGAGGGTGGCCCTCCTTCATATGTCTCTCATCCTCTTTCTGGAACCAAGGATCTGCCCACATACCATTCAAAGCATACCACATGGCCAAGTCCAAAGTCAAGGAGTGGGGAAATAGACTTTGCTTATGATGAAGAGAGACATGTGAGTGCAGATTGGGGTGAAGGATTGAGACCAACAATTTAATCTATCGCATACATAATTAGTTTTGTTTCCCATTTTTTTATAATTTTGAGCCTTTTTGAGCCTTCTGTACCTGGCCCAGTTTTATTTTCCTGCGATAAATTTCTAAAGTCAAATTGCTGTGTCAAAGGACATATGCATTTCAAATACTGATTTGTACTTAATAGTATTCCAAAAAGATTCTATACTCCCTAGTAACAGTGTCAGAGAATGCTGGTTTCCTCACACGTTTGCCACTACTAGATTTTATCAATTAGAAAAAAAAAAAAAAAAGCTTTGCCCTAATATAAGAAATATGTTGTCCTAAGTTTATTACATTTCTTTGGTTATTAGTGAGGTTAGAAATATTTTTATGTCTGTTGGTCTTTAAGGTTTTTTTTTTTTTTTGAGTGATCTCTTCATGCCCTTTGCCTATACTCATTCTTTTTCAAATAAACAGATCTCCCCAGAACTAAGGTGAAGTCACAGCTTGCGTCTCTTAACCCAGATCTTGTGAGATTCCGTGTGCGGTCCCGTCCCCACCCTCCCTTTTACTCAGGCCGAATGCAGTGTGCTCAGCTGTCAAGAAGGCAAAGCAGCGGAGGGGTTCGTGCCCTTCAGGTGCCCGGGAGAAGAGAGTGCTAGGAGGAGGAGGAGGAGGAGGAGGAGAGCAAGGAAGACCAGGCCCTGGAGCCAGTATTCTGTGAAAGGTGACAACCCCTGCTCCTGATGATGCTGACTCAGACGGAAGAGGCCTGCTATAACGTCACCATCTTCTGGATGGCAAGAGAAAACTTGCCAATCAACCACCCGGTCTATCCAAATGGTTTCCAATTAAGGGCATTTTTATTTAAATGTAAAATCTAAAATCCCAGTCTGAGTTGGCAGGTTCTGGGAAGAAAATGACAAATCCTAAATCCTTCTCGTGTTGGCTAGAAATTCTTTGAACCAGTGGCTTCCTCCCATACTGCTTGCTGGGAAACTGAGAGGTCCAGCAGGGTAAGAACAAGGTTGATCCTGGCCTGTACTCAGGTAGCACTTCTCAGGGGCCCGCCATTGCACTAAGCACTTTGTGTATCTGCTAACTCATTTAACCTTTACCATGACCGCAGGAAACAGGAATTACTATCATGCCTACGTCGTAGCTGAGGAAGTTTGTTTTTGCCCAAAGACCTACAACCAGGAAATGGTGGAATCAGGATTCAAACACAGGTGGTCAGCTCTGGAGCCAGTGCTTTAATCACTGTGCTAGGATTTCCCCAAACGCACCGCGTGTCCCCAAGTAGACTCAGAGAAGCACCCACCTCGCAGGATGCTGAAAGCTGTTACATGCAAAGGGAAACTTGGTGTTGAGGTCAACATGTCTCCTTACCCCAAAACTTCTTAGGGACTACAATACGCCAATCTAAATGGTAGATTTTTAAAGATGCAAATCAACCACCCGGTACTTCCCAAACATATTTGTCCTTTAAAAAGATTTTACAGAATTTGTATTCCACAGACCATGTGTCGCTAAACGCTGTTAGAGAGGGCTTTGGATCAGGCCCACTGGCTTGGGGCAGCTCGTGAGTCAGGTGTCCAGTTTTCAGGTGATTGTGAGAGCCAGTGGCTCCACTCAGTCATTATTAAAAATTAAACCTACAATTAAATAAATTACATTACAAAGGTAATGGATACTTAAGACTTTACAGCTTCCTAATGACTTAATTGCACTTGATTGTAATCTAGGCTCTTACATAAGGTTATGCCTGTAGCTCTACTCCGGACACTGTTCTGTACATGTGCAAAATTTATGGTCTCTTGTGCATCTCTCCAGCTCCACGTTCAGGGATGGCATGTTGGTAACTTGAAATCAGCCACGGTAATGGTACTGACACTATCAAAACTGGCAGAGCCTCCACATCAGGGCTCTTTTCAGGGAAGGAGGTCTGTTTTGGGAGGAGTGGATGTTAAACATTTACCAGCACATCACGGCAGACATGATGCTTAACATACTAACTTCACCGGTAAGCACAGTTTGGGGACGATGACTCCATGTCTTTGAGCTTTGGTCTCTGTTTCTTAAGACTGCTCTGAGGGTTACATATACCAGATTGGATTAAAGCCGTGCTCTCACACCCGGTCAGAATGACGCAGGTTCCTGGCGCTGTTCAAGACCTAGAGCATGAGAATCTCTTGGATGGTACCCAGGGATCTGCCTTTTCAATCAAGTTCCCGGGAACATGCAGACCTGCCCTTGGGGACCAGTGGTAAAACTGAACAGTAGGGAAGATTTCTGACCCAACAAGCTCCTTAGTCGTAGATCTCTTCCAGCTCCAGCATAAGCAGCAAGCACAGAATCAAGACTTCTCTTTCTAAAGTATGACTCATTATGGGGCTGAGGCAGAGAAAGGGCCACCCCTCCCCGAGCTATTTCATAACTATAATCCTCTATAGGTAGCTTGACCAGGACAGGACCGCTTCTCCGGGCCATCCGAAGGATGTGGAAATAACTCAGTTTTGAAACTGTACTTCGTAATGCTCTTTACTCATGTGCTTTTACCTGTCTTGCATCCAAATCTGGACCGGAAGCTGGGACAGCAGGACCACTGCAGGCCACGCAAATTCCCACACTCTTCATTCACACCTGAACAAGGGCAACAACTAAATCAGATACAATGTATCGGCCCCTTGGTGGGACATCCCAGACCCTGTTCCTTCTCTCTCTTTAGCCCCAACCTGAGTATCAGAGGGGGTCAGATTTACTACCTGAATATTTTATTTTTACTATGTATATTATACTATATTATTTTACTATATATAAAAATATTTTACACTATATACACATACACATATTTTACTTTATATATTATTATATATATGCTTGGTTATAAAATCGCAGAGTACAAGAGAAGAATCATCATCATCATAAAACAAGATTCCCTTGCTCCAGTCCTCTGGAGCAACTCCTCCCAAGAGCTAACCTCGTTGAATTTATTAAATAATTTAAAATTTTTCTTGTGGTCACTTTTACACTCCTAAATAATATATCTCTATTTTTTGATGCATCCCTTTTAGGCATTTCATGTTCCTTTTTTCTATGATAGAGGAGGATTTTGCTTATTTCTACTGCCATAACCTTCCCAGTGTCTATGAATCTTATTTCCATGATTAGTTACTTTAAACACTTCACAGATACACTTTTATTGCTTATTCCACAGACACTAGATTACTTCAAGTTCTTATGGCTCCTCACCCCAGACCCCTCCCAGCTGCTGTCTTTCCACATTATCAAGGCTAAATGGACTTCCGTGAGATGTAGTCTGCCCGTTGACCACTGTCATCTTCTTGGCTTGTCATATTCAGGATTGCCATCAAATATTGGTCACATAAAATAACGGCAGAGGAAATAATTCAGAATTTCCCCAGCTATCCTTTGTCTACTTAAGGAAAACACAGGCCCCTTTTTCTTTCTTTCTTTTTTTTTTTTTTTTTTTGCCCTGGATCACAGGAGTTATCTCATTAAACTAAATACCATAGAACAGCATGAGGAGCCAGAGCAGATGAAGGTGTAAGGGGAATAAATCCTATTAGGGTCCCAGCAGGAGAGTCATTAGAGACGCACACACTCATGAAAGACCTGGGGCTCCACTCATGTTCCTGTGGTCTCTGGTCCGGTACCAAAGAGGGGAAAATCATACGCTGCTTGCTTTCCGAAAACAACTCAAAGCCACCTCTTAAAGGCTTTGTTTTTCTTTTTTTTTTTTTTTAAGATTTTATTTATTTATTTGACAGACAGAGATCACAAGTAGGCAGAGGCAGGCAGAGAGAGAGAGAGGAGGAAGCAGGCTTCCCTGTCGAGCAGAGAGCCCGATGCGGGGCTGGATCCCAGGATTATGACCTGAGCCGAAGGCAGAGGCTTTAACCCACTGAGCCACCCAGGCGCCCCAGGCTTTGTTCTTTCAAAAACCTTTAGGATAGAGATGGGGATAAAAACACCACTTCTTTGCTGTCACTTTTGCTATAAAACTGTATCTATAGGGTTTAACAAAGTTTTCTGATCAAGATTTCTCATTAGCTAAACTATTCCTATCGATATTATTAGCTCATGTAGCTGTGTGTTGAAGAGATTTTTAGTTACTCATAATTTTTCCTTCTTTCCCTATTAATAAATGAAACAGTATTAAAATGTTTTAGAAATAATATATTTGAAGGGCACCTGGGTGGCTCAGTCAGGTAAGCATCCGACTCTTGATTTAGACGCAGGTTGTGATCTCAGAGTTGTGAGATCCAGCCCTGCCTGCATTGGGTCTGGGCTCAGCAGGGAGTCTGCCCAAGATTCTCTCTCCCACTTCCTCTCCCCCTGCACTCTCTCTAAAATAAATAAATAAATCTTTAAAAAATGATATATTTGATCTTTTTAAGGAAGTTTAAACTATATCCACGCAATTTTCACACACTTACCAATACAGCAGAATTAGCCTTTGCCAACATTTAAAAAATATTTTTATTTATTTATTTGACAGAGAGATGATCACAAGTAGGCAGAGAGGCAGGCAGAGAGAGAGGAAGGGAAGCAGGCCCCCCGCTGAGCAGAAGGCCCGATGCAGGCCTCGATCCCAAGACCCTGAGATCATGACCTGAGCCGAAGGCAGAGGCTTTAACCCACTGAGCCACCCAGGTGCCCCCCCACCTTTGCCAATTTTAGAATGCACCAGATTATCTACTTTTTGAAAAGGATCAACATGCAAGTAAAGTAACAATCATTAAATGCGGGCGAGCGCGACATATAGGCTTCCAGTTACGGAATGAGCAAGTCACAGGAATAAAAGGCACAGCGCAAGGGACAGTCAGATATTTTTTAATAGTGATGCATCAGGACAGACGGCAGTCACGCTAGTGGTGAGTATAGCATAAACTTGTGGAATCACTATGTTGTATACCTGAAGCTAGTGTAACATTGTGTGTCAACTATACAGAAAAAAACAAAAATCAGTCCTAGCTTGTTGGTTCAGAAAGCTTCTCTACTGGTAGCTTGTCCCCAAATACAGGTCTGCATGTTCTGGGGAGTTTTATTGAAAATGAAAATTCAGGGTTTTCCTGTGGGCTTAGAACAATTTGCTCGCTCAGGCTCTGAAGTTTTGTGTTTTCTTCTGGAGGGGGAGCATGACTGGGGGAAGGGATGGAGAAAGGGAGAGAGAAAGAATCTTAAGCAGGCTCCATGCCCAGCACGGAGCCTGATGTGGGGCTCGATCTCACAAACCTGAAATCGTGACCAGAGCCAAAATCAAGTCAGATACTCAACCAACTGAGCTACCTAGGCACCCAGGCTTTGAAGTTTTAAAACATCACTGTGATTAAGAAAAAAGAAACATTTTAGTGTGCACTGATGATATGTAAAAGGTCTAATGCAGAGAGGTAAAATGAAGTATTTCAGCATCACTGGCTAATTGTGGCAAACTACCAGTCTAGATTATGGGTCATAGACGCTGCGCTCATTTTTTTATTCAACAGATATATACTGAGGTCCTACTATGCGCCAGTGCACACTACAACAGTTAATGAAATGGACAAAGATCCCTGTCCTCCTGGAGCTTACATTCTAGAGGAGGGAGAAAGACAATAGAAAAGATAAATTATAAAACATATAGTATATTAGAGGCATTAGGGCTCTGAGAAAAATAAAGGAGGGAAGAGAATTGGGATTGTGAGCGTTGGGTTCTGCACCTTTACTCTGGCCCGGCAGAGAAATCGTGTTGAGAAAGTGACTCTTGAGCCCAAACCTGAAGGAGATGACCGAGTGAGTTAGCTGACCATCTGTGGCAAGGAGGCCCATCAAGTGTGAGCAGCTGAAGATGAGTCATTGGGAAAGTGTAGGAAACAGTTCCAGGGAGGGAAGTAACGGTGTGAGACTGCAAAGCATTTTGTAGGTGAATGTATGGATTTTAGCTTTTACTCTGAGATATGAAGCTTCTGGGGGTGTTTGAGTAAATGAGTAATAATCTGATTTATATCTTAAAGGGATTAACTCAGCCCATGTACTGAGGACAGAAGGGGGAAGGGTAGAATGGGTCAGAAGCACAAAGGAAAGTTAGGAAAGTCTTAAAAAAAAAAATCTCAGTCAGTGGTTCTCAAACTTTCTTGGTTTTAGGACCCTTTACATCTTAAAAATCACTAAGAATCCCAAAGAGCTTTTGTTCATGTGTGTTACATCTACTGGTATTTTACCATATTAGAAATTAAAAATGAGAAACATTTACATTTGCTTATTAATTCACTGAATAATAAACCCACATGTTAAAAAATTAATATATTTTTATGGAAATAACTATATTTTCAAAGCAAAAATATTTAGTAAGAAGAGTGATGTTCAGCATTTTTATAAATCATTTAATTTTCTGGTTTAGTAGAATACAGCTGGATTTTCATAGCTGCTTCTGCATTTAGTCTATTAAGATACATTGTTTTGGTTGAGGTAGATGAAGAAAATAAGGATTTGTATAGATAATCTTCTTCAATACCCAACCCAAACTTGACAAGCTGTAGTTTCTTAAAGGTCATTTGCAATGTGGAATCTGAAACTTATCAATAAACTTATATTGTTTCATTAAAATCCAGGGTTTATTTTATCCTTAGAATGAATATTTGTAACCTTACACATTTTGAGTGGGGGAGAATATTAGTTCACAGAGTTATGCAGATCTTTCAAATGCTGACACATTTCAACATTGTATAGTATCAACAATCAAGGATGTTATTATTACTTTTGATCAGGTACAGAACATGCTACCCGAAAATATGGCATCTTGGCACCCTGAGTATTTCAAGCTGAAGGAATTTGAGAAATGCATGTGCAGGAAATCTTCTTCCTCCCTCCCTTCCTTCCATTTTGTTAGCTCTGCTTGTGATTTGTTGCTTCTCAGTAAATAGGTGAACTCAGTGTTCAATAGTGGCCATTAGAGTGAACATATATTTGACTATTCTCATGATTTCTCCCACCTTCAGAAAAAACTCTCTTTCTCCTTAAGCAGGTCATAAAACCCTCATGTGAGAGGGGCTCTCTAGTCCTGGGAAAAGAGGAATAACTCCAAAAACGAAGGAACACAGAGAGGATAGGCCTCAAACGAACAGGCCTTGCTGTTTCCCCCAGTTTACGACATTTAGCTTACCTTTTGTCCTATCACATCTTCCTACAACTTGCCACTCTTCATCAAACCTAGCATGAAACCCTCAGCCTTTTCTTTGGGTCTTCCTTTACTTCCTTGTGAAGGCTCCTGTGCTACGTAAAACTTAGAGGCATACATCAGAGATATTGTGGGTTTAGTTCCAGATCACCGCACAAGAAAGCAAATATCACGAGGCCAGCTGAATTTTTTTTTTGATTTGTATAAAAGTTATGTTTGCACTCTACTGCAGTCTAAGTGAGCAAAAGCATTACATCTAAAAACAACATACATCCTTTAAAGATACTTTATTGCTAAAAAATGTTAACCATCATCTGAGCTTTCAGTGAGTCGTAATCTTTTTGCTGGAGAGTCTTGCCATGTGTTGATGGCTGCTGATTTAGTCAGGGTGGTGGCTGCTGAAGGTTGGAGTGGCTGTGGTAATTTCTTAAATAAGACAACATTCAGTTTGCTGCATTGATTGACTCATATACAAATGATTTCTCTGTAGCATGCGATGCCACGTCAGCATTTTCTCTACAGTAGAACTTCTTTCAGAATGGAAGTTAACCCTCTCGAACTGTCACTGCCTTATCAGTTAAGTTTATGTAATATTCTAAATCATCTGTTGTCATTTCAACAACCTTTACCAGGGCCAGATTCTATCTCAAGAAACCACTTTCTGTGCTCAGCTTTAAGAAGCAAGTCTTTCGCTCTTCATTTCATGATGAGATTTCAGAAAGTCACATCTCCAGGCTCCACTTCTAATTTTGTTCTCTTGCTATTTCCACTATCTCTGCAATTTCCTCCTCTGCTGAACTCTTAAACCCCTCAAAATCATCCATGAGTGTTGGAATCAACTTCTTCCAAACTCCTGTTCATGTTAATATTTTGGCCTCTTCCCCTGAATCACAAATGTTCTTAATGGCATCTAGAATGGTGAATCTTTTCCAGAAGGTTTTCAGTTTACTTTGCCCAGACCCATCAGAAGAATCCCTATCCGTGGCAGCTCTAGCCTTACAAAATGTGTTTCTTAAATAAACCTTGAAAGTTGAAATTACTCCTTGACCTATGGGGCTGCAGAATGGATGTGGTGTTAGCAAGCACGAAAACACCGATCTCGCTGTCCATCTCCATCAGAGCTCTTGGGTGCCAGGTGCACTGTCAATGAGCAGTATTTTGAAAGGAAGTTGTTGTTGTTTTTTTCTGCCCTGAGCAGCACATCTCTGCAGTAAGTCATATTGTAGACGGATGTGCTGTCATCTAGGGTGTGTTGTCCCATTCTTAGAGCACAAGCAGAGTGGATTTAGCATAATTCTTTGAGCCCCTAGGATTTTTGGAATGGCAAAAGCACCCTAGCTTTAACTGAAAGTCACTAGCTGCATTAGCCCCTAATAAGAGAGTCAGCCTGTCCTCTGAAACTTGGAAGCCTGGCACTGACTTCTCTCTAGCTGTGAAAGTCCTAGATGGCACCTTCTCCCAACAGAAGGCTGTTCTGTTGCACTGGGAATGTTCACGCAGCCACCTTCATTATTATGCTAGCTGGATGCTCTGGGTCACTGGCGGCAGCGTCTCCATCAGCACCCTTAGCTTCCGCTCGAACTTCTCCCTTACAGAGAAGCTTCTTTCCCTAAGCTTCACCACTCAGCCTCTGCCGGCCTCGGGCTTTTCTTCTGCAGTTTCCTCACCTTTCTCAGCCTTCACAGAGCGGTAGAGAGATAGGGCCTTCCTCTGCATTAGGCTTTGGCTAAAGGCAATATTGTGTTTGGGTTAAGCTTCTATCCAGACCACTGAAAACTTCCTCCCTGTCTGCAATAAAGCTGTTTCACATTCTTACAATTTGTGGGAGTAGCACTTTTAATTTCCTTCCAGAACTTTTCCTTTGCATTTACAAATTGGCTAACTGGTGCAAGAGGCCTAGCTTTCAGACTGTCTCTGCCTTTGACATACCTTCCTCACTAAGCATAATCATTTCTAGCTTTTGACTTAAAGTGAGAGACAGGTGACTTTTCCTTTCATTTCAACACTTAGAGGCTACTGCAGGGTAATTAATTTGCTTCATTTCAATATTGTTGCTTTCAGGGACTAGGGGAGGCCCAAGGAGAGGGAGTGAGATGGGAATGGCTAGTCCATGGAGCACTCAGAACAATCACAACATTTATCAGTTAAGTTCATTGTCTCATATGGGTGCAGCTTGCGGTGCCCCAAAACAGTTACAACAGTAACATCAAAGATCACTGACCACAAACCATTATAACAAATATCGTAACAATGAAAAAGTCTGAAATATTGTGAGCATTTCCGAAATTACAGACAAAAAGTGAGCAAATGCTGTTAGAAAAAAAAAAGGGTACTAATGGTGGTTGTCACAAACCTTCCATTTGTAAAAAATCTGGAGAGCACGATAAAGCAAAGTGCAATAAAACGTATCAGTGTTAAGTAAATTTGTAAGCTTTTCTTTTGTTTCGTTTTTCATTACACAGGTTACAGCTGAGAACTCAAGAAAAGAGCATAGGGGCACCTGGGTGGCTCAGTGGGTTAAAGCCTCTGCCTTTGGCTCGGGTCATGATCTCAGGGTCCTGGGATGGAGCCCCGCGTCAGGCTCTCTGCTCTGCAGGGAGCCTGCTTTCTCCTCTCTCTGCCAGTCTCTCTGCCTACTTGTGATCTCTGTCTGTCAAATAAATAAAGAAAAATCTTTAAAATAAAAAAAAAAGAGCATAAAGTTGTTTTTCTTCCCCTACACCACTAATCTTTAAGTCTTTAAAGATTGGGAAGTCCTCAAGCTCATAGTGATATAGATTTTTAAAAATTCCAATTTTAGCTTGAAAACCAGCATTTTATCATTAGCAACAAATTCTACCACTTTTATTTGAAGTTATTGATAAGCTCACTTTTTTTCTCTTTTGTAAGATAATGCCTGCCATAGTTTGTCAGTCATTCTTCCAAGTAAAAATAATATTTCATGGAAAAAAGTGGCTAGTTTAGGTCACAAATGAATTGCATAAGTGCTTTCCTAGGAGACAAATATTATATTTTAACATGCAGCAAGTGTTTTATTAGTATCATTAAGAATATTAAGAGACACATATTCAAAGGTCGAGATCTAATGAAATTAGTATTTACCACATCACCAAGGACATTTTAAAGAGAGTATGTGGTAGTGAAATGATTAAATGATTAAATGATTAAAATTTAAATGATTAAAATGATTAGTATAGTTGGTGCCTCAATTTGTGCTAAAGGGCCAGCACTGTTACCTATAATTGCTTTTGCATCATCCGTGTAAATGCCAACACAGTGAAAAAGGCAAACAATGTGTCAGTATTACTGCAAGAGTTTTGTTTTGGAGTCACCAGGGGTCTGCTGGCCACATTTTGAGAACCAATGATTGAGGAGAAAGATGATGCTGGTTTGGACCAGGATGTGGGTGGTGGTAATTAGAACTATTTTGGTTCTGGATATATTTTAAAGGTAGATCCAATAGTTTCCTGGCCAGCTTGGATGTGGAGTTGAGGAGAAAGGTCGAGGATGACCTTAAAGTTTCTGGCCTGAGCTAATAAAAGAAGAAATTACATTAAGTGAGGTAGAGAAAGACAGCAGGAGCAGGGTTTGGGGATGATCAGAAATAGTTTTGGAACATGTTAAGTTTCAGATGCCCAGGAGACATCTAAGTAGACATGGCATGCAGGCGGCTGGCTATAGTCTGCAGTGGAAGAAAGATGGCTGGAGATACACACTGAGAAAACATCAACATCTAAGTATTTTAAATAGTAAAACTGGATGAAATCACCAAGGGAGGGAAGATGGAATTATCAACATGCACACTTCTCTGATGACCTTGATAAGAGTAGTTTCAGTGAAGTGATGGAGGCAGCGCTCCTGGTGAGCACAGGCTTAAAAAAGATTTCTACACCAATGCTCATAATGGCTCCAGCCTGGAAACAATCCAAATGTTCACCAGTAGGTGAATGGACTGTTGACAAAAATAAACTTGATGAATCTCAAAAAACACTATGCTGAAAGACAAAAATGAAAGAGTACATACGATATGACCCCCCTTACATGAAGTTCTAAAACAAGCAAAACAAATTTATCTTGATGGCAATCAGTATAGATTTTGCCTGGAAGAGGGAGTGGGGATACATGTTGACTGCAAAGTAGCACAGGAAAACTTTCTGGTGTGAAAGAAGTGTTCTAAATATTAACAGGGTTGTTGAGTATATGCATACACTTGCCAAGTTGTTATACTGTACATGTAATGTGTGCATTTTATTTTATATAAATTATACCTCAATACAGTTGTTCAAAAAATGGGAAGCGAGGCAACAGAGACCATGAACACGGACAACTCTTTGAGTGGTCTCAATGTAAAAGAAAAACTAGAACTGTGGCAATAGCAGAGGGAAAAGTGGGGTTAAAATATTTTTCACCATAGGGGTACCTGGGTGGCTCAGTCAGCTAAGTGTCCCACTCTTGATCTCAGCTCAGGTCTCGATCTCAGGGTCTTAAGTTCAAGCCCTGTGTTGGGCTCCACATCCAGCATGGAGTCTACTTAAAAAAAAAAATTATCATGGGTGAAATAATGGCCTACTTGTAAGTTAACTTGAGAATAGTGGAGTGAAAATTTGATGATACAGAGAGACATGCTAAAGCAATTATCTCTGAACTACTCAGAGGAGATGTGGGACACAGGGAGAGAGGCTAGCTTTGGCTAGAAGCAGTGGACGTTCACTTAGTGGGGAGGCAGTATGCAGGCATAAAAATTGGCGGGGCATGTGGTATGGAAACCTGTGGAAGTTCTCAGATTCTTTTTATTTTTCCTGGTAAAATAACAAACAAGGACTTCACCTGAAAGAATGAGGGAGGAGGTTCTATGGGCTGGAGGAAAGAAGTGTAAAATAGTCATTGAGGAGACTGGGAGAAAAACAGACCAGAAAATAAGGAATGACTTCTGGACACTGGAGATTAGGAGTCATAAATTTAAGACCAGACCATCAGTATGGTTGAGTGCCTTCCTCCAGCCTTACTGAGCTGCATATGTGCAGTCATGGGTTTGGACTAGAAGCAGAATTGTGGTTTAGCTGAGTACAGAAAAGTGAAAGAAGAGGTGAAGTAGCAGCGATATGAAAGGGGGTGATTATAATGATGGACTACGGATTTTTAAACTGATCCAAGAGGGAAGCGTAAACAGGAAGGGGTGAGGGACAGATGACATGTGGTATGAATGAGTGGATTTTGGTCGGTGGAGTTGAAGGACTGCTGGAATTGGATCACAAAAGAGTGTGAGCTGAAAACCGAGGGAGTTAGAATGATACTTAATGTTGAGATTTACACAGGAGTTTTGAGCCCTGGGTATGGCCAGTTCTACAGGATGACCACAGGAGTGGCTGAATTTAGGAAAAGGGCAAGATCACTGGATGAGGTCAATGAGCCAAAAGGTCAGGGTATAAAAGGATCATTCACATGAAATCTTAAACTCACTGATTAGGCAGGAGCAGTGCGGGGCAGTGGTGGCAGTTAAAACTTCAAGGAATGGAAATTAATCTGGAGGGGGAGAGTTTGTGTTACAGTCTTGTTGACAGAAGATAAGATGGGACTCTGAAGTCCTTCCTACTTTGGAGAATGGTCCATAACTGGCAACCAAAAGCAGGCAAGTCATCTAATGCACACCCAAGTCTAGGGAGATAAGTGGTGTGGGAGAGGACAGTCACTATTTAAGAGGTCTTCAGGGGAAGCAATATCCTCAGGAGGGCAAGGGATTTCAGAGAGAAAAGAGACACACAGAACTGCACAGGGATATGAACCTGGGATGCAGAACAAGCGGGAGGCTGGGGTTTCATCTTCCTTTACTATTTAAGTTACTGTTATCTTAATTTTAAAAATTTACAATGAACTCAATGATAAGACTATTTTTACAATATATTTAGCTATACTCTAGAGCTAAATGAATGCTAACTACTCCACGTTAGTCAAGATGTTGAGGCACTATACAAAAACCGTTTCTTTGGTAGGCTTTTTTTTTTTTAAACACTGAAAACTTTATTGGAAAAGACAAGTGAATTGCTAAGATACTTTAAAAGTACTTTGCTTATTCATCATTTTGCTTGGAAACATTTACCCTAACTTTATAGTAAGGAAACAAACACAAAATCATTAAAAATACATGAGCCTCCAAGGCTTGATAGCTGGGCAGGGTCTTTACATAGCTTCCCATGGGGCCTAGTGATTAAACACCACATTCTAGAGTGAGAACCAAGCAAGGCAGGCATTGGGAGCCTCAAGGCATGTTGAAAAGTGCTGATATAAAGCAATTTCCCCAACTGTCTCTCCTAATGTTGGCAGTTGGTTTGGGGTCCAGAGCCCTCTTAGAAACCCAGAGGTTAGTGAGATTCACAGAAGTCCTTCATTGGTTTAGTTTGTAGCTCTTGGGTGAGGTTCAACCATCTCTAACTTTGAAAAAGTTCTGTTGGTTACCTCTCTCTGTCTCATTAAAACTAACTGAAATTGATAACCAGCTACCAAGTTTTAGTGTACTAATTTCCTTTGCACAGGACACTGTTACAATTCCAGACACGTCTCAAGTATGTAAATACTATATATATGTATTTTAAATTAGGGTGAAGTCTTGGTTAATCCTCTAAGTTTCATAAATGAAGGACATCTGGTTGCTTAGCTTCAAGTTTATATAAAAACTACAGTGTTTGTAATGTGTTCTATTAGGTGTATATTCTCTGCCACTGCCGTTAACGAACCTTGTGAAGAAAGTCTATGTACACTATTAGCTACCTCTGCTCCAGTAAAACTTTATCAAAATGGACCATGGGGTAGATCTGGCCCCAGGCCATAGTCTGCCAACCCACTGTAGGCAATGCTTGGCCTCAGCTACCTCACTGACCTTGCCTTTCATCACAGATTCAAATTCCATGACAGCAGGGTAGATTTAATACTGTTTTTGAGATATTCGTCACAGAAAAATCTGAATCCCTAGATGTTCTGGATCTATGTACAGCTTAAAGGATCATTTCTGGCATGACTGGCAGGAGCTAAATGATACACGATCCTGTTTTAATCTTTCCTATTCTAAGTTTTTAATGGTACTGTCAGCAAGTTTGCTCCACCTGATAGTGGACTGCAGACCTCAGCTCGGTAACTTCATACAATACATTTTAGATATTCCACTTTAAAAAGAGAGAAAGGTAGGTTAATGGAAAACACAGGTGGACCAGATTGGTTAACCTAGATTAAGTGGTAAGAAGCAAATAACCCTGCAGGACCAGAATTACTTGCCCTCCTTTTCAAACAGGGGTTATTTCAAAGGGAAATGACAGCTCCCTCATTTAAAATGTGTTATAAATTTATAATGTGCTAGCAGTTGGGGCTCCTTACTGGACCACTTTGTGCAATGCTGTCCACCCTCAAGAGCTGTTTTGTTGAAACACTCCTTCCAAAATGCTCTGTTCAAAAATTACTCTTCAACTGAATAGAGATGCCTAGTTGGATGAATCCTATAGATTACAATATAACAATGTTAATCTTCACAAAGAAAAACAGGAGGAAAAATGTATTTTCTTAATGGAAATGAAACAAAATGCTTGGGACAGAGTAGTTTGCTATCCCTAAATGTGCATCGGTCACAGAATGAAAGGACAGTGCATTTATCACTGTCAGGGGCTATGAAGTTTTAATTTTTTGTACCAGCTTAACGGCTGAAATTCCAATCAAAGAGCTAACATTTGGACTCTCATGGTCTCATAAAATGTTTAGGTACACACATTAGAATGTTTTGGCCTGGAAAGGCAAACAGAGACCTACCAACTATGGTTGGCCTATTTATAACCAGGAGAAAATCAAAAGAGCCACTGGATGAAAATCTAGGCAAATCAAATAAGAGTTTAAAAAAAAAAAATCATTTTTGAGAAATGCTTTTTTAAGTAGTTGAAAAATTTGTTACTCACTTACATGAAAGAAAAATAAGGCAAAAAAATTAGGCAGTATTTGGTTACTTTAAAAATCCATTAAATCTTTTTACAGGGCTTCCTTATTTTTATCACTCTACTATACCCAAATTTGTACCTGAAGTCTTTCCAGACAAAATTTAAAGTCTTTCCAGACAAAAATTTTAAATTTGAATCTAAAATTCAAAGTACTTTAAATTTTGTCTGGAAAGACTTCAGGTACAAATTATCAGCACCACACATTTCTAATAATGTTCTAAATTCAAAAACAAGCTGGCCGGTTTAACCCAGTGAAAACAGAAATCATGCTTATAGAAGAAGCCAAGACTTAAAAGACTGTGATCTGAAATATATCATTTGAAGGGGTTAATTTTGCCATTGCTAGTAGTCCAGTTCCCTAAGACCAAAAGACAATTTTTAAAAGAATTTTGCTATATTAATTTGTCAAAATATTCCCACCCATTCATGTACTTAAAGGCACTATTTGATGAGGGAACAATTCCCAAATGAATCTAATGTAGACAGCACATATTCCGTGGAAGGGATCCTTGACTGACTAATGATACTATCACGTAGCATTTAATGGATGTCTTCTATGTGTCAGGCACTGATTGAAGTAGCTGAAATGTATTAACTCATGAACTGGCGTATTCATAAAGGGAGAGAGAGATGAAGGAACAGGACTACGATCCAACAGCGAGTAAGAGCTGTCACCAGAGCCTGCACCTAGGCACTGACCCCAGAACTCATGCGGCTCAACACCACGCCATGCTGCCCTGTGTAGGTCTTATTTTGAAAAAGAACCAGCTGTCAAACGGAAAAGTGTACGAGCCAGCTGTCCTTAAATCCCCGTTTTCTTAAAGATGATTCCTTTGATAAGACTTTTTAAAATACTTCTGATCTTATAAAAGGCTTTAGTATGTTAAAACATTTTATAATGTTAATGGTTGTTGTACACATTTTATTGAATGTTTTCTATTCTGCCTTTCAAATTGAGTCAATAACTGTAAACAACACAACCGTAAGTAGGTTAACAGTTACATGTTTAACTTTGCACGTAAATCTAGTTTGAAAAAGATATATTAGTAAATAAGTACTTATTTTTCCCGACCTTTAAAAACTTGTATGAAACCTAGGATAAACATATTGAAATTAGATTTCCTGGGCAGTACTAGAAAACTGGCAAAATAACATCTGCAAAGATGAGAAGTTCAGAACTAGAGGGTAATCAACTAAGCTGTCTTTCAAATATGATTTGTGTGATGTTCTTTTCCATATTTTAGTCCCTCCCACTTGTTCTTTACTTATAATCTAATATTCTACCAAATAATACAATTAAAAACTACTCCTCAGAGTAGAAATCTGCAATAAAATGTACAATAGTTTGTATATAGTTACTAGTTTAATAAAACATTACCCAAATAACTAATCAGTTACTAGTGTTTAAAATTTATAGTAAGAAACATTAAAAACAACAAAAGACTACTTCTTTTCAAATTTAGGCCTATTTAAATATTTTCAGTATAGCTAAACTCAGTGTAACGGTTACATTCGTAAAATCTTGCTGAGCAGACTTCCAAGACTGTGATAATAACGTAGGTGGTCCACTAGGAACTGTTGTTCCCTTCCTTAGCTGAATTATATGAGATTCCAACCACATGTCTCTCATCTTGAGTAGATTCATTAGGAAAGATCCATCAGCTACATGCTCACATAAAACCCCCGCTCTCCACTCCTACCCATAACCCACCCCCATACTAAAAACTGCAAGTTAGTTGTGCTTTCGTAGCCTTTTCACTGGAGACCATAAGTTTGAGTTGAATTATTCAGTGTGAGGGTCACAATGAGAGAACGTGGATCTTTCTTATTCTTGTGGACTGTGATCCTTCCTTTCAAGGCTTCACCTATGGAAGAGAGGCAAAAGATGTGTTTAAGAATTCACGGAATACAGTATGGCAGGGAAATAATAATGCATATCTAGTACTTCTTGCTTATCATTGTGAGACAGTTCACTCATTTTGGAAAAAAAATTAATAAATTTTTAGGACAATTTTATGTTTAATTTTTGAACAAAGCAGATCTAAAAAAATGAAAAAAGTTAAAATTAACTTAAAACATAACTGAATATTTAAAGCATGAATAACTACAATGTATTGGGAGATAATCCATGTATAGCACAATCTGGGGAAGTGAAATTTTTATAACAATTGCTCAAAGGATTGGAGGGGGTAAATGGAAGTAAATTACTGAGAGTCTTAAGTTATAAATGAAATGGCATACCAATGTTTGATGGTAGTCTGGTAAGCTAAAAAGGCATGTTGGAACTCTCGAGCAACAATTATAAAAACAAACCCAACACATGTAGTTAATTAGCCAAGGGTGGAGATAAAATGAAATAATAAAGAGTATTCAATCAAAAAAAAAGTAGGGGCACCTGGGTGGCTCAGTGGGTTAAAGCCTCTGCCTTCGGCTCAGGTCATGATCCCAGGGTCCTGGGATCGAGCCCCACAACGGGCTCTCTGCCCAGCGGGGAGCCTGCTTCCTCCTCTCTCTCTCTCTGCCTGCCTCTCTGCCTACTTGTGATCTATGTCTGTCAAATAAATAAATAAAATCTTAAAAAAAAAGTAATAAGGAAAAAAGCAAGAAATAACAGGGATACAGAAAAAAAAAGCAAATGACAGAATTAAATCTAGTATCACCGATACTAATATTAACTGTAATATGTTTAATACTTTGAATGTAGAGACAGCATCAAAGTAAAAGGAAGGAGAACTATTCTATATAATATTCTATATAATGTAACGCTATATTAATCAGAGAGTCTGAAATGGCAGTATTAACATCAGACAAAAATGACTTCAGGAAAAAATATACAACCAGAGATAAAGAAACACATTTCAAAATAATCATTCAAATCATAGAGACCTAATGATTTTATGTATGACTATATGACTATAGAGCTCTAAAATGCATGATGCAAATCTGACAGAACCACAGGAAGACACATATAATCCACAATTATCACTGGAAATTTCACCTCTCCTCTGTCAATAATTGCAATAACAACTAGACAGAAAACCAGAAAGAATATGAAAGATTTAACACACTATTAACCAACTTGACCCGGTTGACATCTATAGAACCAAGACAGATTACATCTACATATGCTGGGTCATAAAACAGATCTTAATACACTTAAACATAAAGAAATCATAAAGAATATGTTCTCTGACCAAAACTGAATAAAATTAAAAATTAACAGAAAGATATGTGAAGATACTTGAATAATCCCAAAACATTTAGGAATTAAACAAAAGACTTCTAAATATTCCATAAATCAAAATAAAAATCACAAGCACAAAGAAAAGTAACTTGAGGCCCCTGGGTGGTTCAGTAGGTTGGGCAGTTGGGCATCTGACTCTTGGTTTCAGTGCCTATTGTGATCTTATGGATAGTGGGATGGAGCCCCCTGTCAGGCTCCACGCTCAGCAGGGAGTCACCTTAATACTTCTCTCTGTACCCCGCCAAAATAAATAAATAAATCTTAAAAAAGAAAAAAAAGAAAGGCAATTAATTTCCTTTCCTTTTTTTTTTTAAAGATTTTATTTATTTATTTGACAGAGACACAGTGAGAGAGGGAGCACAAGCAGAGGGAGTGGGAGAGGGAGAAGCAGGCTTCCTGCTGAGCAGAGAGCCCCATGCGGGGCTCCATAACCTGAGCTGAAGGCATCATAACCTGAGCTGAAGGCAGACGCTTAACCGACTGAGCCACCCAGGCGCCCCAAGAAAGGCAATTTAAAACACTATTACTTTGGGGCACCTGCGTGGCTCAGTGGGTTAAAGCTTCTGCCTTTGGCTCAGGTCATGATCCCAGAGTCCTGGGATCGAGCCGCGCATTGGGCTCTCTGTGCAGTAGGGAGTCTGCTTCCTCCTCTCTCTCTGCCTACTTGTGATCTCTGTCTGTCAAATAAATAAATAAAATCTTTAAAAACAACAACAAAAAAACCAAAAAAACAAACACTATTACTTCTATTACTTTCACTTCTTAGAATAGTGAATATTTAAAAAAACTGAATTTTGATTTGATTCCTTAGGATGAATGATTAGAGGTGGAATACTTTCAAAAAAGGCATAAAGTATATTCCAGTTTTTAATTCCTGCCATCTTCAACAACGCTGGTGTTACTAGAAACGAAACAAAAAAAATGAGTAAAAGAAAACAATACAATACTTTTGTTATTTAAACACTGCCAGAATCGGACTACTTTGATTGCATTTCAGTGATTATCAGTGGTGATGGGTATCATTCCAAATGTTTAACCACCATCTAAAAAAAAAAATCCTTTGTGCATTCAAGTTAGTGATTTTGTTGTGAGGATATGAGGTATTGTTGCAATGTTTCTTTTTAGTGCATGTCCTCTAATGGTTGCTGCTGTTTGATTTAAGTTTAATCCTTAAGATAAGGGTCAAAATGGAAGTGTTCGATAGAGCTTATGAAGCAGGTCATCAAATTCTTCATTTCAAGTTTAAAGGATACATTGAAGCGTTCTATGTAGCACAAGTCAAGATGAGCTAGTTATGGATACTTTTGATAAATTTTCATGAAAGAAAAAAAATTTAAGTATCAATAGTAAACAAAACATCTGAATAATTAAAATGTCCTAACAGTAATTCCCTTATAAACTAGTATAATTTTCATGTCTAAAATGAAATACAAGCAAAGTAACTATTTCTATAATAATCTTAATTTCAAAATGAGGGTGCCAACAGCACTTATTTAAGTTAATTAAATAGCATGAAGGGTCGCAGTAATAAATACATAATTCACCCTGCTGAACTCCAGTCAATTGTTTAGGCCTGACAAAAGTGCCAAGTCAGTAGGTGTAATACTAGAAGGGATCGTAGTAATTAATCAGTGTCAAATAGATATAAAATGACTGATGCCGTGAAGCATGTGTATTGTATGGGAGCTGCAAAAGACACTCTCCGTGGAGCTGAGCGGTTACCACCTTATTTTTATCATCGGCAGACGGCCATTAGTACCACAGAGCAGTGTTGCAGTTCAATCAAGAGCAAAATTGATTTCATTTCAACTCTGTTCTAGTGGCTTTTTAAAATTAATTTCTTCCAGAGCAATGAAATTTCATTTCCCCAGAAGGGGGAAAATTTTAAAATCATTATTATCACTATTAGAGCTTAAAGAATGAGAGAGAAAAAGAGAAATGGATTTTCCATCATATAAAAGCTTACTAGATACATACAGAGAAAGAAAAATAAATAGCCTGACTTTAGTCATATTTTCAAAGCGAAATTACATGAAAAAGATATGGATTTTTACAGTAAACACTGCCATATAAGTTCATACAGTAAAAAATTGTACATTAAAGGAAAGGGGACAAACACATTGAATTTAAACTTTAAAGTAAGTGTTCTCTAACTACTTTAAAAGTATTAATTCTGGGAGGATGGTTACTCCCAGAATGCTAGAAGTGCTCAAATGTTAACAGCATTTCTTCTGAAATATTTTTAGATCTAGGCTGTGAATAAAATATAATAAAAAAGCCAAACACCAAACAAAACAAACTAGGCTCATTATTTTATACTTCCATTTTGCTTTTGGCCAAATGTACAATTCTTAGTCTGAGAAATTCCTTATTCACACAACATCTTTTCTTATTTTCTAAATATCAAGTCTACCCTTAAGGGTGGAAAAAGAGATTTACTATTACTGAAGATATTCACACACCCACCCCCATGCCCCACAATCTAGGCAGCATAATGAAAGACATATTTATAATATTTTATTTTAAAAATCTTATCATATTAGTTTTTAGATACTAAAACAAGACTTATATGCACAGTAAATTATTCTGAATAGACACTCTTGGCTTTATTTAATTTTACCTAATAATTTTAGAGCATAATGAGTCCAAAATTACTTTTAGTTTTAATTAAACACAAATACAGAGAACTCTTCAAACATGCCAAGATAAATTTGAACACCAAGCTATTCAAGTTCAATAGTATGATAAAATTTTTGAGAACATCACAGTTGACAAAATGGGACAACCAAATAAAATGGCCAGTAAATGCCTTTGGCATGATGTCACCCAAAGTGCTTAGAGGAAATGAGATTTCAATGACAATGCATATTACTATACTTATTCGTACATTCAGTAAAATATTTACAATATGGCAAATACTACCATCAGATCAAAAAGGAGAAAGACAACTTATCATCTATTAGAGAACCCTTTATCACAGCATACTGAGATGTACTAACACAGATGTATGCATGAAATGATCTAAGAGAACAAAGAAGACAGCAATTAATTTTCTAAGGTGAGGGAAGATTTATAGAAATAAGCTGGGTAATGCAGAGAAAACTGAAATTTATCAAGTGAAAGAGATCAAACAGCTTTCTAGGTAGACTATCTTAGACTAAGGCAAGGAGTAAGAAAAGATAGGAAAGTTAACTAAAAAGTGCGTGGTCTGTATAAGTCCATATGAGCTGGAACATATTATGGGCTACTGATGTGGAATGTAACACACTGGGACTGGAAATGAGGAAAAATGGTCAGATTGTAAAGGGCCATGGAAAGAAATTTGGATTTTATCCTGGAAATATTGACAGTCCAGTGAGGGTGTTTTTTTTAAAATTAACTTTAGAAGGCATAACTGATGGTAAAATGTGCACATTTTTTGTGTGCAGCAATGGGTTTTACCATTATCTCACCTTCCTAAACTTTTGCCTACCCCAAGTCTCAAAGACTATCTCTTCCGTTATCTTCCAGAAGTTTTACAGTTTTATACATTTATATTTAGGTTTTTGACCCATTTAGATTTGGTTCTTGGATACAGGATAAGGTAAGAATTAAGACCATTTTCCTGTACAAATACTTAAGTTGTTCTAAACACTATTTCTTGAAGATTATCATTTTCCCACTGAATACAGTGACCCTTTGGAAAAAAAATTAACTAACTACACAAAAGTGGGTCTATTTTTGGATTCTCTACTTGTTATAATAATCTCTATGTCTATCTATAGTATAGTATCTTACTGTCTGGTTTAATATAACTTTTTAGTAGTTTAGAAATCACATAGTATAAGGATTCCAATATGATTCTTTGAAAAATTGCTTGGTTACTCCAGGTCTTTTGCATTTGCATACAAATTTTAGAATCAGCCTGCCAATTTCTTTCTTTCTCCTTTTTTTCAGCCTGTCAATTTCTATCTTGCTAAATTCTCTTACTAGTTCTGTAGTTTTTTTAGATTCCTTAGAATTCACTGTGGACACAATTATATTATCTATAAATAATGACAGATTTATTTCTTCCTTTCCAATGACTTTTATTTCTTTTTTCATTCCTTATCACACTGGCTAAGACCTCCAATATAAGAAAATAGGAGTGGTGAATGTGAACATTCTTGCCTTGCCCCAAACAGAGGGAAAGCATTCAGTTTTGCTCCATTCAGTATGACACTAAGCTATGGACTTTGTGTGGATGCCTTCTATCAGGTTGAGGAAGTTCTCTTTTATTTCTAGTATGCTATGAGTATTTATCATGAATATATACTGAATTTTGTCAACTGCTTTTTTTTTTTAATTAAAGATTTTATTTATTTATTTGACAGACAGAGATCACAAGTAGGCAGAGAGGCAAGCAGAAAGAGAGGAGGAAGCAGGCTCCTTGCTGAGCAGAGAGCCCGATGTGGGGCTTGATCCCAGGACCCTGAGACCATGACCTGAGCCAAAGGCAGAGGCTTTAACCCACTGAGCCACCCAGGCACCCCTCAACTGCTTTTTTTTGCATCCACTGATGTGACCATGTGGTTTTTCTTCTTTAGACTGTTAACATGGTTGACTGAGCCTGGTGGTGGATGTTAAGAAGGGAACATATTGCATGGAACACTGGGTGTGGTGCACAAACAATGAATCTTGGAACATTGAAAAAATAAAATTAAAAAAAAAAAGAGACTATTAAATGACTCTAAAATATTTTTTAATTTTATATTATTGACTCAGTTTTGGATTACTGGACTAAACCCCACTTGGTCCTAGTGTATTTTTTTTTTTTTAAATATTGCTGGATTCAATTTGCTAGTATTTTGTTGACAATTTGTGTGTCTATATTCATGAAAGATGTTGTTCTATAGTTTAATTTTCTTGTACAATTTTTGTCTGGTTTTTGGTATCAAGGCCCTTATAAAATTAGTTCTCTTTTATTTTCTGGAAGAGACTGTATAGAATTGGTGTTACATCTTTTTGAAGTAGCTGGAAGAATTTGCAGTGAAGCAATCTGTGCGTGGAGATTTGTTTTATGGAAGGCTTTCAGGCTGGCTGCCTGTTTTTGTAAAGTTTAACTGGAACACAGCCACACCCACTCATTTACATACTATCCCTCAGAGTTTAAGGTGCTTGTGGATCCCTACTGCAGCCACTGCGGGGTTATTTGGGGGCTAGGATATAAGAGAACAAAGAGAAAAAAAGAAAAGAAAAATGGGGATTTCGCTAAGCATTAGGAGATCCTTTCCCCATTCCTCAAGTTAGAATTAGAGGAGCTAGTTCATCTGTGCTGATGCCTTAATACTGAGTTTCGGGCTGCCTGAGACCAGACTGGGGATATTGGAAGCAAACAAATCATAAATTTATCACCAGTTCAGGGTATTTGAATTCTGGTCTTCTCCAATTTATCTGATATTATTTACTTCTCAGGGATCTCAAACAGCTGTTCCACGCATTCTGGTTTATTCAAGGTGCATTTTGGTGAGAAAGCTTATTTTTACTGCCCTAAAAATCCTCTGTGCTCTGCTGATTTGTATCCCCTGCCCTCGGCAACCACTCCCCCCGCCCCCAACTGTCTCTACAGTTTTGCTTTCTCCAGAATGTTATATAGCTGGGATCACAGTGTGTAGCCTTTTCGGATTAGTCCTTTCACTTAGTAATATGTGTTCAGTTTCCTCCATGTCATTTCATAGCATCAGAGTTTATTTCTTTTCAATAATATTCCATTATGTGGATATACAGACCATTTATTTTAATATAGTTATCCATGTTTGAATGTCTACCATCATACTTTTCTTTTTTTTTTTTTTAATTTTATTATTTGACAGAGAGAGAGAGCAAGCGAGCCAGAGCGAGCACAAACAGGGGGAGTGGCAGAGGGAGGAGGAGGATCCCCAGCAAGCAGGGAGCCCAATGCTGGGCTTGATCCCAGGACCCTGGGACCAAGACCTTAACTGACTGAGCCACCCAGGTGTCCCATACCATTTGTTTTCTATTTCTTTATGATTGTATCTTCTTCTTCTTCTTCTTTTTTTTTTTTTTTTAAGATTTTTTTAATTCTTTTGACAGACAGAGATCACCAGTAGGCAGGGAGGCAGGCAGAGAAAGAAGAAGGGAAGCAGACTCTCCTCGGAAGAGAGCCCGACTTGAGGTTTGATCCCAGGACCCTGGGATCGATCATGACCTGAGACGAAGGCAGAGGCTTTAACCCACTGAGCCACCCAGGCACCCCGATTGTATCTTCTTTTGAACCAAATCTTTTCTCGAGATTCCATTTCATCTTCACTACTAGCTTATGAGTTATATTTTGTGGCTTAATTAAATTTTTTTTTTAACTTGTTCCTCTGGTGTTTACAATATACATATTTATCATGGTTTACCATTAAATCAGTTCATGTGCAATGTAAAAACTTAATACATTTCCATTTTCTCATTAATTTTTTTGATCACTGCCATACATTTTATGTCTCTGTTTTGAAACCTGTAATATATTATTTTTGCTTTAAATTATCTTTTACAAAATTAAAAAATGAGTAAACAAAGTCTTTTTTTTTTTTTTTTTTTACAAAGTCACACATTTACCATTTCTGACATTTCCCATTCCTTCGTTCAGATTCCACTTGGTGATATTTTCCTTTCACTTGAGAAGCTTACTTTATCTTGTATTGACAATCTGCTGGAGATGAATTCTTGCAGTGTTTTTCTTCTGGAAGAGTTTTATTTAGGCTTCATTTTTGAAATACATTTATTCTAAATATAGAATCTAGATTGACAGTTTCTTTTAGCACTTTGAAAATCTCATTTATCATCTGGCTTACATAGTTTCTGAAGAATATTCTGATATTATTCTTTCTTTGTTCCTCTGTTTCATTTTTCTCTGGTTCATGTTAAGACTTTTGATATTATTATCACTATTTATTGGCAATTTGTTTGTGATATGTCTTGGTGTTGTTTTCTTTGTACTGAGCTTACCTAGGGTTCATTGAATTTCTTCAACCTGTGGGTTATACCTTTTATCAAATGAAAGAACATTTGGCCATTATTGTATCTTCAAATATATTTTCTGTCCCTGCTTCTTTCAGGGACTTTTTATCACATTTAAATTAGTGTGCTTCATATTTTCCCACTGGTTACTGTGGATATGTTCATTTCTTTAAAAAGTCTTTTTTCCCTCTCTGTGCTTCATTTGGATGTATTTTATGCTGCATCTTTAAGAACACTGACCTTTTTTTCTGTTAATTGCATCGAATGGCATTTTCACTTCAGATACTCTAATTTCCATCTCTAGAAGTTCTATTTGGATTTTAAATATCTTCTCATATAACAGCAGTTATGTTTCAATATGCTTGTGTGCTTATTTCATTTCTGGATCTGTTTCTTTCGATTGACATTTCGATTGACATGACATTAGGCCATGATGAATTTTATGTTGTTCAGTGTTTTTTGTTTTCCTTTGTTGCCAATAAAGTTACTTTGGTCCAGTTTTTTTTTTTTTTTTTTCTCTTTCTTTTTTCTTTTTTTCTTTTAAGGCTTGTTTTTAAGCTTTGTTAAGGAACATGCAGGTTAGCCTTTAGTTTAGGGATAGTTTATTCCTACTATGAAGCTATGGTTCTTCTGGACTGAAGAGAGTCCACAAGGAGTCCCCACTCTAGCTGGTTGAAACTCAAATACCCAGAGCTACATGGAATCTCTGGGAACTGTTTGTTCACAGCTGCCTCAGATGTTTTGCTTGACCTCAGGCATTTCATCCTACTTCCATGCATCTTAGTACTCATCTAAAACTCAAGGGGCAAAAAACCAAACCAAACCAAACAAAAACAAAAACCAAAAAAACTTAAGGGGGCATTGTGTGTAGATTTCTGGAGGCTTTTGCTGATTAGCATGTCTTCTTTAGTACTCTGCCTAGCAACTTCTGCTTTCTACTCACTAGTACTACCACCAGTGGTTTAGGAGGGTTTTAAAAAAAACCAAAAAACAAAAAGGTGTTGTATTTCCTTATATAATCCCTTCTTTATACTATCATAGCTGAGAAGGACCACATTTTCCTTACTTTGAAATTTCCCTTTTAAGTTTTTCCTGGTTGTATTTTAGGGGATTCCAAAATTTTGTGGTGTACTGGTCTTACTATTTAAATATAAGCACATATACAATGGCAATGAAAGAAATACACAATGTAGACAAGGCAATATTAAAATCATAAATCTCCACAGTATTCTGAAAAAGCTGAATCAGTTACTCTAAGGATTACTGGGTAATAAGTAGTTAGGATTTCAAAATTTCACTAGAATAAAATAATATTTTGTTGTAATTAGGTAGGAGAAAATTCAAATGCTATCTTAAATCTCTCTCAAGATTTAAACATGAATGAATTAGCACTACCTTTAAAATTTAGCACTAAGATAATAAAATGGGAACTGTGAAGAAAGCAACATTTTCAAGTTTCCAAGTATCAATCCAAATACCAAAGCTATACAAAACCCAACCAAACAAAAACAAATGAAAATATAATAAAATTTCATTTGTGCTCATCACACTTCAGTTTTGCTGTGCTCAAGCTTTTTGGAGAAAGAGAAAATGAGACCATCAAGGTTTTATTTCCATAGCACTACAATCTTAAAGTGAAAACATGACAACAAGGTGCTGCTTTACTCTAATAGTGTTTATGTGCATCTACCAAATGCACCAACAGGGAAATCAAACTATACCTGAGTTTTATGGAATATTTGAAACATATAGAGAACAGTATAATGACCACCCAGACCCACCACTCAAGTTTTGTCAAATCTTAACATTCTCCCACAGTTCCCTCAATTTCTAAAAGGAATAATTCAGGTCTATGACACTGAATCCCCTTCAAAGCCTTCCCTGATCCTATTTCTATTCTTCTGCAGGGGCAGCCACACTGAATTCCCCAGTTATCATCTTTAAGTATTGCTTCTTACTTTGACTATGTGTGTTTGTATAGGAAACTGTTTCACAGGTCTTTAAACTCCATATAAACAATGTAATGTAGGAATCACTCTAACTTTTTTTTGCTTAATGTTGCTTCTGATATTCACAAATACATGACTAATCTGTTACAGAGATTTTACTGTATGCAACTATCATATTTATCTATCTTCTGTTAATGGACATTCAAGGTGCCTCCAATTTTTCACTTCTACAAACCATACTGTTGTCAAGATTGTTGTAGACAGGCTGCAGGGGAGACTGTTCAGAATACATCCCTAGAAAAAAACTGTGGTTTTAGCGATGGATACTTATACATCTATACTTAACTTGAAGGTAGCAAACTGTTCTCTAAAGCTGTACCAATAAAGACTATCAGCAGAAGAGTATACAAGTTCCATTTGGCTACATGATTGCAGGTACTTGGCCTTGTTAAATTTTATGTTTTTTTTTTTTTTTTTTCCCTCTAGTGATGGATAAAAAAGTCTCTTACATAGTTTTAATTGGCCTCTCTCCCTGAGTTCCTAGTGATTTTGAGTTTCTTTTCGTGGAAGTTTGTTATACATTCAGGCTTCATATAGTCAGAAAGCTTTCTGTAAAGGTGGGGGAGGATAACTTATATGTAATAAACAATTTAAATAATAGAGATTCCACAGTCAAATTCTAACTTTTGGAGCTAAGGATATAGGTACGTAAGAACTCTAGGTGCTCATCAGAGTGAGCAATCGATGAGGTGCAAGACAGAAGAACGCAGAATTGGGCCAGTCCTTGAGCACCATGTAAGATTTGAGCGGGTACAGACTGGGGAGAGCCCTCTAGACACATATACTGAACACTGTAACTACTGAATAGCATTTTTTTAAATTTACACTTCACCTCTATCAGTGATATTTCTCTTTAGTCACTTTGGAAGTGAAAGCATTTTTACTTATATTTGCAACTTAATATATACTACTAGTTAATACTTAAAGAAAAGTTGTCAGAATTACTTTGTGGTACTCAAAATAAAAGCTACATATTAAAGCATATTTTAACTGGCAGGAATTATAAATCTAATCTAAATAAGAGTTTTCTTTAAATCACTACTTTATTGAAATGATATATCACCTAAAATTTATGTAGCTCTAAGAAAATCTTATCTTACTAGCATGTTGCATTGTTTCAAAGACAGTGGGCATAGAAAAAGTCACTGTAGAATGAAGGAATAATGTTTACTTCAAAAAGAGTAAGACATTTCTCTCCCTTTTCTTTCTCACCTGCTTTAACGGAAAATGGCTTTTCCAATAGAAATATTGTTTGTTTCCAGTGTGTTCTGGCACTCTGGGGGCCCGTGGAGAACACGACCTGCATTGGTAAGAGTTCAAAAGTATCTGATGAAGTACAAGATTTTTAATATCATGCTACATTAATCTACTACATCAAATACAAGCTCCGATTGCTTACAACAGCAAAAGGCTTATGATCAAACACCTTGGGGCACAAAAATAAAATATAATGTATTTCACATAATTAATTCTTATGGGAAAATTCATGATACTTACCCTGCTGTGACAATTTTTCTCAAAATATATATCAAAGTAGCCAGCAATTGCCTGTTTAAAAAAAATAAATAATTATTAAACTAATTACATGACATAACAATTATTCAGTCTTTCAAGATAATGGCAAAAAGAAATCATTTCAAAGAATAGATACCTCTTATACTTATGACAGGTCACTATTACCTCCTGGAAAAGATGTTACACGTGAAAATGAAGTCATATAATTTGGCTTTCCCCCACAGAAACAATATAATAATAAGGGCAACAAGGCTAATCAAATAACCAATATGTGTTTTATTAGAGAAATGACTGTGGTAGACTACTGAAAAGTGAGAGACCACATGAAGGAAGAAGCCTCAGCCAGCCCCAAGAGCTGACCCATGGTCCCAAAGACAGCCTGCTGTGCAGGCGGGAGCCATCTTGGAGCTCTCTGCTCCAGTCAAACCAGACAACTGCAGCAGCCTGAGAGACCTGGGGAGAAACCAGCAGAAGAACTAGAGGACAAGTCCAGTCCGGACTGCAGAATCATACACAAATAAATCTAAATGATTGTGACTTCAAGGTACTTGGTTTTAAGGTGGTTTGTGACACGGCAATAAATTTAACTTAAACATACTCTTTTATACAAAGATCTCATTTAATTTCTTCTGATCTTGTGCATCTAATTTTAAAGCAAAGTACTATGAATAGTTTTGTAATGAGAGCAACAGAATTTTTAAATGCCACTTTTTTGCTGAAGATAAACTAAAAATATATAATAGTACTCAAATAAAACATATGTTTAAGCAAATACCCAAAGGAGAACCTCTGAGGTAACTCTAAGTGTTACTGTGATAGTATAAAACGGTCTCTAAAAGACAAATATTCAGATGAGGATATGTGATTTTCATTTCTTTTTAAAATTTAAATGATACCATCCCTTTTTCTTTCACTAACAGCATTAGGTTTATCTATTTTTAAAACTGGCATTAAAAAATAGCTTATAAGGTATTAAAAATAGGACACTAATTATTGAAAAATCACTATAAAGCTAGCTAATTTGTGTACTCTGCTGCTTTTGTTGAGAATGTGAACTTTTATTGATCTGTGAGGTTAATATGGATTGGGCCCAAAACAAGTTCAATATTTAACACTGAGGTTCATTACATTTTAGATACCAAGAGAGAATCAAAATACTATTTATAATTCTATCAAACAGACAAAATATAAAACAATGTAGTACTCAGGTACAGATTATTATAGAAAACTATGTAGTTACTCAGAACATTTCTAAAACATGACTTCTATCAGTTGATTTCCTGGTACTTCATAGACTAATTCAACTATTTTCTTAAATTTATTCCTGTATGCCAGTCTTGTTCACCAGTGTCCAGAGCAGTGCCTGGCCCATAGTACACAATAAATATTTGCTGAGAGAATGTGCTTGTTATATACAATTCTATTATAGAACTTACCATACTACTTATAGTTAATTGTGCTATCAGACTATAATGTGTGTGTGTGTTTTTAAAGATTTTATTTATATTTGTCACAGAGAGTGAGCGAGTGAGCACAAACAGGGGGTGCGGCAGGGAGAAGAAGCAGCAGGCTCCTGGCTGTGCAAGGAGCCCCATGTGGGATGGGATAGGATCCCAAGACCGATTCCAAGACCGTGGGATCATGACCTAAGCTGAAGGCAGTCGCTTAACCAACTGAGCCACCCAGGCCAGGCGTCCCAGACAGCAATGTTTGTTTTAAAAACAAAGCCTATGTGTAATTCATATTGTTGTTCTCCTTAATTTGCATAGGTCTCTCATGTAGCACGTTCTCAATACATTTCAGTTAAGATTTTCAGTTTTCAGTTTCTTAAATTCAGCTAGTCTTACTATGTTGTCAGGACACTTTATGAAATCAGTGAATAGCCAGACTTAGAACTTATAATTTTCAACTGAAAAACTGAATGGGGAGGAGGAGAGGAACCCTACTTTGTAGGGACCCGAAAAAGTCTCAACCACTGGCAAGGCCTTGAAAATCTCCAATCAACAAAGATCTCCAGAACATAAGAGAGATTCGAAAAAGCTGTACGAGTTAGACTAATCACTAATCAGGGTATGTGTAGAAGAGCCCAAAACACTACAGCAAACGTTTAAAGAACTAGACTGAGATGTGAACCACTGCCCGCCCAGACACGGTTGACAGGGCTTATGTTTTGGCTTTAACTGGGTTGACTGCCCGTTCACACCAAACACCAACAACATCCTCTAGATAATTATAACAGGACCGACAGTACGCATGACATAACACGCACAACATCCAGAAAACAATCCAAAATTATTCAACACACAAAGAACCAGGAAAATGTCTTTAAGAAAAGAGATAATCCACAAATGCCAACTGTGAGATGACCCAGAAGCTGGTACTATGAGACAAAAACTTTAAAACAGAATTATAACCGTTATGAGGCAACAGAAATGGGGTTATAGAAAACACACTGAAATGAAATGAAAGAAATTCTTGTAGAGAAAAAGAAACTACTAAATAAATGAAAGAATGAATGAATGAATAAATAAATAAATAAAACTAATGGAAGTTTTAGAATTAAAAAATGTAATAACCAAAATAAAAAGCTCCCCGGGCTGAACTGCAGAATGGAGATGACAGGGAGAAAAAAAAAAAAAAAATCAGTGAATGTGAAGATAGGTCAATAGAAAGTATCTAATTTGAAAACCCAGCAGAAAAAGATTGAAATACAATGCAGGAACCTCAGGGGCCTGTGCAACTAACATACAGGTAAATGGAGGTCCAGATGGAAAAAAATATAGGAGCGTGAAAAACCTTTCAAAATTCTATATCCAGCAAAAATATACTTCAGGAATGAAGGCAAAATAAAGACATTTTCAAGTAAAGGTAAACTAAAAGAATTCATTGCCAAAAAACTTTAGAAGAGATGTTAGGGGCGCCTGGGTGGCTCAGTGGGTTAAAACCTCTGTCTTCAGCTTAGGTCATGATCCCAGGGTCCTGGGATTGAGGCCTGCATCGGGCTCTCTGCTCAGGGGGGAGCCTGCTTCCTCCTTTCTCTCTGCCTGCCTCTCTGCCTACTTGTGATCTCCGTCTGTCAAATAAATAAATAAAATCTTAAAAAAAAAAAAAAAAGAAGAGATGTTAAAGGCAGTTCTTCAAGCTGGTGAGCAATACTGGGAGGAAACCTGAAACATTAAAAGAAAAACAACAGAAATGATCAACAGTTTAAGTATAAAAGATTACTTTTTCCCTCAGAATTTCTTTAAAATACTTATGATTTTTTAAGACAAACATGATATAACATCATTTGGTGGGGTTTTCCATGTATGCAGATGTAATCACAAAGATCAGGGGGATGGGTGGTTAGGAGGAGGAAGAGTAAAATCCCACCAACATATATAAATGTTTATAAAACTGGGATGTGAAGAAGGCTTTCTAAGCATCACACATAGGCAGAAACTTAAGAGAAGCTTAAAACTTTAGTAACAAAGCCATAATGAGATATTACCTTACACATGTCAGAATTGCTAGAATCAAAGAGGCAAGAAATAACAAGTGTTGATGAGGATGTGAAGAAAAAGGAATACTTGGCTGTTAGTGGGAATGGAAACTGGTACAGCCACTATGGAAAACAGTCTGGAAATTCCTCAAAAAGTTAAAAACAGAAATATTATATGATCAAGTAATTCCACTGGGTATTATACAAGAAAACAAAACCGCCAATTTGAAAAGATACATGCACTCCTATGTTTATTACAGCATTATTTACAATAGTCAAGATACGGTAGCAACCTAAGTGCCCGTTGACAGATGAATGGATAAAGAAGATGTGGTACATACAAACACTGAAATATTCAGTCATAAAAAAGAATAAAATCTTGCTATTCACAACAACATGGATGGGCCTAGAAGTTACTATGCTAGGTGAAATAAGTTAGAGAAACACAAATACCACATGATTTCACTTATATGTGGAATCTAAAACAAAACAAAAAAAACCAAAACAAAAACAAAACAAAAAACCCCCAAAAACAAAGAAACAAACAAAGAAAACCCACTCTTTTTTTCTAAAAGATTTTATTTTTTTATTTGAAAGAGAGAATGAGAGAGAGAAAGTATGAGCAGGGAGAAGAGCAGAGGGAGAAGCAGGCTCCCCGCCAAGCAGGGAGTTTTGGTGTTGTACACCCAAAACTAGTATGACACTGTATGTTACTTATACTTTCATAAAATAAAATTTTAGTGTCAAATTAAAAGATGAAGAAATTTGAGAGTATTTGCAATAATTATATATATATGTATATATATATGTATATATATATAAAACAAAGGGACACTGTCTTTTTTTACATTAAGCTACAACAAATTAGTAAGAAAACCATGTCAAAAGAAATTAGAAAACAAAGCAGGAAATTTATAAAAGAAAAATCAAATAATAAGCATAAGTAAAAGATGTTTGACCTACTTAGAAAAATAAGTAAACTAAAATAATCAGGTACGATTTTCCTTGATCACGATGGGGAAAACTTTTTTTTTTTTGGAACTTTTTTTTTGGAAGATTTTATTTATTTGACAGAGAGACAGGTCACAAGTAGGCAGAGAGGCAGGCAGAGAGAGGGAGAGAGGGAAGCAGGCTCTCAGAGAGCCTGATGCGGTACTCGATCCCAGCACCCTGGGATCAGATCCTGAGCCGAAGGCAGAGGCTCTAACCCACTGAGCCACCCAGGTGCTCCGGGGAAAACATTTTTTAAAAGATAATATCCATAGTTAGTGGGGAAAGTAGCATGCATACTGGGAAAATAAACTGAAATGACCTTTCTAGAGGGAACTTAGCAATACATAATAAAAGACAAAACATCTGTATTAAAAAGTAGTCACAGAGAAAATGGTACACACGCTATGATTCGATCTACATATAGAATATTCAAAAACAGCACAATTTACAGTGTTGTAAGTCACAATAGTAATTACCCTTCAACAGCGGTAGAAACTAGAAAGGGGTTACACGGAGGGCTCCTGGGCTGCTGGTAATATTCTGTTTCTTCAGCTGACTGCTGGATACATGGTGGGTATTCACTTTGTGCAATTTTATCAAACTACACTTAAGATCTATGTACTTTTCTGTTGTGTAAATACATGTTATGGGCTCAGTCAAAATGTTTATATAATGCATATACTCATTGACCCAGTAAATCTTAACTTCCAAAAAATATTCTATGGAAATTTATCAAGTATGCTTGCAACGATTTATCTATAAGATGCCAATTTTAGCCCACATTTTCAACAACAGGTGACCAGTTAACAAATCATAATACCTCCATAAGATGGAATAACATTTTGGCCATCAAAAGTAATCCTATAGGTAAATATTTATCAATTTGGAAAAGCAGTCACAATATACTATTGGGTAAAAGAATAATATATATATTATCGGCACTTATTACATGCCATGCAAATGTGAATACATATGTACATATCTGAAAAGATATTCACCAAGCTATTGAAAGTAGATGATAGATTTGGAAAGTGCATATTCATCAGCCTTACCTATAATTTAGATTTCCCATAAAAATGAACAGCTTCTGTGATAATAAATTATTTTTAACACTTGAGTTAAATGATCTATAGTATTGCATGGAGAGACATTCAATTTAATTATTACCTTTTATTAGTTCCCTTAGCATCGCCCACCTCTGTACACCCAAAGGCTAGGGTAATATCTAATATGTAATAGGAACTAAATGAACTTGAAAAAAAAATGACAAGTTTTTCCAACTATAAAACAATAATAATATTACTATAATACTAACAACTTCCATTATCAGGAAATGTGATCTAAATACAAATATAAATATAAATCTGTTTAAAATACACAAAGCAAAACTTCATATATTTAACTCTGGTAAAAGACAGACTGGCAATATTACTATGATAGAACAAATGTAATTATAATAGAGTATATATGTCTAAACGAAGAGGGGAGACTGATGTATGAGTTTGCAACAGAATTAAAAAATCAAAGTATTTGAGAATACAAAGATATTTTAGAACTGTCTTCCAATCCCCAAATTGAACTAGCTATGAAATTCAGTTAAAAATCAAAGAAACTCGTCTTCCCCCAAGCCCCCCAAATACAGTGAAAAGAAATACTGTGTAGTTTGGGGTAATAAAACAGTGCTACGCCTCAAGACAATAAATAAAAATAAAGATATAATTCGCTTTATGATAATTTGGCAGGGGCCTATGACAAAGATAAATCTGAAGTCACATCTACTTTATAGTTCCCTCTGAAATGCATCATAGTTTCTTCAACTCAAACAGATTTACTTCCCTAATCATGTCTGGTGGAGGGTAATACCAAAATCAGTTCTACAGCGCCCATGAAGCAGAAGCACGAGAAGCTAGGAAGAAATTCACCTGCAATAAAAAACTATGTGCAAACCACCCCCACCCAAAAACCAAAAAACAAACTATGTGCAGATAATCGACTCATCAGACTGTTAAGATTCACATAAATGGGGCACCTGGGTGGCGCAGTTGGTTAAGCAACACACGTTTGGTTCCAGCTGGGGTCATGATCTCAGGGTCCTAAGATCGAGCCCCACCTGGGCTCCACGCTCAGTGTGGATTCTGCTTCAGATCCCTTTCCTCTGCTCTTCCTGCTCCTGCTCTCTCTCTAAAATAAATAAATAAATCTTAAAAAAACAAAAACAAAAACAAACCCAAACCAAAGAAACCCCACAAAACTCCAGAAAGATTCACATAATTGAGCAAGTAGAAAACTCTTGCTCTAAAAAAACCAAAGGGCGTTTCTGGTTTTAAAACAGGTATTAACCCTCAAGCAGAATGCTACTGAAAGGGAAAGGGCTCCCCCCAACTTATAAGTGGCCCTTAATAATTAAAATAAGATATTAGACAAAAAGAGGAAAAAATGTCATTAAACTTGAATCATAGACTATAAAACCCAACTGAACTACGATTAGTGTTTTTATTCTCTGCGAAGCCATTACAACCAAATACGTCAGCTGATTTAGGGACAAAGCTATTTATTCTGGTGAAGAACATAAATATGCCACTATTTTTCCATCAGTTTCACTACCTTGTCACCATCACTTTGACAGGCTACCTCTAGGTCTGTTGAATGTTAATTTCACTGAACTTACACTCTCTCTGTGGAAGTCATTCAAATGTAAGAATAAACAACAACCACAGGAAACTGAAAATGACGGCTAACAGGCAATGGTAATAAGTAACAGGAGCACAACTTGACATGCGCTTAAAAAAGATCAGATAGGTTATAAGGCCTAAGACTGGATACATTTCTCTTTTGTTCCACATGTATATGTTGTCAGGGGCAAAGGGAACTGCTGAGGGGAAAAAACAAGCATTAAAATAAAACATCTGTAGAAGTTGGACTAATCTGTAAAGGCAAGGTCACAGTTAAATAAATAACATCTCACTGATTATACCACCGTCAGAAAAATTTTTTAAAAAGTCCTTAGACTGAGGGGCTCCTGAGGGTGGCTCAGTCATTAAGCATCTGCTTTTGGTTTGAGTCATGGTCTCAAGGTCCTGGGATTGAGCCCAGCATCACAGGCTCCCTGTTCAGTGCGAAGCCTGCTTCTCCAGTCTCCTGCTCCCCCTGCTTGTGTTCCCTCTCTCGCTGTCTCTTTCTCTGTCAAATAAAAAAATAAAATCTTAAAAAAAAAAAAAAAAAAAGTCCTTAGACTGAGAGAAGGGAGAGTCTGTGGTAATTAAGAACAACAACAGTGCTCATTGTAGAAGAAAACAGAATAAAAGAAAAATACATGCATATGCAGCAAACTTCTGGGACAGTCTGCTCACATTTGTAATTTGGTGGGAATCCTCCACATATATAGGAAAATAATTCAGGCACGTAGCTTTGTTGTGCATCTTAAACATTCCCAAGCATTAGAATATAGTCTTTCAAAATGAACTGTTTCTTCTTTGTGGATTTCACAAAGAGGAAGAAAAAAACTCACAGTATGTGTAAACTGAAGATTTAAAAGTCTGTTTTAAGCCACGTTTTGTTTATCCCAGACACACAAAGGTAAATGCACTTCGTTTTTATACATGCTCATCTGAAGAACAATGACTTGGAATAAAAGTAAATTATTTTCTCATGTATTTTGGTGCGATGAGTATTTCTTTAAAGAAAATGTATCATGTGTGTATGGAACAGGATGGCAGCCAATGAAATAAGATCAGACTAGACCTTATGAGGAAGAAGGAAATTAAAAATTATCATTATCACTATCACCTGCAGGGAGTAATTTATCATTTCTGTTCTTCATTGGTATCATGTTCCAACAGCGTGTGGTTACAGCAGATACAATTAGGCAGCTGGCCACAGAAGTAGGAGGATAATGTGCTTTTGATGGAGTTTATCCAAGCATGGAGATAGAGTGTTTATAATCCATGCAGCAGAATCACTATAACAAAAATACAATTCATTTTTTGTTGGAGTATTCCTTTCAAAATCTTAATACAAAATTCAAAAGCCAACTGATGACGAGTCTGAAGCAAGTAAAGAAAGCGCAAGAAGAAAATACATAAAAATGATTACTATAGCTTACATCACTGTATATAAACAAGATGATAATATAAACATAAGCCATGCAAGCTGCTGCATAAAGAGTATGAACTCTGCTGTAATAACTGGTATTTAAACTAAGAAGATGAAATCAACAAATATGAAAATTGTGTATGATTTTCTCCCAGTATTAACTATACCTTAAATCATGGACTCTTTCTTCTTCAATTAATTTTCTATTTTATCCCAAGAGAAAATTTGCATCTTTTCTTTCTTTCATGATTCCTCTAGGGAACAATACATATTAAGTGCCATATACTCCTCAAGGGATATTGCCAAATTGAGTAGTGTTTGGAAATAGACCAAGCAATAGGGGAAGTAGCAAAACAGACAATAGGTCTAAAAATTTTTTTTTAAAAGTATTTTTACCAAAAAACTCAATACAATTAATTTTTGACCTACTTAAAATATTTCCAGGTTGTAACTGAAATTTCTTTTAAATTTACTTATCTGGGTCCCTTGTAATTTCAAAATTGCTTATTAAAGTGCTTTTAGCAGGGGAAGAAGAGATCACCTCTTCAGAGCCTACAATGTAAGTACTTTAATTCTGACATTTCATAAATTGAGAGCTTACATGCCCTAAGTTAGCTCAACATGTTTTCCTAGCTATAAACACAAGATACTGTTCTATATACTCAATAATCACTGACATTTACTAATATTTTCACTTTTAAAAACCTTTTAAAGTACAGTGTATATGCAGAAAAGTGCACTTAAGTGTACACCATGAATTTAAAAAAAATACAGCCATGAAACCCAGTTTAAGAAATGAAACTCAGATCAAGAAATAGAACATCCCAGCACCCCAATAATCCACCCAAGCCAATCCTAGGCACCTCTGGCCCAAAGGGTAACTACTATTCTGATTCCCCCCACCAGCTTTATTGAGATACAATTGACATATAACATATAATTAACACATAACAATTATAAATTTAAGGTATGCAATGTATAACTCAGATACACATATATTGCAAAATGATTACCATTAATCATTAATTAATGAGTAATTAACCATTAATGTGATCAGCATTAGTGAAAACCTCCACCATGTCAAATAATCATCATTTCTTTTTTGTGGTGAGAATACTTAAGATCTATTCTCTTAATAACTTTTAATACTTATAATACAGTATTATTAACTGTAAGCATAATGAGGTACACTGGATCCCCAGAACTTACTCAGTTAGCATCCTCTGACCGATATCTCCCCATTTCTCCCACCCTCTATCCCGTTATTACCACTTTACTCTCTGTTCTATAAGTTTGGCTTTTTTAGATTGTGCATGTAAGTGATAGCACGTAGTATTTATTTTTGTCTGACTTATTTCACTTAGCATAATTCCCTCGGGGTCTATCCATGTTGTTGAAAATGGCAAGATTTCCTTCTTTTGATGGCTGAATAGCCCTCTGTGTGTGTATATATATATATGCATGTGTGTTTATCTTCTTTATCCTCTCATCTACTGATTGACACTAAGGTTGCTCCCATATTTTGGCTGTTCTAAGACTGCAATGAATATGGCAGGGCAGCTATCTCCTTGAGATTCTGTTTTCATTTCCTTTACATATAGTTAGAAGTGGGATGGCTGGATCATATATTAATTCTATTTTTAATCTTTTGAGGAAACTCACACAGTTCTCCACAGTAGCTGCACCAATTTACCTTCCAGCCAACAGCGCACAAGGGTTCTCTTTTCTCCACATCCTCACCAGCACTTGTTAGCTCACCACTATACTGATTTCTAAGATCACAGATTCATTTTCCCTATTGCATATTTCAACATAAATGGAATCATACATCATGTAGTATTTTGTGGACTGGCTACTTTCCTCACTATTGTTTTTTAGATTCACTTACACTGCTGCACATTACTTAAACTGTTAAAAGGCTGTGAGGCATATCTGACTAAGTTTATTTATCCAGTCTAAGACTGACAGGCACTAAGTAGGGTTTTTTCTTTTTTTTTTTTTTAAAGATTTTATTTATTTATTTGACAGAGATCACAAGGAAGCAGAGAGGCGGGGTGGGGGGGGAGCAGGCTCCCTGCTGAGCAGAGAGCCCAATGCAGGGCTCGATCTCAGGACCCTGGGATCATGACCTGAGCTGAAGGCAGAGGCTTTAACACTGAGCCACCCAGGCGCCCCTCTTCTCCCCCTTTTTGAGATATAATTCACATACCATAAAATTTTCATATTTAAATAAACTGCATAATTCAGTTTAAAGAATATTCAGTTGTACAACCATAGTTGCAATCTAATTTTAGAACATTTTTATTACCCAAAAAAAGAAATTCTGTATCCATTCTCCCTCTAATCCCAGACCTATCTATAGATTTCCTATTTTGAACATTTCATATAAGTGGAATCATACAAATGCAAGAGCATATAAATGGAATGCTTTCATGGTTAGCTACCTGTACTTAGCATAACCTTTTCAAGGTTCATCCATGTTGTAGTACATACAGATACTACTTCACTGTATGGATCTACATTTTGTTTATCCATTCTCCAGGTGATGGACATCTGGTTTGCTTCCACTTTTTAGCTATTATGAAGAATGCTGCTACGCGCACTCATGTGAAAGTGTTTGTGTGGACATATGTTTTCATTTCTTTTGGGTATGTATCTGGAAGTGGATGAATTTTTAAGTTAATCTTATTCATAAACTCAAAATGGATTAAAGACCTAAATGTGAGACCTGAAACCATAAAATTCTTAAAAGAAAACATAGGCAGTAATTTCTTTGAATCAGCCATAGAAACATTTTTGTTGGTATCTCTCCTCTGGGAAGGAAAACAAAAAAATTAAATAGAACTACCATATTATCCAGTAATTCCACCACTGGGTATTTACCCAAAGAATGTGAAAACACTAATTTGAAAAGAAATATGCACCCCTGTGCATTATCTACAATAGCCAAGATAAGAAAGCAACCCGACTGCCCATCCGTAGATGAATGAGTAAAGAAGATATGGTATATTTATAAAACCAGAATATTGCTCAGCCATAAAAAGGAATGAAATCTTGCCATTCGCAACAATATGGATGGACCTAGAAGGCATAATGTTAAATGAAGTAAGTCAGAGAAAGACAAATACCATATGACTTCACTCATATGTGGACTTTAAGAAACCAAACAAAGGAAAAAAAGAGACCAAAAAAGCCAGACTCTTAATTAAATACAGAGAATAAACTGGTGGTTATTCTCACCTTCTTTCCTTTGGTGCTCCCATTTAAAGATATATTAGGACTTTTCTTGTATCCTCTATATCTCTTGCCCTTCCCAAATCTTCCCGCTTATATCCCTCCATGCTTCCTTCTTAATATTTCCTTTTGACCTAAAATCTAGTTCAGTAAACCTCTCTACCCCAGTGTGCTAAGATCTGCTGCTAAACTCATTTTAGTTAAGTTTCAGAATATGTTTGACTCTTTTTCAAATCTGCTATAATTCTTTTAAAATGTTTTCAATTGTGGCTTGAAATTTACAATTTCTTCTGTCCTTCAACTTAGTATGCATAGTTATTTTTATTTTTAACTTTTTAAAATAGGCTCCATGCCTAAAATCAGGTGTGAACTCACGACCCTGCAGAGCCAAATGCGCTAACGACCGAGCCATCCAGGTCCCCAAAGAGTTATTTTAAAGTCCGTATCTGGCATATCTAAAATCTGGAGCACTTGGAGGTCTATTTTTATTGCTTACTATTTCAGCTAGTTATTGATTTATGTTGTCTTGTGTCCTTGTGTGACTGATTACCTTTGATTATAATCTGTACCTTATATCTGAAAAACTGTAGAAATAATTTAAGGCCAATGATAATGATCTTCTAGAAAGAATCTTTGTGCAATGAATCTGGGGGTGCTGGCAACCCTAAGATCATCTTAATCTAATAATGGGGTTTGAGAATTTCCTGGGTCACCCAGATGATGTGAAGCTAGGCTGCAGTCCATGGAAGGGTTTATTTATCTATAATTTTACCCTGTTCTTGGGTGCAGTCTTTCATGGTCACAATGCAAAGCACTGGGGAATCATAAAGGCCCGATGTTTATATTCCTATCCATGTGAGGCTATCAAAGGGCTACGCAAGCCTTAGCTGCTACTTCTGAATTGGTAAATGCCTATAGGGCAAACGCAGACCCAAACGTCAGTCTCATTTCTCTGCATTGTCTTCTTTTCTGAGTTTTAGCTTGATAATGCTTTACTAATTTATCTCTCTGATATCTTCAAACAGATAGTGTTTTATATTTTCTTTAGCTTTTGTAGTTATTCTCACCAAAAGGGTCACTCCATTTTATGTAGTCCACCACATAGGGGGCAGATTTATTACTGCATTTTTTCCTTGCTACTTAAGGCTCCCTGCCTATAATACTCCCCCATTCCCTAAACTAGCTTCTTCTCATTTACCATGTGTCTATTTACACATTATTTCCTCTGGGCTTAGTCTTCTCTAATCCTGCCGAATAGATGTTTCTCTATTTCTCCCTGTAACAACACATTCCATGCTCAAAGTGCTTTTGCTTTAATTACAGAGCCCAACAGCCCTTAAGGGCAGTCTCACTACGTCTGTGCTCTCCTCCGTATCCTCACTGCCCAGGCACAACACCTGGACATTCTACCTCAACAGTGAAGGCAACTGTGCAGTTACAAAGGCATGAAAGAGCCAAGAAGTACAGGCTCTATAGAAAATTAATAAAGAGTTGCTAACTGAGAGAACTAATAAATGAATAATGAAGTGATATTATATGCTCAACTCCTGTCAGTCTTTGGGAAAAGAAAATCATGATGCTTTACTTCTCTTATAACTTCCTCTTTTTTTAATTCAAAATTGCTATTAGATGTCAACTACTTTAGGGAAACATTCTTTGAAGTCTACACCGACAACAGTTATTTGCTCCCCATTAATCTAGTGCACACAGTATTAGGAAGGCTTTCTGGAAGAAGCCATGCCTAAAGTAAAACCTTAAGTATGAACAGGATTACTGAGGAAAAGCAGATAAGAGTGTGCCAGGCCAGGGGTATCTTTTATACGCCTCTCTTATTAAAATTATCTTATAGAATACCATATTACAATTATCTATTTATACATTGGCCTCTCTTAAACTAAGGTCTTGGGGATCAGAGATTATACTGTGTTGTACTCGCAGTACCTAACACAGAAGCCAGAACTAGCATCCTAGTATACACAGGACTAGTATTCAATACATGTTGCTTAAATGAAAAGTTGTCTTGGAAAGCATTTCTGTGTGTGTGCTTGCCACTAAACAATGTGAAGCCCACTGTTTCTCTAGATTTCTATCGCCTACCTGCTTCCTGGCATAGCATCAGTTTCTCACTGTTTTATACCAATGCTTATTGTTCCTTATATTCCATTTTTTTTTAAAGATTTTATTTATTTGCCTGACAGACAGAGATCACAAGTAGGCAGAGAGGCAGGCAGAGAGGAGGAAGCAGGCTCCCCGCTGAGCAGAGAGCCCGATGTGGGGCTCGATCCCAGGACTCTGGGATCATGACCCGAGCCGAAGGCAGGGGCCTTAACCCTCTGAGACACCCAGGCGTCCCCTTATATTCCATTTTTCATGCTGCTTTTTAATGTTCCCTAAAAACTACCCACCTAAAGGCTCTATGGCCCATTCCTAGTTCCTCAAATGGCAGAAAATACTATCAATGATAAGTAAACATTCTAAATTTTAAGCACAAAATAGGAGATATATTGAATTTAAAAATCAACAAAAAACAAAAGAAACCAGTTTAATGATGGCTGAAGAGGTTTAAAACTGAAAACTCTTAAAATCCATTTTTGTTCCTAGGTGATCAAGTCCTACCAAATGCTACTTGTTTTTTTTTTTTTTTTTTTTGAAGATTTTAAAAACATTTCTTTGGCAGACAGAGAGAGAGGGGGCACAACCAGGGGGAGCAGTAGGCAGAGGGAGAAGCAGACTCCCCACTGAGCATGGAGCCCCACAGAGGACTCGATCTCAGAACTCCAGGATCATGACCCAAGCCAAAGGCAGACATTCAACTGACCGAGCCACCCAGACATTCCAAATGCCACTTGTTTTTACAGGCCTTTGGGACTATAAATTGAGAGATCAAACACTGAAAGAAACTCCGACAGACAGGAAAAAGGGGGCAGGTAGAAGATGTGGTGCACTTTACTTTCCAGAAATGAACAGGGTATTTTCTCTTTGGAAAAGTGAGGTAGGGGTACTGGTGTGACTCGTCGGTTAAGCATCTGACTTTTGATTTTAGCTCAGGTAGAGATCTTAGGGTCCGGGAACCAGCCATGCATCAGGTTCTGTACTTGGTGGGGCACCTGCTTGAGATTCTCTTTCCCTCTCCCTCTGCCCCCGACTCACCCCAGCTCATGTGCACTCTCTCTCAAATAAATAAATAAATCTAAAAAAAAAAGTGAGGTAAAAAGATGGTTTCCTCCTCCCCATCTGAGCCCTACTAAAAAAGGATCCAACAGCTGAAGTGAGAACTAAGTACTTGGTGGCATTCATTGATGTTTGCCCTGTGGAGGCTGCAATTTTCAAAGAAGGTAATTATACCAGGTGTTGTAAGTTCTGGCTTTATATCTGTAATTTCAGTGTTTTTTGACTGCTTCCTTTGCACACTGCTGGGTGAGACAATAACTTACATTTCTGGGGCCACAGGACTGATTCTGGCCCACCCTGTATCCATGAGGTTGGATGCTGTATTAAAGGATGAGCAGAAAAGAATAAGAAATCAGGTGGAGGGCGCCTGGGTGGCTCAGTGGGTTAAGCTGCTGCCTTCGGCTCAGGTCATGATCTCAGGGTCCCGGGATCGAGTCCCGCATCGGGCTCTCTGCTCAGCAAGGAGCCTGCTTCCCTCTCTCTCTCTCTCTCTCTCTGCCTGCCTCTCCATCTACTTGTGATCTCTCTGTCAAATAAATAAATAAATAAAATCTTTAAAAAAAAAAAAAAAAGAAATCAGGTGGAATGCTACGGTGCAATCTTTTGGGACAGCCAGGACATATCCTTGTTAAAGCGAAGGGCATTCTGTAATAGCTAGGTCACTGTCTTTGTGATCTAGAAATTTAAAATGTGACTCTTTGCAAAACTGCAGGTAGAAAAGAAGTGATTTTGCTTTTAGAAGCAGCTTATTTGCATAAATGAAGCATTTTGAAGAAAGGTCTCATTTCCCCAATACATCAGATAGTCAGGTATATGGAAAAATTAAAGAGTTTTCATTGCATTACCTTTGCCTGTAAAGAAAGTCGTCTTTGAGGGCGCCTGGGGGGCTCAGTTGGTAAGTGTCTACCTTTGGCTCAGGTCAGGATCTCAGGGACTTGGGATCGAGCCCCACATCCGGCTCTCTGCTCAGCAGCGAGCCTGCTTCTTCCCACCCCCTCTGCCTGCCCCTCTATTTGTGATGTCTCTGCAATAAATAAAATCTTAAAAAAATAATAAAAAAATTTTAAAAAAGTACAACCTTTTTATTGAAAGTGCAACAAGGCAGGAAAACAAATGAAATATTAATTGGCTTATTTTATGGAGACTTTCTATGTGCCAGGCATAGTGGTAAGTGCTTGTGTGCATTATCTCATTTAGCACACTCAAATAATGAGGTAGGTATTGCTGTTATGATCTCCGCTTTTCAGATGAAAAATCTGAAATTCAGAGAAGTTAAATACCTCTTTCTAAAGTCATACTAGTAAACTCAGTTCACTGGGTCTAAAGCTGAAGCTTTTTTTTTTTTTTTTTTAAAAGGAGGTTCCACACCCAGCATGGAGCCCAATGCAGGACCCAAACTCATGACCCTGTGATCAAGACCTCAGCTGAGATCAGGAGTCGGATGTTCAACTAACTGAGCCACACTGGCACCCCTAAAACTGAAGCTTTTAACCAGTTACATTAATGCTGTTCAAACTTTGCTTTTTGATTTTAATCACTTTTAGAAAACTCTCTACTATTTCAAGATGGGCCCTTTTCTCATTCAGTCTTCTAGAAAAGAGAAAGATGGACTGATTTTGGTAATTGATATGTTCTGAGCCATATGGTATTTGTAACAAGATTTATTTTTCCAATTCTTGATTCATCTTCCAATAAAGACTGATCCTTCCTGTGAAGACATACATATACATCAGACAGCTGGAAACATTAGGTGCTTTAGGATGTTCAGAATTTCTGAATGCCATTTTTCGTGATGGCTTCTGCCAAAGCATGAGTCAAAGGAAATCTGAACTGAGAAGATTACTTCCTTATAGGTCATTACTCTGGGGATAACTGCCTAAATCAAAGAGGAAAATACCTGGTCAAACTCATTTATTATCACAACGTAATAATGCTAATTGGCAGCCTCTGAGAGAAGTCTGGGGGAACTCCCCTGACACATCCAATAAAGAGTTCACTATTATTGATTGTGTGATAAATAAGCCATTTTTATGCTTATTGCTGTGCTTGAGATAAGTATTTCGGTCCTGCTTGAGTGTGATTATTTCTCTCAAATTTATTCTGACCTTTGGCATTGCTGATTTCAAGCATGACCCTATTCCTATCTAGAATTAAATTATGATTGTAATACAACAGAAGAATTTCAACACTCTACTCAAATTCTATTTTAGAACAATATGATGTTCAAATCCTTTTATAATATAACTCAACTGGAGGCTTTAAAACCACTGTTAATGAACTTTCAAAAATGCAGATTCAGAGGCATTATTTACAGCATGGCTTTCATAGGAGGCTCAACCATAGGAATCTCTTTGCTCTAAGGACTCAAGTTCAGGGTTTCTCATTTTGTGGACTTCTGCATTCTCTCTGAGCAGGTTTAAATAATGGTTTAATACTGCAGGTGATTCATCCCGCTACTCTACTCAATGAACATATACCTCAAAGTTATTAGGAAGTGGGAAACATATCTTTTTTAAAAATTAAACTTTTCTTAATGGTACACTTCCAAGGAAAAAGTACAAAAAGAGACAGGAAGGCAACTAACCAGAAAGTAAGTTGAAAAAAATCCAGATTTTAAAAAGGCTAAAATCCTCTGGGCTTTAGCTCAGAAGGCTAGACTCTGTGGTTGGGAAAAAGAAAGATACGGGGTGGGGGTCAGACAGAAGTATGCAAGATTTTATAGGCAATGCAATGGGTACACCTGGACTTTAGTCAAATACAAACAATATCAGAACTAGATAGAATCCCTATGAATATGAGACAAAGCCCCCTTTTATAGTAGAGTCATATATTACGTGAAGAATTAGTCACATAATCGTTAAATCAAGTAATCAAAATTACTCTGGAAAATCCCTAATGTATAAACCATCCTTCAGTAAGTTCAATTCAACTAGTTTTTCTGGCAATGTTACAAATCATTTCTGGGCTCCAGATGAAGTAGACAGCTTGTAACAGAGTGCCATGTTGTATTAAAAAATATGTTTTTGTTTATTTTGTAAAAATATTTATTTTAGAGAAAGTGTGCGTGTACACACGCATGTGTACATGCATTAAAGTTGGGGGGAGGGGCAGAGGGCAACAGAATCCTCAAGCAGTCTCCCCACTGACCACGGTGCCTGATGTGGGGCTTGATCACAGGCCCTTGAGATCATGACCTGAGCCAAAATCAAGAGTTGGGTGCTTAACCGGCTGAGCCACCCAGGTGCTCCCTGGTGTATTTTTAAACTTTCCAGATTTTTTTTTCTGTTCATGAAGAATTCATCCATGTTGTAGCGTATACTCAAGATCACCTTTTTTCATTGATATATACTACTCCATAAATATACTACATTAATTTATCCATTTTACTGCCGATAAACATTTAGCTTGTTTCCAGTTCGGGATTATAATCAAGTAGGCCACAATGGACACTTGTGTACATATCTTTTGGCAAACATGAGCACACTTTTGTTGTGTAAAGACCTAAGACTGAAACAGTTAAGCCACAGAGTAAGCATGTGTTCATCTTTGGTAGCTATAATAGCAGGTCGCCGTGTCGTATGGAAACAACTTAGCACAGTACCTTTGCCTTATCACTCTTACGCATTTCTTAGTATGCTGTCATTAGTATTTTTCTTTAAAAACATCTACGTATAAAACATTTTAAGCACACACACAATTATAGAACCTCTGAGTACCTGTCACCCACATTCAACAGTTAGCACTATTTGGCAAATTTACTTCATCTATTCTTCCTCTGCCCCCTTATCTTTGCTGAACTGTTCTGAAGCAAATGCCCGGTATGTCATTTCTCCCCAACATACTTCAGTTTACATCTCTAAAAAATATCGACACTTTCTTATATAACTAAAATGCCATTATCACATGTAACCATAAAGTGAATTTAAGTATCAGTCTCCCTCATTTATGCTTTGTGAATAGAACTGTTTTGGCTTGTTATTATATCCCCAATGCCTTCCAGCTCTTAGCACATAATGCTACTCAAAAAACAGTCTGAGAATAACTGAAGAGATTTAAGTACTGTCACCGCCACCGAAGCCTAACTACAAAGGTTTAGGTTTCAGAGAAGAGTACAAAGTTATGGACCATGCTCTAGATCTTATGGTCATTTATATAAGGAGAAATCTAAAACTGATGGAGAGGTAGAATCACACAATTAGAAATGTCCTCCCCCCAACACATAAAATTTACTTAATGAAGACTATTAAAATATATACCAGATGTCCCACTAAAATCTATGATGCAAGTTCCAAACAAATCTTACAATTTCTAAGCAGCACAGATGTGTTTTAATAATTAGTTTCCTTAGCTGATTAGCTTTGCAAGGTCAAAATTAGGTCAATTTACACCTAAAAGTACTAAGAGCTGATTTAATACCCAAGAAATGAGTTTGGAACTAGCAGGTTTCAAGTGTCAGAGATTTTTCAAAAGCCTTGAAAGAAGATTTAAGAACACAATTACAAAGAAATAGGCTCATCTTAAGTTTATTTGTAAGCTATTGGAAAAATTTAAAGCTTAATTAAAAAGTAAAATAAAAACAAACTATGAGTAAGGAATCATTAAAGTTTGAATTTTAAACATTTTTAAAGTTTCATTTAATAACATTTGCATTAGCCTTAAAAAAAAACTATAAACCAAAGACTTATTTTGACTCCCTCAAAAGAATTATCAGTGTCTCTCAAATATATCTATCATTTATCAAGTATGTCATTTAAAAAAGGAGAAGAAAACCAAAATGAGAATTGGGAGGTAACATACAATTTATTTTTTAGTTCATGGACTAAATTTATGTTCATTTACTTTTCCCAACTTTCCCAAAAATCTTAAATACATAGGCCCAGATTTTCCACATTGGGCTTTTAAAAACAACGCATGCAGGGACTTCTGTTTCTAGTTAGGATGTAGAGGTTTGCAAAGGGTCTTCACATTGATATAACAACAAAAATAAAAACACCTTCGCTAAACTAAGCAATCATATTTTTCATTAATACCATAGAAGAATCTTGAAGGCAAAGACGTCTAGATTAACTATTTTCAGAGATGAATGAGCCAGCCAGCCCCCTCTAGTTGAGCAGAGAGAAACAGTGGTTTTCATACCTGAGGGCATTTATCCAATGTGGGGACCCTTGGTGGGAAAAACAGCAAAAAATGCTGTAGGCACAGCAACCTAGCTGGAACAAGGAGAACCCAGTCAATTTTTAATGGGCAGGTCTGAGCTAGTATGATACACTAGAGTCTGGGAAAGCCTGACAGGTAGAGCGAGCAAACCCAGAAGGTGGACGAAGCTGGTAGTTGTGCTTCGAAGCAGGCAGAGGTTTTCTTGCAATGCTCAGATCCCAAAGCCAAAATCATCTACAAGCACACAGTTCATGGTCACCATCAACATGACATTACTACTCAACTCTGCCATTTGCCTAGGAGATGAAGTTGCTTCAGGAACCTTAAGAGAACCCGTCTACACCAACAACAGACCTTTCAACTAATCCCGAGAGAGCAAATGCCTTCTTCTTAAAAAAGAAAGCTCAACTAGACTGTTTACTCTTCAAGATACACTTTGAAACTCACCCTCTCACTGCATCTATCAATTCTCAACTAGATCATGAGCCATGCCAAATCCACATGAACACCTTTCCTACCATTGCCAACTTCCTGCTCGGTACTGATAGATCCACTGATGATCAGATTTTCCAAACCTCATAAATATCCCGACTTTGTCTTTCTCCCTAAACTCAGCTGTATTTTGACTGTCTTCCCAAGAAACTGTGAGAGAGAGAGGCCTAATCCTGTGTCCCTGGTACCTAGCCCTGACCAAGCTCAATTCCAAATTAGGTAAAAGGTATCAGCCCTTTAAACCTAGCTGCCAGGCAGAGGTAAGTGGAACCCCTTCTAGTGGAAAATATTACCTATTTAATCTGTATTATCCTTTCAAATAATGGCTAACACAAAATATAAAATTATGAAATATGAGAAGGAAGAGGAAAACATGACCCATAATCAAAAGAAAAAAAGCAACAGGGGTGCGCCTGGCTGGCTCAGTCGGAGGAGTGCACAACCCTTAGTTTCAGGGTTGTGAGTTTGAGCCCCACACTGGGTGTAGAGATTACTTAAGTAAATAAAACTTAAAAAAAAAAAAAGAGTAGAATCACAGTTGGCTTAGGGAAGTAGCAAATAGATCTTAAAAGAGTGATTATAAATATGTTAAGAAATTCAGATTAAAAGATTGACCAAACTGGTTTAAAAAAAAATGAAAGAATGATAACTCAAAAAATGAAAATAGAAATTATGGAACTGAAAAACATGATATTTAACATGAAAGTATTTAGCGGCTATCTTAACAGCAGAAAGACTGTAGATGAAGAAAAAGAAACCAGTGAATTAAATAATAGGTAAACAAATTATCCCAAAGTGAACTTCTTAAATGGCTACTATACTTCAGTCTTTTCCTTCAACCTTTTCATCCTTGGAATCAGGTTCCCTCATTTAAAATAAAATCTTCTGGGGAGCGGCAAAGTGTTTTTTTCTTCCTCATAGAATCTTGGCTATAGAATTTAATCACCAACTACAATATTTCCTCCAGAAAATCTCTCTTTTGTGTTCCCGTCCCCAAACCACTCTGTATACATCTATACTCAGAATTTTATATTCATACTGAAATTTTCTTAGCCCCTGTCTCCTGTCACTTAAGTGCCTTTTCAGGACAGAGAACAGGGATGTGTGTGTGTGTGTGTGTGTGTGTGTTGCGTGCACGCACCTTTGTACATAGATTTCAGACAGGTGCCTGGGACATAGTATTTAATATTTGTTTAACTGAAAAATCTGTTAATATACATCCTTATATTAATGATTTTTAAAGTTATGACAAAAATTAAAAACCTCTCAATGCCACCATACTCATATTAGTGTACTTTGATAAAATCTGGAAGACTTTACTGTAAGAGGTTTTTAAGTACAAATATAAAAAAAAGTCTGTTGTTTTTTATTTACTCCAGTGGCTCATCTTTAATTTAGCAACTGTAGTAAAAGAAAAATGCCTAGGAAAAATATTGTTCTTTGTTAAATGACGTTTAGAAATATATTAAGGGAAGTTTATGCAAACTGAACACTGTTGTACGAGTCACTGTTAGCGCACGCTAGCAGAGATGTAGAATAAAAGAAAATATAATGCTGAAATTAAAAATATAAAAATGACTGCTCTAAGAGTTAATATATCAAATAAAAATCTTTACATGTCACACTACAAGATTTATACATGTAATCTGATAAAATCATCTTAAATATTTTCCTTATAAAGGTAAACAACTCATTTGTTACATAAAAGGCAGTATGAAGAGTCATTCAATGCATATGCTTGCCTTTATCTTTAAGGAGCTTATACACACAGATGCCAGTATAAACCCTGATGGACCACAAAGGGAGAATATTACACAATTGCATAAATGAAAAAAATACACTAGAACTCACAAAATATAACATATTAGTTCTAAGTTGTATGGCTTTAAACCACCTCCCTTTGAACACTTGTAAACTTTCCATATAATAATGGACTTGATTGCTCATTTACTGCAATGTTAGGCAGCCTGTTGTGATAGTCAGATGCTAACAATTCATACCTCATCATAAAAGCAAAGGCAATTTGACCTAAACTGTCAATAATATAAGATACATAAAAAATATTAAAAAATTGCTATGAATGCACTACTAGTCATCGGAAAATTATCCTTTAACCAAGATCCAAGACACATATGATTATCATAACCTGTTAAATTCCCAAAAACATGAAAAAGTTTATTAATGCAAAAACACTACATTAAAAATGCTATCAAATTTCTTCTGTGGTGTGTGTATGTGCCTGTGTGTTTTGGTGGTGAACACTGCAAAGAAAAGATGGTTTATTAAAGGTTCTAACAAACTTGAGAAAGCCATCTAAAAACACTATCAGTCTACAGCACACATGCTTTTGAAATTAAATGCAAAGGGGGTTTTCTTAGCATCTTGTTACTTTGAAAAATCCAATTTCCTCTAATATTTTAATTAGGCTACAAATTTAGAATCTCATTAGAAATAAATGGTTATGCATATATTTAAAATGGGCTTAACTACTCACAGAAATCATCCATCTTACTTTTTGGCTATGCATTCAAGTTTTAAGCAGGAGGATTTTAATATTTTTTAATATATTTGAAGGTTTGTACTCAGCAGTAGAAAAGCAGATACTTTTTTCTTTACCCTACCTAAAGAAGCCATACCTCTTCCTCCCCAAAGTAACTTTTTCCATTTCTTTGGCAGGTACTGCCTTTTTTTTTTTTTTTTTTAAAGTATTTTCACTAATTCTTCTTACACTATAAAGGAGAAACAAAGTTCCAATTAGGCACTCATCCTTTTTAACACCTTTGTTGTGGATTATTCTCAAGTAACCAGGCGAATAATCTATCTATTCAAAAGTAGCCTTAGAGACTAGGCTTGTATAATAGCTCCAGATGGTTGGTAGCAGAAGAGTGTACGGAGTTGGCACCACCTCAAAGAGGAAAAGATAGCTGGAGTAGATATAGATGGATAGTTGGGACTCACAAATAATGAAACTGTAATAAAGGTATTACAGGCCACAAACCCTTATTCATGCCAGGTTCACATTAGGGTAAGCATGCTGGGAGGGAAAGAAAGTTCTTAAGACATGTAGATGCTTGACTGAGTAACAAAAAATACACTCTGAAAATATGAAGAAAAAAATTTTTTGAAGATCTACTTTTTCTCTGCAACAAAGAAGATGGGCTACGTCACTTACTTTATCATATAAATCTGTTAGCCATTTCTCTGAGAAAGAGTGTATTTGGATCACACTCTCTCTCCCTACCAACAACTGCTAGACTATTAGCTGAGAATCACATTTTTCAGACCTGTTTCATATGCAACATATTTTAGATTTTTCAGATCTGTTTCAAATGCAACAGGCTACCTCTCTCCTTCACACCTCAAATATCTCATTCATAAGTTTCTGTATCTTCCCTTAATAGCTTGTACAATCCTATCAGAGTTGTTTTTTAGGGGGGTCAGGATATTTCACAAGTAAGACACAGTGATTTATTTTTCTTCACCCCAAAAATGGGAATATTAGTACCTACTTCAAATGGTTATTAAGAAGACTAAATGAAAAAAAAAAAAAGAAGAAGACTAAATGAAATAATCATTTTAAAGTGATTAGCACGTTGTCTGGCATGCAAGTGTTCAATGACTAAGACATTATCACCAAGACAATTTTTGTTGACAAATTATTTGACAGAATAATCTCAGAAGGGTTAAAGTTGAATAAGTACTAAAATTTCTATGTTCAGTATCTGGCATGTATCCAATAAATATGGTTTGAAACTATACATTCCTCTCAAAGGTGATTACAGGACTATGTTCTTCAGCAGTGATCAGACTTACACACAAATCCACTTCAACCTTCTGCCACCTCCTACCTAAACACCAGACTTACCTCGTTTCCAGAATTTTATACTGAAATCATTCAGGCATGCTGGGAATAAAAATATTAATCTAAAAGGCTCTTTAAAGAAATAAGGTAATATAACAGTTTCTTTTGGATTTATCTTTCTTACGGAACTCTTTAGGGGAACAAATGCAGCAAGTACCTACAAGTACCTACTTGATATGTTCTTTAATACAAAAATTTCTATTACAGTTTTTGTGTTAGACTTTATGAGCTTTTTTGTGTTTGGTTTCTATTTTATTCTTTTAAATATGCAGAATAAAACAAAGATCATTAAAGGGTAAGTACAATTTATTTCAACAAAAAGCTTCTTTTACTCTATGGCAAGTAACAGGAACAGAAAATAATTCTATATATGCACTGTGAAACTCTTCTGTAGCACAACACTACTGCAGCTAAAACTGCTTGCTGAGACTTTTTAATCACTAGTGTACAACTGGACCTATGTGCTGCCAGAGGTGCTGAATGAAGATCTGGACAAAGGAACTGGACAGCATGATGTGGGCAGGGGGTATAGGAACAGGATGGGAGTGAAGAGCTCTGCTCATCTGGGTTCGTCAGTGGGGCCTACCACTCACTGAGGGCCAGGGGTTCTCAGGTTTACAGGGTCTGCAGTGGTACAGGCCCGCTTTGTGGCCAAGCTAGTTCTAAGATGTGGTTTGAGAGCATTTTGTCTATTCCTTTAGCTCTCCCAGTGTGTCTGGAATTATGTTGCTTAACTCTTCAGTAAATCACCTTTTGCTTTAACAAGCTGATTTGGACTTTGTTGTCTAAAACTAAGAACCCTGACCAATAACCCCAAAAATAAAGAACATTTCAAAAAAACTCAGTAAACTCCTCTGTCTACCTAAAGCTAAAAAATATCCACAGCTAAAAACAGCTTTTCAAGTCTTCACTACAGTTTTACATTTGCTCTCCTCTGATTCATGTGAAGGGCACGGAAAGATGACCTAAAATAATATTACTTAATAATACTGGTAATATGCCAATTTCTATCTAAGAATTCCCTTATAGATCAACTGTCATTAATCAAGACATCTTTTTTTAACTCTCAAGGATTACTAACATCAAACACAGAGCTTAACTCTAAGACTTAAAACCTTTAGTCTGCAATTTCAATTGAACAAATTATTTCAGTTACTATAAAGGACAACTGGAAAATCCGGGAGAAATGAATGGGAAGAATAAAATTTTGTTTTTATCAGCTAAACAAATATAATAGGTTTCCCCAAATAAAATAAAAATAAAATAAAAAATCTGGGATCTAGATAGCTACTTTTTAAAAACTGTAAAAACAATTTCAATGAAAAGAATTCCTCAAAATATCAAAGCACACCGTTACACTCACTTGATATAAAATAATTATTAGATCAAAATGAACAGAAACAATTTTTAAGAAGTCATAAAATCTTTTGTATGTCTATCTTTTAAAAAGTCAGGTTCAAGAGTCAAAGTCAACATGACTATAATCTGTTTCACACAGTTATAGATTATACAGTTTTCAGTAAAATTTTAATTTTGAAGGTACAATTAGTATTTCAAAAACTATACAATTAATTTTTAATATAAATATTTGTATCAATACCACTTACATAAAATCATACTCTCTTAAGTAAAGGCTCACATTTTATTAACATTCTGAGTCTCCTGGTAAAAAATATTGTTATCTTAGTATTAATAAACAGTTAGAAAATATTTAAGAAAAAAATTAATATATTTTAATAACCTAACATTTCTGGCTACTTTGTAGGTGCTTCCACATATATTAATTCATTAATCTGTGTAACTAGTCTACAAGATAGAAATTATTACTATTTCTCTTAAAGCAGTTGATTAGTCTGAGGTATAGATTACCTAGGTAACTTGAGCAAAGTAAGGAACTAGTGAGTGCCAGAACCAAATGGGAATCCAGACTAACTTTTCTAATGCCCATTACACCAGGATGCTTCTTTAAAGAAAGGTAAATCATTTCTTTCTTATATTTTACAGAGGAATATAAAATATTATACCAAACGAACATATTTTACTTCCATCTATATTGTGTTAAGAGTTATCAGGAGGTGTAGGACATGAACTTGTCTATGAAGATAAAGACGAGTACTCTCAATTAGTTACATGAGAGGCAATAAGGAAGACTCTATAAAGAAAAATCATGGCAAACATGGTGTCCTAGTACTTTCTCCTCTCAACTAAACTAACTTTTCTGAAGTCTACTGACCCATCAAAACAGATCTGTTCAATAGCCTAACAAAGGCAAAGATAGACTGTCGAAGGCAATAGTCTTTTTCATTCATCACAGGTCCGGTAATTAATTCATTAGCCTGCCCATCAACTGCACTGCTAGTGAGCTTTGTGAAAGGAGATGAAACCGCTTACCGTGCACATGGATGTCTTTGTAATTTGCAGGGTAAAATCTGAAGAAAACTCCAAAGCTGAGACAGATGTTGTATGGCAATCTATTTGCTACCCATTAAGAAAGAGTGGAAGGAAGAATTTAGTAAAAATAGTGAAAACAAACCCAAAACCAAACAGATAAATATTTCTTATGCAAAAAGGATTACTGTAAACCAATGGTTTGCAAAGTTTAATCATTCGAACCTCACTTCTGGGGTTGGTTTTTTTTTTTCCCCCTCTTCTTCTTTTCTGGGGTTGTTTTCAAATTTAAAGGCTACTAGCACTATCATTTAATTTTTGTATAAACCAAATGAGTATTTTTTTTACTTAGACTTCTTGTAAGAACACTATATATCAAATCATGGCTCTGATGTGCTAGAGTTTTTCTGAGATACACTAAAACATCTTCAAATAAAATTCTTTTCCTGTTTTCCAACTAAAATAATTTTGTATACCATTAGTGGTACACATTTGCTATAAATTATACATAAGAGTCAACATTTTTATAGAAAATGCCAACTTGAAAACATAGGCTAATGAAAAGGATAAGGTATTTTAGAATTCTTTTTTGTAACTGCATTTGAAGGAAAGTTTGTTAGATATTAGGAAAAACCGTAACAGATAAAATCAAAAGCCAAGCCAAGGAAGAAGATTCAACTCAGGAAAACAATGGCCAAAGAGCCTTATCTTCCTGTTCTGCCCTGGTTCAATTCCTTCATTTCACTTTGGATAGCAGGGAAGTCATAAAGGCCTGACTTGCCATGAGTAGATTATGACACAGCATACACAATTCATAGGACTATGTACTTGAGCCATTACCCTCTTTTAAATAGCTTGAAAAAATTTTAAACAAGTTACAGTGTGGCTGAATTTTATTTATAGAGCATTGTGGAACATGGAACAAAATATATTTACCCAAGCAAACAAGTAAATAAATACTGATTAATGTTTAAAAAAAAGAGAAAGAGTATGTGTACTTTTTGAACATCTTTGTTATTAGTCTAAAATCTTTTATTTCAACTATTTATTCATAGAAGTTTTGGGCATTAAACAAAGAGAGAGCACTATAGAGAAAAATAGTCCCTCCCCCAACTACCCTCCTCTTTGTGCACAGCCTTGAGGCTGAGTTGGCTGGAACTGTACACTCCTACCCAGAATCAAGGAATGCAAATAAATCTCTTATTATCAGTGTACCACAGGATTCAACAGTACTATAATCATTAACCAGGTTACAGTTTTTTCTTAAAAGCTAAATGCAATTTTAATCAGCTTGCTCTTGTTGAGGAACTTTTTAAGTTTATTATAATATGCCAACTTTAAATATTTTATCTATGAAGAAAATTAACAAATATTTATTGAATATCCATTCTATGCAGAGAACAATTATTGATGCTATGAAAGTGTGACTACAAATATCAGACAATGCTCTGAATCTAAAACTGAACAAACTATATCTAATTAAAACAGACAAATTAAGGATTTTTTAAGAAAAGCAATGACTTTTCACTGCAAAGTTATTATTTAACCTATGTAAATTTGACACAGCAAAATTAACAATAAAACTAAAGAGTAACATGATGAACGGTAAGAATTTAAAACACAAAAGGAATTAACTGGGAAATCTCAACAGAGTAGGGCTTCAGCTTCATAGGCAAATTCAATGTAATTACTTAATCTGAAAAGCTGGAAGAGATTTGAACGTGAGATGTTAAACTGCATAGAACATATGATATGAATGAATAATCTCACTATAAATGAAAAACTAGAATAAGGCCATGGAGGTGGTGATGAAGCATAAATGATAATACAGCAGGACTTTTCACCTTCAAACCCCTCAGAGTAAGGAACTGTGATATACAAAAAGATAAGTGATTCCAATGGATGATACAGTCAACTGGTAAATACTGTAACCTCAAGGTATATTAGACTGGTTAATATAGGAAGGATAACCACTGTTTTGAAAGCCCATATATAATATCAATATGTTAATTTCAAATACTGAACTCATAAATGAAAACTGATAAAAATGGCAATTCTGTTAAAATACAGTTGGTAAAAACACCTACCTTAATACTACAAGCATCTGAAATAAGAGTGTCTGGATCTAAAACTTCCACAACAGCTTCTGGAATAACTGCTTTCTTCATACAGGACATGTTGAAGCCATATACATTATCCCAAAAAGCAATTCTATCGGCATGTTTATTCATATCACTTACTGCCACAAGGCTGATAGTGCAAATATCAGGGTAGACTGTAACAGATAAAATTCCCAACAATTTATCATTATCTCCCTTTGTGGCAAAATACACTTTTTTTAAAAGGCTAAATACAAATCCCCAAATCATCAGTATGAATTATTAGCAATTGATTACTAGTAGTGGGGAATTAACACAGATATAGATCAGGGAAAATAACCAAGTTCCATCTTGTAGCCTCTTTAAAAAAAAAAAAGATTTCCATTACAGTGATGGCAAGACTAAAATAAGGATTTCAACAATGGGCTCTTATTACAATAATTAAAAACAAGAGAGCATAATCAAATAAACTGGAAATGAAGATATTTGTTAATATTAAACTTATAATATGCTAACTTTACAAAGATACTAAATCTTTATACATTACTCTGAAACATGTAGAAAGAGACAAATCATTTAAAAAGGGGCAATTACTGGTGATGTAATAAATAGTAAGAAAGGGGATGTAGAAGATACTGAGGGAGCGCATAGCAAAAAAAGCTAATTCAGATATGGCTATAGTAGGGGTGCAGGATAGTATATAAGAACTGAAGACCACATGAATTAGGAGCAGGGAGGGAGTGTTCTAGGCAGAGTGAGCAGCGTGCATATGGGGTCACAATTAATATACACTCCAATTTAAGAGAATGAGATATAAGACTACAAAGGTAAGCAGGGAGGAAAGAAAACACGGCTGGATTGACCATGTCAGTAAACTGGATTTTATTCTAAGACTAACAACAAGCCTGTGAACAATCTTACACAGGGTTACAACCTGATCAGATTTTGGTTTTAGAAACGCCAGATTGAATACAATGTGGAGAATGAATGGAAAGATGCAAGATTAAGACAAAGACAAAGTGAGACAGTTGTAATAACCCCGGTGATCTGAAGTAGAGTGACGGCTGTGGGAAAGGAAAGGGGGAGATATAAACAGCCGGCCCTTGAACAAGACGGGTTCACTTACACATGGATTTTTTTTTTTTTTGATAAACACAGTACAGTACTGTAAATGTGTTTTCTCTTACGATTTTATTAATAACACCTTTTCTCTGAAGAGTACAGTATATAATACATATACAAAATGTAATGATTAACTCTTTATGTTAAGGCTTCCAATCAACAGTAGGCTATTAGTAGTAAGTTTTGGGGGAGTCAAGAGTTACAGATTTTTGACCATACAGAGGGTGGGGCAGTTGATGCCCCTAACTCCTGCACTGTTCGAGGGATATTTAGGAGGATACTCACAGGATTGACTGGCTGTGGAGGTAATGAAGGGGGAAAAGTCAAGGACAACAGTTTTTAGCTATAGCAGTGGGGCAGATCTTGGTATTAACCCTTACATTAGGGAATAAATAAGGGCAGATTCAAGAGGAACAAAGAGTTCAGTGCTTATGGGACAAATGGGTAAAAATATCCAATAAGCAGCTAAATAAACAGGACTGAAATTTAAGAGATGATCTGGGTTCAAGATATAAATTTGGGATGATGATCATATGAATGGAAATGTGAGTTATAGGAGCTCATGAGGTCATGTAGGGAGAGTACATGATGAGTACTAGGATTTAAAGGTTGTATAAAAGGAAAGGAGGCTGATAATAAATGGCTGAGAAGCTGTGGCTACCTAAGCAAGAAGAAAATCAGGAGAGTATTAAGAGAGGTGATGGAAGACAGTGATTTGGGAAGAAACTGTTCTAATAACAAGAGTAAAAAGTATGGCACCAAATTAAAAAAAATATATTGGGGGTACCTGGGTGGCTCAGGTCATGATCCTGGGGTCCTGGGATGGAGCACCACATCAGGTTCCCTAATCATTGGGGAGCCTGCTTCTCTCTCTCCCTCTGCTCCCCCCCACCACCTGTGTTCTCTCTTGCTCACACTGTTCTCTCAAATAAATAAATAAAAATAAATAAAATTTAAAAATATTTTTCTCTGACAAATAAATAACAAAATTAACTTTGTCCGTCAAAATCCAGGGGATTCATATATTAAAATAGAAATCACATCTTCTTATATCGATAAACTGAAAGCAAGTATAGATGTATCAAGGAAATGCAAAAAAAGAAATAATTCCATGATTACTAACTAAACACTTAAACAGCAGAGAAATAAGCCTCCCCTTCCTCCAAACTTTCTATCCACGGCCTTTGGAATTTATCATTCAATGATAGCAGTACTAAACTGTCTTCCTAATAAAGCCCATGATAAGATCTGTTGGCATCAAAGCGATTGCTCCTCTCAAGCCTGATGTGTGAGACACCCAGAAAAAATACTTGGTGCTATGTCATGATAAGAACTTTCTCAAGTCCTGCCTAAGGGGCATGTGAGGCAGATGTGATCAGTGCACTGGGCTACAGCACTGGGTACTGGGCTACCATGGACTGTTGAGTTACTTCTACTGTCCTCCTCTTCCACCCACATTGTTAGGTTTCCTGACTGCTTAAATTCCTGACTAATACAAATTCTTCAAGGTATCTGTTTTGTTGCTGACTATGCTGAGCCAGCAAGAGCATTAGCTACAGGAAAGCATGTTTAGTTTAGCTTTTTTTTTTAAGATTTTATTTATTTGACATAGAGACAGTGAGAAACGGAACATAAGCAGGGGGAGTGGGAGAGGGAGAAGCAGGCTTCCCGCTGAGCAGGGAGCCGGATGCAGGACTCAGTCCTAGGACCCCGGGATCATTACCCAAAGCAAAGGCAAACACTGAACGGCTAAGCCACCCAGGCACCCCACATGTTTGGTTTCTTAAACCAGATCCTTTGGTGAGAAACACTGAAGCAGAAACAGAATTCTAAAGTAACTTTGCATACTTGGCAACTTCTAGCTATCTTTTGTTGGACTTAATATGACAATCATACAAGTTTCACACATTTTGCCCTGTAACTCCATCCTTAAAGACGAATAGAGTTAGGGTACAGATCAGGGATCAGCAAACATTTTCTGTAAAGTAACTATTTCAGGTTTTGTGGGCCATATGGTCTTCGTTGAAACTATTTATCTTTGCTGCTAAAACTGTGAAACCAGCCACAGACAATAAATAAATAAACGGGCTTGGCTATGTTCCAATAAAACTTTATCTACAAAAACAGGCAGCAGGCCAGATATGGACACCCCTGATATGGACAAGGGAGAAATGGATGAGGGAGGTCATTATCAGAGCCACCATACTGTGCTACTTCAGGGAATGCCATTCACACTATGGTCTATGGGAAACTGAGTATCCTTCCGAGTCATGTAGTGCACAGACATTCAAATTAGTTCTTCTATTGCAGATATTATTAAAAATCTTTGTGAAAAATTTAAAATATCATTAGTCCCTATATCAAGGGGTGGCAAACAATGGCCCATGGGTCAAGTTCAGCCCCTGCTTGTTTCTATAAACAGTTTAACCCGAACATTGCCACCCCTCATTTATTTACCTATGGTCTATGGCTACACTGTGTTCTAGAGGCAAAGCCGAATATTTGGAACAGAGACTGGAGGGCTTACAAAGCTGAAAATATTTATTGTCTGGCCTTTGTAGAAAAAGTTTGCTGACCTCTGGCTCTGTATCAAGCACTATGATATACTAGTAATATTAGCAAGAAATAAGGATAACGTTTTCATAAGGAAAAAATGTAATTTACTAAAATAAATTTAAAAAACTTTAAAAATAGCTTGGTAATAAGTAGAAACAAACAAAAGAGGAATCTGACTTTATACTTTTTCTAGGGTTGAGGTATATTTTTCAAGTAATTACATTTCACAAAGATACAGAAAATCATGATTTGTTAGCATTTAGAAATGAAATTATTTTTTATCTTTGTTACTAAGAAGGATGAATATTCATAAAGGACCTGTAATCAGTATTATAGGTCAGTTTAGTTCCATAACTACCTCCTCACAGCTGGCTAAAATTTTGGGCCACCTGCCAGAATCCTGACTAACCCTTTACTTTCACATTCTGACACATTTGTCATTTGATTTTTGTCAGATAGAAGCATAATTGAATAATTATTCCTTTTTGTAGGTGAAATTAACAAAGCGCTGATTGGACAAAGCACCCTCTTAACAGACCATTTATAAATTCATGGCTTTGACATCTGTGTCCTTCTCGATTCACTGCCCAGAATTCATTTGTCACTAGAACAGCTCACATGGTGAATAGATAAAGATGGGAAATCCTTTATCCCTTAGAAATACCTCACAAACTTTGGGACACTAAAGGGTAAGACTGAGATGCATAAAGAAATAATTCCTAGTAAGCACTGGCATCACTGCATGTATATAAATAACCAGAGAGTAAAAAGGTTTAGAATAAAAGGAGATAATAAGTCAAAATAAACCATTCTTTTCACAACACATGTCAACAATATGGAGAAGGATTTTAAACAGTCAATGACAAAATGATTGATATGTATAAAGGGAAGTATACTACTAAGCTACTAAATCAGCAAACATTCTGAAGTTGAATAAGCTTAAAAATCAATTTCCAATTTATATAATAAAGATATCTTCAAAAAATTCTTATTTGGAAATTGGAAACATTTTCACATCATTAACTTATAAGTAGTGACTAGGGCCAGCTTAGCTAGCTGCAATATACACTGAAAAATTATATACTGAAAAACAGTGAAAAATGATGCTATTACAATATCCCTGAACAAAATAAAAATAACAAATGTGAAAAACACAGATCTGAAGATGAGAAAGTAGACAGTGAATTATGGAAATACTAAAGGAAACCTCCAAGCACTATGAACGATGAGCAGTGACTGATTACACTGAGATAAACTGTGTGAAAGTCAAGTCTTAATAGCATGATACTTAAATTAATTTTAAAACTTATATAAAGTATAAACCTAACACTAATCTCATTTTACTAGCTATAGCTCATTTCACTATAAATCTGTAGTATACCAGATGTAACTCAGGAGGGGAATTAACCATTTTGAGCAATCATTTCATTTCGAAGCTTCTCATTTAATGATTCTGATTCTATAAAGCTAGATTATAATACTCATTTTACAGATAAGAAAAGTGAAAGTAAAGTAACTTGCCCAATTACCAGTCTTAATCAGCTAACTAGATAACTAGTTATTTGACAAAGCAGGGATTCAACATAAGGTCTACCCACAAAGTCTGTATGCTTTCCATTATGCATGATGCTACATTTTATGCTTTTCAAATGGAAGAAGGAGAAAGAGGAGCCTCACTCCCTCCAGGTAAATGGGCACTTGTTAACAGAGAAAGAGGAGGGTGAAAGGGGTTGAGAGAGATTGGAGATTAATAAAATGTCAGGGCAAAGTGAGGAAATGGAAACATTCAGCCTTACTTATTCCAGCTGAGTTAGGGAAGGAGATCATGGTACAAAAAGAAAAACTAAAAAGGAAAGCAACCAAGTAGAAATGAGGGAGCACTGAGTAAGCTGTACAATTCAGCTTTCTACATAAAGAATATCAAGGAAGGCATAGAAGCAAATGGGGACTTCATAACATATATCAGGTTTCCAGTGCAAATTCCAATGCAGAACTGTGGACAGAGACAGAAGTAATGCTGAAGCATATACTCCCCTGTATCTGCCACTCTATTTTGCTGCCCCCTTCTGAACCATTTGTGAAATTCTCTATGTTAACAAGGCAGGGCCTGCCTCCTCTATGGAGGCTGAAAATGACAGAAGCTTCCTTTCGCTCGCTCCCTTGTACGTTAGGCATACACATATGACCTACGTCCACCAATGATAAGCATCTAAAGTTCTGGGTACTTCTCAAAAGCAGCAATGCCTGCTGTTGGTAAGATCAGCAATGTCGTATGTCAGCTAGTGCCCAATATTAGGGTAGTGGAATCACTTCTAATGAGGTCCTGTAACATAACTTTAAACATTATTTCTGGCTGCGTAGACTTTCAGCCCAGTTTTCTAGTTCTCACAAGAACCTAAAAACCTACCCTAACTATCCTTTTAATAAAGTCCTGCTCTGTTGAATAGCCAAGGTAGATTTCTATTTCTTCCAACGGTAACCTCGAGTGATACAAAGGTAAATGTATATTTTAAATAAATTCTTAAAAAAACAAACAAATGAATACCTTCTTTTTTTTTTAAATATTTATTTATCTGACAGAGAGAAAGAGATCACACGTAGACAGAGAGGCAGGCAGAGGTGGGGGTGGGGGAGCAGGCCCCCTGCTGAGCAGAGAGCCTGATGCAGGATTCGATACCAGGACCCTGAGATCCAAATTAATACATTCTTAAAATAGGACTCTCCCCCTACATTTTGGTTCAAAAGGATCTGATGTGGAGCATCCATATTTTTAACAAAAGGCCCCAGAAATTATAATGGCCTGAACATCCATATTTTTAACAAAAGGCCCCAGAAATTATAATGGCCTGTCAAGATCAGAAAACTCTAAGTTAGGAACTGACTGCCTTGCCTTGGTAATTGTGCATTGTATTGGACGCAGTCCTCAACTTCATAACCTTGATAATTACAACTCAAAGATGTATATTCTGAAGAACCCCAGAAAAAATGTGAGTCTAGTTTTGTGAGGGAGAAAAACTTATCATTTTGCTTGTAATGAAAGGCAATACAAACAACATTCTTTTCTAGTAATGTGGAAGAAGAGATCTCCCTTCATGAGCTCCTAAATCTTCTATGCAACAATTATGATTTTACAAAACTATTACCAGTTCTAAGGATGTTTCAAAGAAATTAATCATTTCTATGTGCCCCTATCTGACCACAACTTTAATCTGACCCATTCCTGAGAATGTCAACCCTGATTACTTGATGAAGGTGGACACTGCTAGGCTTCTAAGCTGAAGTTTACTCTTTTGTAATTAGCAGTTATTTTGTGGGGAGGTTCTCAAAAACTAGGTGAACATTCCATTCTTAATCAAACTTTCAGATTATTCATTTATTTATATCTCAATTGACTTGTTTCCTATTTTATTCAAAGAGTTATAGCACCTCTTGCCCCCCAAATTAAAGGAAGAAAGTATGGAATGGTAGAAGTAAAAAACTGTCTCTATTTGCAAACAACATGACTGGTCACATAGAAGAGCCTAAGGGATTCATAAAACAGCTCCTAGAACTATCAGGTAAACTTAGCAAGGTCACAAGATACAAGGTTAATAAACAAAAATCAATTGTATTTTTATACCAGCAGTAGTCAACTGAAAAATGAAATTTAAAACTTTCCACTTGTAAAAATGACCAAAAAAATTAAATACTTAAGAATAAACTTAACAGGGGTGCTTAGGTGGCTCAGTTTGTTGAGCATCCGACTCTTGATTTCAGCACAAGTCATGATTTAAGGGTGGTGAGACTGAGCCCTGCGAAGAGCTCCGTGCTCAGTGCGGAGTCAGCAAAAGATTGTCCCAGGCCCTCCTTCCCCCACTCATGCACACATAACACACACACTCTCTCTCTCTCAAATCAATACAATTTTTAATAAAGAATAAACTTAACAGAAGATGTACAAGATCTCTACATTGCAAGTTACAAAACAGTGCCAAGGGAAATTAAAGGCTTTAAAAAATGAAAGGATATATTATGTTCATGGTTTAGAAGACTTCATACATTGTTAAGATGCTAATTATTCTCAAGTTGATCTATTCATTCAAGCCAATCCTATCTTAATTCTAGCAATCTTTTTAAAATTGATAGACTGACATAGATTCAAAACTGGTAAGATTCTAAAATTTATTTTATTTTAATTTTTTTAAAGATTTTATTTATTTATTTATTTGACAGAGAGAGATCACAAGCAGGCAGAGAGGCAGGCAGAGAGAGAGGAGGAAGCAGGCTCCCTGCTGAGCAGAGAGCCCAATGCGGGGCTCGATCCCAGGACTCCGAGATCATGACCTGAGCCGAGCTGAAGGCAGCGGCCCAACCCACTGAGCCACCCAGGCGCCCCCTAAAATTTAGTTTAAAAAACCACATACACATATATACACACACAGAGACCAAACTGCCAAAGCAAATTACAGTAATTAAGACAGTATGGTATTGATGAAAAAAGAGACTTACAGATCAATGGAACAGAATACAAAAACATACCCAAACATATATGGCCAATTAATTTTCAACAAAGATGCCACACAATTTATGGGAAAGGATAATCATTTCAACAAAAAGTGCTGGAAAATATTAACATCTATCCTTACCTCACACCACACACAAAAATTAATTTGAAATGCACCACAGACCTTAATGTCAAAGCTTCAACGTCAAGAAAAACACAGGAGTATTCAGTGTAACCTTGAATAAGAGTTCTCAGATTGGACATTTTTCTTAAGAGGACAGAGACTGAGCACATTTTTAAGAGTCATCTGTATTCCTTTTCTGTGAGCTGCCATTCAATTCTCTGCCCGATATTCTATTGGGTTTGTGGTCTTATTTGTAGGATATTAAGGAAATTAGCTTTTTGTTGGTGACAGGAATTGAGAAGTTTTTCAGTCTGCACTTTCTCATGTGATTTTGCATATGGCATATGCTGCCATTTAGGAATTTATTTATATAATCAAATATATCAATCTTTCTTCTAATAAAGGCATCTGAATCTGAGTTCTTGTTTAGAAAGCCACACTTCCCAAGTTTAGAATAGAAAGCCACACTTTCCAAGTTTATAAAGAAATACACCTATGTCTCCTTCTAGTATTTTTACTTTTTCTGCATTTAACCTTGACTCATGTAATATTTACACTGTGTGCATTTTTTACTTTATAATTTATTGTGTTTTCTTTTTAAAAAATATTTTATTTATTTATTTGACAGAGAGAGAGCAAACACGCAGCAAATGAAGAGGGAAAAACAGACTTCCTGCTGAGCAGGGAGCACTGACACGGGGCAACTCAGGGCTCAATCTCAGGACCCTGAACCATGACCTGAGCCCAAGGCAGATGCTTAACAACTGAGCCACCCAGGCGCCCCTATTTATTTATTTTTTAAAATTTTAACACAGAGGGCTACCTAACTCTCTCAATATAACTTACTATAGTAAATCATATGAGATGCCATATCCATATATTATTTGGTTTATACCAGGATTCTCAATTCTGTTCAATTTATCTGTCCATTCAAGAATATTGTTTTAATTATTGAGGTTCTATAATATGTTTTAAATTTGGCACCACTAGCCCTCCTGTCCCCTGCTCCCCCACAGTGACACCCTTCTATCTCAGTTTTCCTTTACATTACTACCAAAAAATTAAAAAATCCTAATTAAAAACACCAAAACTGTTTGTTGGAATTATGTTATAATTTTATAAAATTTATCCTACAAAAATATCAAATGCACACAAAAATAAAAGAGCATAATTAACTTTCATGTACTTATCATCTATCTTCAACAAATGTCAATGTTTTTGGATTACACTAAATTTTAAATTAATTTTGGGAAAATCAATATCCTTATGGCACTGATTATCTTTTTATAAGAACATAGTCTATCTTTAAAATTATTTATCCTCCTTCTGTGTTTTAGTAGTAAAGCTGTTTGCATATAAGTTTTATTTCTAGTTATATTATTTTGTAGCTCAATAATGTACTAAACTATTTTATTATTTGTTATCATTTTTCAGTTGATTCACGTAAAGTGCCTAGGTCTGAATCACAAAATCTACAAAAAAATTAGTTTTATCTACTTTTCTTTTTTTTAAAAAGGATTTTATTTATTTGACACACAGATCACAAATAGGCAGAGAGGCAGGCAGAGAGAGAGAGGGGGAAGTAGGCTCCCTGCTGAGCAGAGAGCCCTGTGCAGGGCTCAATCCCAGGACCCTGAGATCATGACCTGAGCCAAAGGCAGAGGCTTAACCCAGAGCCACCCAGACGCCCCTCATCTCCTTTGTGATTTATCTTCTATGTTCTCTTTTCTAACAGTACTGACTACTACTGTTGGTAAAATATTAAATAATGGTGTAACAGTAGCCATCTAAATCCGGTTTTAATTATAGAGGAAATGTGTTTAGTATTTCCCCATTAACCATGATACAGATTTTCAGTTGAGATAAGTATACTTTATCATATAAGCTATTACTGATATTTATTATATTTATATTTTTAAATTATTATATTTATATATATTATATTTATTACTGATATTTGTTGATATTTATTATTGATATCTCACTATTCATATTTCCTCATTTAAAAAAATCAAGAATATAAATTGTATTTTATCAAAAACCTTCTGACTATCTATGAATACGGGCATGATTTTATGTCTTAGCTCTAAGCCCTACTCATATGATCGATTATACAACATTTTGCTCCAATTCCCTTTTGTCTGGTATCAATAACACCATGACTACTACTTCCATTATGAGGGGATTTGCCTATCCTTTTTCATCCTTTAAACTTTTCCAAATAATTTTGTTTTAGATATGCCTCTATAAAGTATAGAGAATTATGGTTTTGTTTTGTTTTTTTGTGATCCAAACTGAAATTTTCTTTTTCTCTGAATAGGTGAGTTTAACCCATTTACATTTATGGATGTAAAAAATTTATGGATATGATAAACATTTTTTTGGATCATCCTTTACCATTTTATATTATCTTTTCTGTATCTGTAATTTTTCTTTTGTTTTTAAGTGGTTCACTACATGATCTTTTGGACTTTTCCCCAAGGATTAGTTCTTACATTTAGGAAGTTTGTGGTTTTGTTTTCATAGCTAACTTTGTAATTACATTACAGAATACTTTCAGTTCTCTATTTTCAACACTATTAATCTCCTATCATGAACAATGATGAAATTAGTATATTTCTTTATTCCTCCCTTCCCTTTTTTCATATTTTTTTTTAAATTCAAAACATAGATGTATTGATGATACTAACAGCGAATACAGAAGTGGGCACAGAGTTAATACGCAGCTTAGTAGAAATCAAACCATGTCATAGTCCAACTGACTTCAAGGTGGGAAATGGCACTTCACGTTTTTTAAATGTCACTACTATTAAGGTATAACTTATATGCAATAATAAAACTTGCTCTTGGGGCGCCTTGGTGGCTCAGTGTTAAAGCCTCTGCTTCAGCTCAGGTCAAGATCCCAGAGTCCTGGGATCGAGCCCCGCATCAGGCTCTCTGCTCCACGGGGAGCCTGCTTCCTCCTCTCTCTCTGCTTGCCTCTCTGCCTACTTGTGATCTCTGTCTGTCAAATAAATAAATAAAAAATCTTAAAAAAAAAAAACAAACTTGCTCTTTTTGGCCTTTTTGGTGTATTATTGTACGGGATTTGATAAACACATACAGTCATGTAATCACCACTACAATTGATATAGAGTCTCTCACCACAATCCCCACCACTAGATTGTAATCAGTACTACTATTTTAATATTAACTCTGCAGTGCTAAATGTGCTTACAATTCCATTACTTGATTTGTCAGCTTTAAATGAGATTCCATGAATTCTTGCTATTAAAGATAATGCAACTCAAGTATATAACGCTTCTTCCCACCTGCCTCCTGAATTCTTTTTCCAGTTTTTGTAAAATGTAGTATTTGACACTGTTAGAGTATAATATATATATATATATATATATATATATATACACACACACACACACACACACATACATTCTAGGTAATCATCCTAAAACATACATTTGTTTTTGTCTTAATTCTAGTTGTAGAAATATGCATAGGTCATAGCACATCATTCTTTCCCCCCAATTTTTAATTTAAATTCCAGCTAGCTAACCTACAACACAATATTAACTTCAGGTATAGAATTTCATAATTTGTCACTTACGTACAATACCCTGTGCTCATGACAGGTGCCCCTCCTTATACCCATTAGGTATTTAACCCATCTCCCTGTCCATAGCATATCATTTTCTTAGTTTAACTCTTTATCTATAGGTTAGCTGAATATAAAACACTATGGTTCCTGAACACAACTTGTGCTTTATAAATCTTAGCTAAAAATAGTAGAAGCAATCTTTAGTAAATACATTTTCATTAACTTTATAAAATCATTTTTATTAGTAGTAATAGTGGTCAATAATACTGGAGAATTTGCTTGGTGATAATAGGGAGAATATACACTCTGGCTGACTGTGTTTTATGAAGGACTTCCTCCATACCATCGTATATATAGTGAGACATAAACTGTACCTAAATTCATGGGAAAATATCAATTGTGGTCCCTTCATGCTTATATGAATCTTTAGTATTTTCCCCTCTCTCATAATTCAATCATTCTTTTTAAAAAATCATTGCATTAACTGCTTATTAAATCTTTCTTTCAGAAAAACATAAAAGAAAAATTTGCTTTGTAACAGAAGAACGAGCACCTGATAACTGGTGATATTCATTAGGCATACTCAAACACAAAAGAAGTTAAATGGTCTACTTCACGTTACTCATTTCTGACTTTGCCTTCTTTTCTCAATTCTGTCAATAAGCAACATTCAATAGCACTGCCTAGGCAGTTAAATGCTGCCCTCTCTTCAATATATCTCCAGATTACCTCAGTGCTAATATGAGCTACATAAAAATATGAAAAGAACTAGACTTAGGAGCCTTCAATTCATCCCTGATGATGGGAAATACTCTGCTACTGTTTCATCAACTATAACCTCATTATTTTCATGCTGTAAGTTCTTAATGAATTTCACTGAGAGTTCAATTTAAATGCATTAAGTTGCTGTCAGTCCTTCAGTAAGATCAATGAATACCATTTGGGGAGGTATGGAAACAGATTCCTGAATCTTCCCTAGAATGTCAAGGCAAGAATCAGAATCAAAAAAGTACACTTTAGTAGGGATACAAAAAGGGATTCTGAAAAGAACATGAACATTGGAATTGGCAGATCTCAGTTTTTAAAAAAAAAACAGTCAAAGCTTGACCACTTAATATGCGTCCTCTAGGACACCTTTGTTTCTAAAATTCAGAGGGCTGTTGTGACGATTAAACATGTAATAATAGAAATAAAAGTATAATATTAAGCAGCTAGTAGACAATCAACAAATGGTAGATGGTATTAGTTTCAGTCACTAAGTATAACAGTCATTTAAAAAAAGCCACTCAACTATAGATAGCTGTAGCCGATTTTTGCAGGGTAAAGTATATCTAAAAATTCTAGCCAGGTTCATGTCAGAGATCAGTAATATATCTTGAAATGCTTGCAGGAAATATAGTGATAAAATAAATGAAAGTATTTTGAAAAAGAAAGGCAAACCATTTAAAAGCTATTATAAAGAATTCTATTGTACTGGAGAATTCTCTGTGCTTTGTTTTGGCCTCACTGATTTTTATGGTACCATAATTGCCAAAGTGATTTCACAGAATATGGATGGGCAGGAGGCATAATTATGATCGAGGCTTTATGTCACTAGTTCAAAATGTCCAATTTTCATCTACCTTTTTTTACATAATAATTTTTCAGATTTTCTATTTTATTTATCTATTTGAGACAGAGAGAAAGCATGAGATGAGGGGAGGGGAAGGAAGGAAAGGGACAGAGGGAAAGGGAGAAGCAAACTCCCCACTGAGCAGGGATCCATCTCAAGACCCTGAGACCATGACCTGAGCTAAAAGCAGACACTTAACCAACTGAGCCATCCAGGTGCCCCTTTACATAATAATTTTAACAACTGTACTCTGGCCACAGAAACCACTTGGTGATCTTGAAGCTTTGAGAAAGTGAAGGTTCAGGAAGAGGTAAATGAAGGGAGACAGATGCCATTCAATTCAGTTTTAATGATTTGATTCAATAAACTTACATGATGCTCTATCTATGTTCCAGGAGCAGTAGAGCTTGTTCAAGAGTCAAATATGGACAAAATATAATCCCTGCCTTGAAACGGACTGTTTGCATATAACTGTTCACAGCAGAAGGCTTATGAAAACACAATCTCACTTACGGTGTACAGAACATGAGAAAGCTTTCCAAATTTATTGGGATCCAATAAAAAATACTGATAAAAAATCCAGTACATCCAGTATAAAAAATACTGATTGGGTATGCTGCACTTCATAAACAGTCATTTTTTAAAATGTTCTCATTAAGTTACAGAGATGACAGGTTTATATGTTTAGTGAAGTCACAGAAAATTTTCCAGTAAAGTAGGCACTTTCCAACCTAGTATGAAAAACTCTTTTAGAAAAAAACAAACACCTAGATGTCATAAGGATTAAAAATCAAAAGGAGTTTCTGTTAAGCTTTTGATTTCAACATCAAATAGCTTCCAAAGCTAGTATTTTTATACAAAGCATTCTTGAAATACCATTAACTTAGAGTCCTGCATATTTTCTATAATGTTCCACTATCAACAGTATAGTAAACGACTGTCTTCAAACTTCATCTGATGTAAACCTCTTTCATTTCTATTGGGAACTTTCTCAGTCGTGAATAGTTTATTTGAAATCCGAAGGTTCACTTGGTTCTGCCAGACTAAAATTACATTATTAAAACTAGAATTTTTACTCACCCGATCCTCCTTTTGCCAAGTATTTGTTCTTTGCATAAAGGACAGAATCTAACATAGACTCAAAAAGAAGAAAATAGCCCTGCATAAATAAACACAAAAAAAGGATTTTAGAAATGTGTAATCAATATCCTCATAAGTTTATCAACTTAAATATCTGGGCTACTCTTTCTATAAAAGATTTTTTTTTTGTCTCTGCCATGTAATTTTCTACAAAGTTTGAAGTTACTTTTTGCATTAAATTCTCCAAGTACATTTAAAAAATCAGGCCAGGGTATAAAGTGGACCCAGACAGTTTATTACAGTCAAATGTACTGAACCTTCTTAATCTGTGCTTCTGCTTTCTAGACCATTGTTTCTTCCTCATTAAAAGGAAAATCTGAGACAGAAATTGTTAATGTACCCTCTAATTACCTAGAATATTGCAGTATTAATCCAGACAGTGGCTCTCAACCAGATTTTTGTCCACTAGAGGACATCTGACAATATCTAGTGCCATTTTTGATGATCACAACCCGGGGGGAAGGAAGGGTGCTACTGGCATCTAGTCAGGTAAAGCCAAGAAATGTTGATAAACATTCTATAATGCGCCAGAAGCTCTATGACAAAGAATGGTCCAACCCCAAAAGTTGATAGGGCTAAGGTTAAGAAAGCGTAGTCTAGGGGCGCCTGGGTGGCTCAGTGGGTTAAAGCCTCTGCCTTCAGCTCCGGTCATGGATCCCAGGGTCCTGGGATGGAGGCCCACATCAGGTTCTCTGCTCAGCAGGGAGCCTGCCTCCTCCTCTCTCTCTCTGCCTGCCTCTCAGCCTACTTGCGATCTCTGTCTGGCAAATAAATAAATAAAATCTTAAAAAAAAAAAAAAAGAAAAAGAAAGCCTAGTCTAGACTAGCATTTCCCAAAGAGCTTCTTATCCAGTGAGTTTCTCTTCTGTTAAAAAAGTAAATAAAGAAAGAAAGAAAAGAAAAAGAAAGAAAGGAAAAAAAAAAAGGGAGGGAATCTTTAAGAAACCCCAGATGCTTTTCCTCCTCTTGAGATTCATAATGCACGTTTTCACGTTGATAGTTCTGGGAAGTGTTACGGTAAAAGAGGACTACTGAACATATCTTAACTATGTGTTACCCTTTTGCTTACAAACCTCTTTTCTCCCCTACTTTACACCTATCAATACCTTGCACAACTAGTGTTCTATGTTCATGAAATACAGCCCTGAAGTACTCCAGATTTTAGACACCAGTAATGAATCCTCCACCAAGAAAGAATAATCATAGCACAGGTGAAAAGAAAATTTACCACTACTGGTATCATGAGTAAGGGATCAATGACAGCTTGAGTCAGTCTTTCTCCTTCTAGAGTCTACCCCGCTCCCCACCTGGAGCAGCAGGAAGAGTCAAGTGCTCAGTTCAGTGCTTAGCACAGCAAACACTTTCTTACTGCTTAGAGTAAACCAACAGGAATTCTGCCCTAATGACAGCATTCTAAATAAAAACTGTTCTCACTTACTCATTTGTTCTGTGCACAAATAACTGTTTGACAGGATAAATGCAATACTCTTTAACCACATGAACAAAGACTTTTTAAAGGGGTCTCTAGAATAGGAAAACCTGCAAACTTGAGATGGATTATCTTCACAAGGGATTATTATCATTATTTTTAAAGATTTTATTTATTTATTTGAGAGAGATTGAGGGAGAGAGGGAGAGAACATAAAAGGGGGGAGGGTCAGAGAGAGAAACAGACTCCCTGCTGAGCAGGGAACCCCATGCGGGACTTGATCTTGGGACGCCAGGATCATGACCTGAGCCAAAGGCAGTCCCTTAACAAACTGAGCCACCAAGGTGCCCCAAATCTTCACAAGAGATTAACAGCACATTTAAATTTATAGAAAATACAGCTCACAAGCCTGAATCACTTTAAAAAAAACCCACCTAATTAAACTGCCACTAGCAACTCTATATTGATGTTTACCCATTCCCAGCAAAATACTTGTCTACAAAAGAAAAACTTAGCAACAAAGACTTTTATTAATTTGTTTACATTAGGAAAATGATTTGGTGGAAGCTGTTCTTCTGGTTAGAGCATCTCAGTAATATGTCCAACTCTTACAAGTTTGTTCACTATTAGTATCATCTGCGTATTCAAAGAACAAGGAACTTTTGGAAGTTAACTAAGCAATCTTTATCAGTCTGACCTAATTCATGCAGATCTATGCACACAACTCCTTATAAATAAGCATTCATGTGTTGATTAAAGTGAATTTTAACTGAATTATTCAAAGAGAAGTCTTCTGTTTTCCTCCTATTACTTTTTTTCAGATGAGCCAAGACTATGTGTATGTGTGCACAGACAAAGGAAAAAGATCAGCTGGTAAAGCACGTTGACAGGGAAAAAACAGTCCTTATTTGTAAGACTGCTGCATGTTAAACCATTAATTTAAATAAAATAAGTTAATTCACATTTTGATACATACTAAATATTCATTAGTATGTCTAGTCTTTTTTGGAAGGGGGCAAAAAAAATTAGTTTGTCATTGATTTGGCACTGTGTCAAACTGTTTTTAGTATTAACTTTCAAAGTAGTTGGCAAAAAGCTAAGTATTTTGCTTCCTATGTCCAAACTGTCTTACTTCCATGTACTACAAATAAACCAACCTCTTTTCCATCAGTAACTGAAAGAAGCTCCTTCTAAAAACATGCTTATTTACTGTATCTATGATAAAGTTATTATTAGCTATCCATTAGAGAATAAATTGTGGCATATTTTAAACTGGTGCTACAGTCAATGCCAATAGTGGTGAAAAGGGTATACTCCTGGGTTTAAATCCCAGTGGAGTACCTTTTTTAGAAAAGATTTTATTTATTTATTTGAGAGAGAGAGAAGAGACCCTGAAAGCATGAGTGGGAGCGGGGAGAAGGAGGCAGGGGAAGAAGGAGAAGCAGACTCCCTGCTGAGGCGGGGGCTCAATTCTAAGACCCTGGGATCATGATATAAGTCTAAGGCAGACACTTAACTGACTGAGCCACCTGGGCACATCACGGAGCCCCCTTTCTCTATATGACCTTGGACAAATTAACATCATTGTGCCTCAGTTTCTTCATCTGTAAAGTGACAACTATGGTATTCTACTTTATAAGGCTGTTCCAAAGATTAAATATGTTAATACATATAAAAGATTAGAAAAATAAATCTTATTTAGCCTAAAATTCAAGAGCTATTTAAAAAATATATTTGTGAAGGCTTGTCAAAAGTTTAAAATTATATTTAATAAACTAGAAAATAGAGTTTTACCAGGCTGTCCAGAATCATCTCATGTTTATTTAGTCAATGGGTCTTATATTATAACCCATGAGTCAGAACTAGAATTCCTCTTTTTTCTTTTTCTAGGGGGTTTAGAGAATACATTTTCTTGTGTCACTTCTTTCAGACCAGTGAAGATTATGTATATGTGTGCACATACAAAAAATATAAAACACTCAAAATTTCTTTACATTAAGAAATAGAATTTTAAAACCCCCCAAAAGTAATTTGGTTATATTGGCCAAATTAGTGCCAATTCCAACTTCAAGATTCTTCTCACAAAGATAATCACAAGAATTTTTTTCCCCACAAGGCAAAAAAAGAAAAAAAAATCAGCTTTATTTAATACTTCAAATTTTGGTATTTACACTTAAGACACTCCCATATGTCTGCTTCTATTTAAAATAGTTAACATCAATAAGCATTTTTCCACATAGCCTATAATGATTACCTTAGCTAAGCTTACAATTCTGATTAAACCATATTAGAGATAGTTCCTATGGTCTTAAATATTCAAACAACCTAATATCACATTACAGACCTCAACAATAGAGAAGTTCAATGCCTTAAGTCATATGACTGGATGAGTAACACTGGACGATTTTTTGCTCCCCTTAGAAAACACTGGTTTTATGATTCAATTCCTACTGCTGCTAAATTCAACAGTAAAATCAGGTGCAAACAAACAAAAGAAAGATAATCATCCTTGGCAGCAAAAATACCCTTTCGATAAATGCCATGTTTTTCCTTCCCATTTTCTCAATCAGTCATCATTACTGATCAGAGAATTTCTGAAAGCAAACAGTCAAATGCTTTTGTTGACACAGGTAAAGGACTTAGCACAGTTCTTGGCATAGGGTTAACACATAAAACCTGTGAAAAACTGTATCACATAATTCTTTAATTTGGTAGAAATCACTATGTGGGCTCAGCTACCATGTCATAGATTGACTAATATGGATGGAAGCAGAAGGCTAATTCAAGTCTTGCTTCTTTCATCTTTCCCCATTTTTAGCTCCCTTTTCTCTCTGCATTGTTGTACAATTAATAATGGTATTCTATATCTATACATTTTTTACTTCAGTATCGAGTTATTACTTATGTAAGTATATGATGAGGCTTCTAATCTATCAAAGCAGTTTGTAAGCCTTAAGTTAAAGACTAGCTGAACTACTAAATCAACAGAAAAGCATTCCTTCAAACCAACAATAGATTAATATTTCTTCACATTTAGACTCAGTGAAGACTGACAATTTCATTGGTCATTAATTTCACTCAGCAGTCAGATTTCTGCTCAACTATTACCTCCTCAAAAAGGATTTTCCTGATGTCTCCACATAAAATAGCATCTTTTTCCTCTATTACGCTCCATCTATTTACCTTACGTTATACTTCATTGTGACACTCATGAATTAAAATGTAGTTTATTTTTGTGTTTAACTCTTGACTAAAATGTAAGCTTGAAGAGGAGCAAGGACTTTATACTGTTTGAAGGTACATTCCTAAGGGCTATATATGTGGCTAGTAGATTGCAGGAACTCAGTAAAAAACTTTTGAACGAATAAAAAAATAAGAGTTATTAGTATCATACATCATTATATTTGTTAAAAATGAAACAGTACCCGCTTTTTCTTATTTTTCTCATACTTAATAAAACTGGGTATTTTAAGAACCCTTTTTGAGCCCAACATGGTGCCTGCACTCACAACCCCGAGAATAAGACTTGGGCTGAGATCAAGAGCTGGCATAAACCATAGGACTTAAAAGACAGCTCACAGTCACAGGAATACTTGAATGACCCAGAATTTGAACCTTGGTTTAACTACAGAGTCACGTTCTGAATAACTATCTTATATTGCTTTTTTCTAAAAAAAAAAAAAAAAAAAAATTATTTATTTATTTGCAGACAGAAACACAGCAAAAGAGGGAACAAAAGCAGGGGGAGTGGGAGAGGGAGAAGCAGGCTTCCTGCTGAGAAGGGAGCCCAATGTGGGGGTCGATCCCAGAACCCTGGGATCATGACCTGAGGTGAAGGCAAACACTTAATGACTGAGTCATCCAGGCACCCCCCATGTTGCTCCTTAAGCTGATATACCTAACTGAGAATAAGATTTAGTGTTTGTAGTATATTATACTACCTTTGTAATTAAGGACTCGAGTGTTCTGAAATGAAAAATTTCCCATTAAGCATATAAAACAAGATTAGAATTTATAATAGGTATTTGAGTCATAATATGTCAGAGTGATAGCTTAGTTGGCAACTGGGTATAAGCCACTGTACATTATGAAAATTATCAGTTTAGAAAATCAATGAAAATATTAGAATATATGTAGAACCAATATATGACATCTATGAGATAAATTAACATATCTAGCTTTAAATATTAGCAGATGAAAAGATTTATATATGTATTGCTAACTGTTGTCCTTTCTCTCAACTTTCCACTTTGCTAAACTTCATTTTACTATAGGCTCTCTAGGTGATAGAAGAGCCTTTAATTTCCTGGGAACTGTCCTTGGTTCTGAACCAAGTCATTTATTACTGATATCAGAAGGCGCTCCTCCAAATGCCCGGCTCATCTGCAGTGTAATTCAGACTGTAATTTCACAGGCTGCTGCCTCACCTGTAGGGGTGCCATCTGGAAGAGAATTATACCCAATATTTTCTCCCATGATGCTCATGGAGCACTCTTTTTTCCAAAGAGACATTTACTTTTTTAAAATTAAAATTTGCATTTATACTTCAACAATTAGTTACTACAAAAGAAACATATTGGATTAAATCTGGGACTAAGATATTAACATTATTCATTGAAATGGAAACCTTATTTTTAAAATGTCTGTTCATATCTCCTTAGAATAAATTAATGATAAAAGATACTTCTGATACCTTCAGTATAAAGTTTTCTCTCTCTTTTTTTTTTTAAGTACAAATAACTGAGTTACTGATACACTCTTAGGCAGAATTAATCATTAAAAAAAGAGAGGCAGGGGAGAGTTACAGATAAAATGAAGAGTTAATCTGTAGAAAGTCTAGTGACAAATAATAACTGAATTTATCTAAATATAAAAATAAAAGATTAGTTTTAACAAATAAGCAAGGCTACAAAAACTAAACCCAATTTTCGGTATACTTCTGAAGCATAATAAATATTTCATGACACTTTTTTCCAACACTACTCTCAGTTTTATAAAATTTACTGTAGATAGAACTGTTACCTACAGTGACTAGAACTATTAATTGGTTGTTAACTGAAAACAATATGCTTTAAGAAAAAAACACAAATAAATGTAGATATGTTTACTAATACTCTTTTTTAAAAAGATTTTGTTTATTTATTTGACAGAGAGAGACAATACAAGCAGGGGGAGTAGGAGAGGGAGAAGCAGGCTTCCTGCTGAGCAGTGAGTCCAATGCAGGACTTGATCCCAGGACCCCGGAATCAAGACCTGAGCGGATGGCAGACACTTAAGGATTGAGCCACCTAGGTGTCCCTATTTACTAATACTCTTTAAGGGCGAATCTATCATGAGGATTGTCACAATTTTCCTTGCATAAACCACACTTACAATGTACTGTAAGTAATTTCCAGTTTGGGTTATTTTAAAATAGAAAAAAGAATCTAAGGGTACCTTACCAAGTGGAAAATCTCTGAATTCCATAATTCCCACCTACTCGCTTCTATTCTGTCACAATTGTTTTACTCACTACTTTACTCAACAGGAATTTTTTTTACAGTCCTGTTCAATAGTTTATGCTAATATTAACTGATATATATAAAGAAGCAGGGAAACAAATACAATAAGCTCTTGGTAAACCTATAACACAACTAATACAAGCAAAACAGGAGGAGCACACTGAAGGTAATTTACCTGCTTTAAGTGTTCAGTTAGCCATTGAAATCTAGCACGTTATACAGAGAGAACGCAGAACATCATTAATTTGCTGAATTAAATGCAGACTGGTTAAGGAAGTGTCTATTGTATATCTGTGTGACAAAATATATTCTTAATGATGATACCTTTTAAAGAAAATCTTCCTTGATATCCCATATTAGGTCAGGTGCCCTTTATAATATGACCTCATTTAGAAGTTGAGTTATTATCAGTGCATAGGAATGAGAACTAAAGGGTTTCTCAACCTTGGCACTACTGACATTTTGGGCCAGGTAGTATTTTATTGTGGAGACAATCCTGTCCACTGTATGATGTGTAGTAGTACTCCTGGCTTCTACCCACCACAGGCCCACCAGCACTCTCCTGCTATCTCTCTTCTTCCCTAACCACCGCCACCCCCCCTCCGCTATCAAAACCCAAGATGTTTCCAGACATTTCCCAATGCCCAAATATTCCCAGGTGGGCAAAACTGGATACCCTTCACCATGAGAACTGCTCTAAAGACATCCAAAAAGTAATTAGATAAGTACTTTCTCCTAATCTACAATGCTCTCTGCTAAAAATGTACCTAACTTAAGTTTTTACAGGATATAATATAATCTTTATTTCACTGTTAACATTTATAATAGCCTTACACACTGAATATCTGAATTGTAAAGTTTTTTCAGTGATTCCCCAGTCTATCTCTTGCCTCTTTCAACTTAACATGTGCTAATGCGAATGAATGTATCACAAACGTGATAAAGAAGATACTGAGATACTTTCCTTACTGACAGCTCTACAATGACGGAGACAGGTGTTACAGCCACACACTTGGCAAAGGCAAGGTGGCCGCTGTTACCATGCAATAAGATTATTATAAGGTTTTGCATTTGTTTACTGTGGAATAGGTAAGAAAAATAATGTTTTGAACATGTATATATACACACATACACACACACAGACATCTTTTCAATGTTTTACATATATGGCTAAGATAAACTTTTTAAAGCAGAATTTCTGGATTAAAAGACATGCACATTTAAGATTTTGATCTGTGTCATCAAAATGCCTTCAGAAAGACTGACAATTTTTATTCCCACAACTATCTAAGTGAATTAAAGACTTACAAATAGCTTAAAAAGACATAAAGTCTGTGGAGAATATTTTCATGTTCTGGGGTGGGGTAGAAGTATTAACTATAAAGAAAAAGATGTAAGTTTGACTAGATTAAAATTCAGAACCTCTGTTCATCAAAAAAACATAAAAAGAATTAAAGGCAGAGTTTGAAAAGATACCAAACACACATATATCTTTACTTCCCACAAAGAACACTATTCATTAAGAAAAAAACAGGTAAGGGGCGCCTGGGTGGCTCAGTGGGTTAAGCCTCTGCCTTAGGCACAGGTCATGATCTCAGGGTCTTGGGATCGAGCCCCACATCGGGATCTCTGCTCAGTGGGGAGCCTGCTTCCCCCAACCCTCTCTGTGTCTGCTGCTCTGCTACTTGTGATCTCTGTCATATAAAGAAATAAATAAAATCTTAAAAAAAAAAGAAAGAAAAAAACAGGTAATCCAAAGGAAAATGGACAAAGAATTGTACACTATTACTATACAAAACAGGAAATCCAAAGAGCCAATAATCACATATAGAGATGGTGAACCTCATTACTAATTCAACACAAATAGAAACTACTACTGACTAGTAGAGTGGCAATAATTACAAAGTCATACAATGTCCAGTGTTGACAAGTCTATGGAACAATAAAAAAAAGTTTCACAACCTTTAATAAGAAAAGTCTGGCATCATCTAGTAATGGAGAAGAGCAAGCACGCCCTGTTATCTAGCCATTCTACTTCTAAATAAACGTGTAGAAAAGCGCGCTTGAGTGTAATGGCACACATGTACCTGTATACAACAGCACTATTATTTGTCATGGTCAAAGAACTGGAAATGATCCAGTGTCCACCAACTATAGCATAATAAATGTACTGTTAAACAGTCACATAATAGAAAATACAAAAAAGAAAATGAACAAATGATCCATACTGGCATTATTGATGTTACAAACATGACCTAGTGAAAAAAGCAAAAAGCTATTTTTTAATACAAAAACATAGTTATGTTTTGATTCCATTTACATAAATCTCAAAAACCGGAAAATATAAACTAAACTGATTAGGAATATAAATGTAAGTGGCAAAAACATAAAGCAAGTAAATGACTACCACAGAGGTCAGTAGAGTAGTAAGCTCTCTGGGATGGGAAAGAAGTTCTAGCAGATACAATTAAAAGATAAAAAGAGAAATTTAAATAGATTTGAGAAGATATGCAAAAAAAAGACATTTAAAGGTGAAATTAGTATATAAAGATATTTGAAGAAAGTTGAAAAGATACTTGGCAGCTGCTTTCTATCTACTTAATGATTACACAGGTGCTCATTATATAACTATTTCTTACACTCGTTTGTAAGTTTATCCTATCCTCTGTGCATGTTGTATTTCACAATTTATTAAAAGGAAGATTTTATGACTAGTTATATAATATGCAATAGTTGGAAGAAGGCAAAAGAAACACACACTCAAATCTGTTTGTAAATGTTAAAATGTGTCTGGAATAGTACACAATTAATGAGAAAAGTGTTAAAGTAAACTAAAGGACCAAATTTAACAGGGACAAAGAACAATACTTCATAATGATAAAGAAGCCAAACTTTATCAATAATACATAACAATTCTAATGTGTATGCACCTAAAAACTACATAAAAATATCTGAAGCAAAAACTGACAGAAGTCAAAAGAGAAACAACTCCTGAACTATAGGTAGCAACTGCATTATTTTTCTTTTAGTGGTTAATAGGACAGATAAGCTTAAAATAATAAGCACTTAAAAGATTTGATACATACTATGAACCAACTTGACCCAATTGACAAGTATATAACAGTCCATTCAACAACAGCAGAATACACATTCATTTAAATGAATGTGGAACACTCAACAAAACAGACCATATTCTTGGTCTGAACAAATTTAACGTAATGGTAACATACACATTATGTCCCCTGATACCAAAAAAATTAAATCATAAATCATTAACAGAAAGGTACTAAAAAATTTCCAAACATTTAGAAATTAAACAGCACACTTCTAAATAATTCATTTACCAAAGCAGAGATCACAAGGCAATATTTTGAGTTGAACAAAAAATTTATGGGATATAGCTACAGTAGTCATAATGGGAAATTTATAGATTTAAAAGAGAAGAAAAAAGCAAGGTGTAGGATAATATGCAGAATATGCTTATTCTAAACTAGATATAAGGGTGGGGCTTGCCATCTATTTTTGTTCACTGCTTTATTCTGCCGAGGACAGACTCAGCCACATAGCAGCCACCCAATATTTGTTGAAGAAATGAATGGATGTGCCAAGAGGTAGAGACTTATGTTATAACTTATTATAATGTTTCAGAAAGGATACACTAGAATTTGGTAACAGATTTTGTTGGGGGATTCAGTGTAGGTCCTGAGTGGTAGTGTAAAGACAAGATGAAATTTGTAAGTTCTATGTATTATACAGTCAAAAAGCATTTTACATGTATATAACAACTATTTGTCAGAGCAGCTCCTATTTTATTATTACTTCACTTGATTGTTACTTTCCATGCAAGAAGAATGAAAATAATAATAAAATAATAATAATAATAGTAGCAGCTACCATTTATTATGTGCTTGCTACTCTCTGTCAAGACTACTTCCTTCCTTCTGCATGCTCTTCTGAAATTTGAAAAACTTCTACCATCTTAAAGGTCTTTCCCCTAGGTGGCACTCTCACTTAATGAACAAAAGACGGAGAGTCAAATTGGTTCTTTTGTTCAAACTGCAGCAATAGGTCCAATAAGCAAGACTATCAAAGGTAAAACCAGAGGTGCCTAGGTGACTCACTCGGTTGAGCGTCTGACTCTTGGGTTTCAGCTCAGGTCATAATCTCAGGGTTGTGACAGGCCCACAGCCGGCTCCACAAGGGAGTCTGCTTGAAATTCTTTCCCTTACCCTCTTCTGCCCCTCTCCCTGCTCACATGCTCCCCCCCACACAAATAAATAAAAATATCTTAAAAAAAAAAAAAGAAAAAGGCAAAACGGAATCATCTCAAGATTTTTCCAAATGCACATATGGGTCTTACTCCAGAGTTACAAAATCAGTTTCCAAGGATAAAGGTATGAAATGCAGTATTAATTTTTACTTTTTAAAAAAGGTTTTATTTCTCCAATGTGGGGCTCAAACGCACAACAATCCTGAGATCAAGAGTTGTGTACTCTACCAACTGAGCCAGCCAAGTGCCCCAAATAATATTTTATTTTTTTTTAAGATTTTATTTCTTTATTTGACAGAGAGAGCACATATAAGCAGGGGGAGCAGAGGGAGAAGCAGGCTCCCCGCTGAGCAGGGAGGGAGCCAGATGTGAGACACAATCCCAGGACCCTGAGATCATGACCTGAGCTGAAGGCAGATGCTTAACCAACTGAGCCACCCAGGCACCCTGAATATTAATTTTTAAAAAAGTGTTCTCAACCCCCATACAAGTTGGAAAAAACCCATTAATTATAACTGGCTATTCTACTTTAAAAATTACAACTAAAGTATTAGCTAGTATTTTTATTAAAGAGAATTCTATTGGAGTACATATATATATATATATATACACATATATATATATAACAATTTATAAAATATGCTAACTTTTGTTTAACGCAAGAGTGAAAATATAAATACATACATATCTAATATTTTTAAAATAAGTCAAAACCATAAAAAAAGGTTATTCACTAAGGGACAAAAGAAATAGAATCACATCATTTCTTCATAATTAAAACACAAAATTAACTAAATAAAGGAAGAAACAATGTCCCAAATTGAAGAACAGGAAATAAATCTGATTGTATGTCACGTTGGTTACCTAACCAGTGAAAATAATTACTTCAAATGACTTTCAAACACAGTACACTGTGCATTTCCTATGATATATTCTAGAACAAAAGAATTTACAAAGAAATCTTCAACTGCATGTAGAAGCCTTACTGTTAGTAATAAAGGTGGTATAAAATTTGTGAAACTATAATAGGCAATTACATGATAAAGGCAATAAGTAATTAGCATTATCTTAAAAATCAAGATTTTCTGTAGAGAAGAAATATAAGTATAAAATTAAAAGCTTTAAAAATTCCATAATCTTAATTTGGAAAAATCAGTATAAACTCAACATTTTTCATATTAAAAAAAAACTAGCTACATCTGTCCATGAAAATAAACATACAAGCAATGACATTGTAATGATAATTCATTACTCTGAAAATGGCAAATAAATAGGAAATATTGAGATTTTATCCTATTTTTCCTATTCAACTATGGTTCATAACCAAATATTTGATGAGAGAAAGTACTTCATAAATAATTTCAGCTAACAAAGAATAATTGGCACAGGTAGAATATCATAATTTGGCAACTTTTAATGAAATAATGAATCTGAGAAATCATTTTCAACGCTTCTAAAACCATTAGGTAGGTTTATAATGAACAGATTAGCCTGATAGCTCCAAAAAGCCACTGATCAATTTTAGCATAATAGCAAGAGACAACCAGAGGGGGTATAGCTCAGTGGAAGAGCATTTGACTGCAGATATTGAGTCCCTTGTTCAATGCAACAGAAACTAACCACCACTGCTCCCCATGAAGTATTCTGGGGAAAGGGGGACAACTTTAATATGTTAAACCTCTATTTCTGGACCCCATATTTCTGGTTTACAAGAAATACAAAGGATAGAAAAACATGTTAAGTGACACCATGAGGATGCAATTGTCAAAATCTAGAATGCAGAAAACTCTACAGGGCAACTGACTCAGTTTCTCAAAGAATGGCAAGAAAAAAAAAGGAGAAGGTGAACCTATAGACTATAGATTTTAGACTTGATACCAAAAGCATGATCCATAAAAATAAAAATTGATAAATTGGACTTCATCAAAATTAAAAACTTTTGCTCTGTGAAAAGCTTTGTTAAGGGGATTGGCTACAGATTGGGAAAAAAACTGCAAATCACATATCCAATTAAAAGCTAGTAAAAAAGAACTACCAAACTCAGCAGTAAACAACCCAATTAGAAAATGAACAAAAGACACAGACATTTTATTGAAGAAAAGACACAGAAGGCAGATAGATATGCATATGGAAAGATGTTTAACATCATTAACCATTAGGGAAATGCAAATTAAAATTACAATAAGGTATCACTATACACATATCAGAATGGCTTCAATTAAAAAATAGTGAGAATATACAATGTTAGCAAGAATGTAGACAGATGTTGCCACTGGAATGGTCATGTATTGCCTGTAAGAACATAAAATGGTACAGCCCCTCTGCAAAACAGTTTGGCAGTTTCTTATGGAACTAAATATTACCATATGACCAGCTATTGTACTCTTGGGCATATACCTGAGAGAAAGGAAAACTTACGTACACACAAAATTATATACACAAATGTTCATACAGCTTTATCTGCAATAGCCCCAAACTGGATGTTCTTCAAAAGTTAAATGGTTAAAACAAGTATGGTATATCCATACCATGGAATACTACTGAGAAAGAGGGGACAGACTATGGATATGTGCAATAATTTGGATGACTCTTCAGAGAATTAAACTAATGAGAAAAGCCAACCCGAAAAGGCCATATACTGTACAATTCCATTTCATTCCTAAAATGACAAAATTATACACATTGAGAACAGATTAGTGACTGTCAGAAGTCAAGGCTGGGAAGTGGAAGAGGGAGGTGGGTATGGCCATAAAAGGATAACAGAAGGGCTTCTTGTAGTGGTGAAAGTTCTGTATCCAAGGGTATCACTATCAATATTCTTGTTGTGCTGTTGCACCATAGATTTTCAAGCTATTATCATTAAGAGAAACTGGGTAAAGAGAATAAGGCATTTCTCTATTATTTCTTATCACTGCACATGATATAATCTACAATTATCTCAAAATAAAGAGCTTAATTTAAAAAAGATTTATAAGACAAATTAATCATATCCTGATTCAAACAAATCAAATGTAAGAATATATATATATATATATATATATATATATATATATATATATATATAAAATTCATGAAGCAATCAGGGAAATGTGGACACAGCCTGAATATTAGGAATTTTTTTTGTCATATGGAATTGTGCCTATATTGGTAATTTTGTTTAGGCTCAATGACATAATACATAAAGGCATAATAAATATGGATTTTTAAAAGTCTTTATCATTAAAAAAGATAGCAAAAAAATGTAATAGTGCCAAGATAAATAAAACAAAAATGGCAAAATATTGATAATTGTTGAAGCTAGGTGATAGGTGCATTAAGATTCATTGAAACATTCGTTCTGAAGTTTTTACATTGGAAATTTTCCCTAATACAGTGTTTTTAAAAATTAAAAAGAATAAGTGACAGTAGTCTGCATTTGTAAATGTCCCAGGTACACAGCAAAACAAATGTCAAATCATTTGGGGTAAAACCCAAGCACCAAAGAGTTTTCCATAGATAAAGTTCATTAGAAAATAAATGACAGAGTATTGAATAGTACTACACACTCAAATAAACAAGCACCAAGCACCATGAATGAAGGCTAGTAGAAACAACAGTCAGCAAAAGAAGACCTGCAAAACTGCTGGTTACACACTCAAATAAACAAGCACCAAGCACCATGAATGAAGGCTAGTAGAAACAACAGTCAGCAAAAGAAGACCTGCAAAACTGCTGGTATTGTTTACAATTTATGAGATTAAGAGGCTTGAAGATAAAAGTAACAAGCAAACAAAATTTTAAAAGAACCTAAAGAGAATTCCTAGAAGTAAAAAAAAAAAAAAAATTAAAAGAGATAAAAGAGAGAAAACTCAATAGATGAGTTTAACAGATAATTAGAAAGATTCAGAAAAAATTAGTTAAAAGTTGGAAGACTGAAGAAATTATCCAGAATATAGTCAAAAGAGTCAGAACAACAGAAAATATGAAGAAGTATAAGAGGCATAGAAGATAGATAGGTCTAATAAACATGTAATGGCAATTCTAGAAAGATTTATTAAGCAAGAAACAAAAACTCAAACAATAAAAGAATTCTGGTAAACTTAAGACTGTCTTATTCATCAAATCACACCAAAAAATAATGCAATGACAAGCCATGTGCTGCTAACAAACATAACTGATAGGGAATCCATCAGTGGTATCCATCAAGACAAGCTAGGTTATCCTACCTTAACAAACAGTTTCCAAATCATCACCAAAAACAAGATTTATTTCTTATATTACAGGCTGACAAGAGTCATTGCTTATTATAATTCCTCAGGAGTCAGGCTGACAAGCTTCCACAGTAACTGATGCATAGAAAGGGGATAAGGCAAACTGTGCACTGGATATTAAACATTCTGTCTGGATAGGACGTTCACTGGCCAGAGTAAGCCACAGGGCCACATCTGACTTCGAAGGGGACAGAGAGTTAAATTCTAATATGTGCCCAGAAACCACGAGATGCAGAAAACATAAGAAGAGTCCTAAAAACAGATTGGCAACTCAAATCCGTAAGGAGTGCTCAGAAAAATAATAAAAAAAATAAAGATCTTCAAAAGAAATATAGCCAAAAGAAATTGACTGAAATTTCACAGAATGCCAAAATGAGCCATAAACACACTGAATGTGGGAACTATTAGTTCTTAAACATTATTAAGTATTAGAATTATGTAGTGCCTCTCAAATTCTTATACAATTACACTCCAGAATTTCCTTCTCTGGTTACATAATGAAATGGAAAAAACTAGGAATTAAAAACAGTCACAAAATTTATTATTTTTTATCTTGGGAACAAGCTTGTAATGGGCTCTATCTGTTGGCCATATAAAAGAATGAGATTTCTTTCTGTCTTTGCAATCTCTTCGTAATTGCCTGCGATGCACATCACAGTCTGGCTTACTGCTTATCTAACAAAAAAAAAACCTGTGTGTGTATTTTCTCTTCTTAAAAACAGTAGTCACAATAGAACTAAACAAGAAAAGAGAAAATGATGTCAAAACTGATATCCATAAGAAAACAAATGTAAAATAGGTGCTCTTCAGGGTTTACTGGTTCTGCAATGAGGGCTCCTTAGAGCACCTCATCAGCTTATGTGGAGAACAAGGGCTCAGTGCCTTTGCTTTATTAATGGTAGATTATCTCCCAAATATAATACTTGAGTGTTTCTTCTTTTAATAACAGCATAAAGGGTAATAATTCAGGAAAAAAGTAATACTTAAAACAATTTTTAAAAATCACTTGACTGTTGGGATACCTGGGTGGCTCAGTTGGTTAAGCATCTGCCTTTGGCTCAGGTCATGATCCCAGAGTTCTGGGATCGAGTCCCATATCGGGCTCCTTGCTCAGCAGGGAGCCTGCTTCTCCCTCCACCTGCCATACCCTGCTTATGCGCTCTCTCTGACAAACAAAAAATAAAATCTTACCAAAAAAATCACTTGAATGTGGGATTCAGCTAAATCAGTACTTAGAAGTATTAGCTTCAAATGCCAAATACTAGGGAAAAAAAAGGTGGAAATCAATGATCTACACTTCCTTTTCAAGAAGCTAGAAAAGAGCAGCAAATCAAACTCTAAAGAGAGTAGAGGGAAATAATAGAGACTGAAGCAGGAATCAATACAATAGAAAACAAATGTTGATTGAGAAAAATCAATAAAGGCACAATTCGGGTTCTTTGAAAAGAGCAGTAAATGACAAACCTTTAGCAAAACTGATCAAGACAAATTACATGTCATTTCCTAATAACAGGAACTAGTTTAAGCCTTGAGTTTGTTTCTGGTCGCTTGCTTTTATTGGCTAGAAGCACAAATTAATAAAATTAAGACTGAAGACTGAATTCCTGAGAAGGTCCTCACATTCACTCAACTTCATGTTACTTTAAATTGGGTATTCCCAAATAAATGTTCTAGTATTAAAAATGTATAAAGGGGAAAAAATGGATAAAGGGAAGAGAATGGAAAAATGGAGCAGACCAAATCGATGTATCACCACTACTGAAGTATTTACTCAAAATATATAATCTACCAAAAACAGGTCAGAAAAAAACATTCATTCATTAGAACAGATCAAAATTTACTGTAACTAAGTCCTGCCCTAATTCTTACTTCACCTAACTAAACAGTGACTTCATAGTTCTGCCATCTAAATTTTACCAATTTGGAGCCTCCAGTAAAGAAAATATAACATGTAACAGATCTGTACTCCAAGAGAAGAAAACCTCTGAGGACAATTATCTTCATCAAGCCTTTTTTTTCTTTTTAAAAATTTTTAATAAACATATAATGTGTTTTTATCCCCAGGGGTACAGGTCTGTGACTCGCCAGGTTTACACATTTCATAGCACTCATCATAGCACATACCCTTCCCAATGTCCATATCCCCACCACCCTCTCCTGTCCCCAGTCCCCCCAACAACCCTCAGTCTGTTTTTTGAGATTGAGTCTTTTATGGTTTTTCTCCCTCCCAATCCCATTTTCTTTCATTTTTTTCTTTTCCTACCCCCCAAGCCCCCCACAATGCATCTCCACTTCCTCATATCAGGGAGATCATATGATAGTTATCTTTCTCCGACTGACTCACTTCGCTAAGCATAATACCCTCTAGTTCCATCAATGTCGTCGCAAATGTCAAGATTTCATTTCTTTGATGGCTGCATAGTATTCCATTGTATATATATATACCACTTCTTCTTTATCCACTCATCTGTTGATAGACATCTAGGTTCTTTCCACAGTTTGGCTATTGTGGACATTGCTGCCATAAACATTCAGAGCACCATGTCTGTATCTTTAGGATATATACCCAGCAATGCAATCGCTGGGTCATAGGGTAGCTCTATGTTCAGTTTTTTGAGGAACTTCCACACTGTTTTCCAGAGTGGCTGCACCAGCTTGCATTCCCACCAGCAGTGTAGGAGGGTTCCCCTTTCTCCACATCCTCGCCAGCATCTGTCATTTCCTGACTTGTTAATTTTAGCCATTCTGATGGGTGTGAGGTGGTATCTCATTGTGGTTTTTATTTGTATTTCCCTGATGCTGAGTGATGTGGAGCATTTTTTCATGTCTGTTGGCCATCTGGATGTCTTCTTTGCAGAAATGTCTGTTTATGTCCTCTGCCCATTTCTTGACTGGATTATTTGTTCTATGGGTGTTGAGTTTGCTAAGCTCTTTATAGATTTTGGATACTAGCCCTTTATCTGATATGTCGTTTGCAAATATCTTCTCCCATTCTGTCAGTTGTCTCTTGGTTTTGTTAATTGTTTCCTTTGCTGTGCAAAAGCTTTTGATCTTGATGAAATCCCCATAGTTCATTTTTGCCCTTGCTTCCATTGCCTTTGGCGATGTTCCTAGGAAGAAGTTTCATTTTTCTGCATGTGGCTGTCCAATTTTCCCATCATCATTTGTTGAAGAGGCGGTCTTTTTTTCCACTGGACATTCTTTCCTGCTTTGTTGAAGATTAGTTGAGTTGAGGTTGAAGGTCTATTTCTGGGCTCTCTATTCTGTTCCATTGATCTATGTGTCTGTTTTTGTGCCAGTACCATACTGTCTTGATGATGACAGCTTTGTAATAGAGCTTGAAGTTTGGAATTGTGATGCCACCAACTTTGGCTTTCTTCTTCAGTATTCCTTTGGCTATTCAAGGTCTTTTATGGTTCCATATAAATTTTAAGATTATTTGTACTATTTCTTTGAAAAAAATGGATGGGATTTTGATAGGGATTGCATTAAATGTGTAGATTGCTTTAGGTAGAATAGACATTTTCACAATTATTTGTTCTTCCAATCCATGAGCATGGAACATTTTTCCATTTCTTTGTTTCTTCCTCAATTTCTTTCATGAGTACTTTATAGTTTTCTGAGTATAGATTCTTTGCTTTTTGGTTAGGTTTATTTCTAGGTATCTTATGGTTTTGGGTGCAGTTGTAAATGGGACTGACTCCTTAATTTCTCTTTCTTCTGTCTTGTTGTTGGTGTAAAGAAATGCAACTGATTTCTGTGCATTGACTTTATATCCTGACACTTTACTGAATTCCTATACAAGTTCTAGCAGTTTTGGAGTAGAGCCTTTTGGATTTTCCACATATAGTATCATATCATCTGCGAAGAGTGATAGTTTGACTTCTTCTTTGCCGATTTGGATGCCTTTAATTTCTTTTTGTTGTCTGATTGCTGAGGCTAGGACTTCTAGTACTATGTTGAACAGCAGTGGTGATAATGGACATCCCTGCTGTGTTCCTGACCTTAGCAGAAAAGCTTTCAGTTTTTCTCCATTGAGAATGATATTTGCAGTGGGTTTTTCATAGATGGTTTGATAATATTGAGGTATATGCCCTCTATCTCTACACTTTGAAGAGTTTTGATCAGGAAGGGATGCTGTACTTTGTCAAATGCTTTTTCAACATCTATTGAGAGTATCGTATGGTTCTTGTTCTTTCTTTTATTAATGTATTGTATCACATTGATTGATTTGAGGACGTTGAACCAACCTTGCAGCCCTGGAATAAATCCCACTTGGTCGTGGTGAATAATCCTTTTAATGTACTGTTGAATCCTATTGACTAGTATTTTGGTGAGAATTTTCGCATCTGTGTTCATCAAGGATATTGGTCTGTAATTCTCTTTTTTGGTAGGATCCTTGTCTGATTTTGGGATCAAGGTGATGCTGGCCTCATAAAATGAGTTTGGAAGTTTTCCTTCCATTTCTATTTTTTGGAACAGTTTCAGGAGAATAGGAATTAATTCTTCTTTAAATGTTTAGTAGAATTCCCCTGGGAAGCCATCTGGCCATGGGCTTTTGTTTGTTTGTGGAGATTTTTGATGACTGTTTCGATCTCCTTACTGGTTATGGGTCGGTTCAGGTTTTCTATTTCTTCCTGGTTCAGTTGTGGTAGTTTATATGTTTCTAGAAATGTAACCATTTCTTCTAGATTGTCGAATTTGTTGGTGTAGAGTTGCTCATAGTATGTTCTTATAATTGTTTGTATTTCTTTGGTGTTGGTTGTGATCTCTCCTCTTTCATTCATGATTTTATTTATTTGGGTCCTTTCTCTTTTCTTTTTGATAAGTCTGGCCAGGGGTTTATCAATCTTATTAATTCTTTCAAAGAACCAGCTCCTAGTTTCGTTGATTTGTTCTATTGTTTTTTTAGTTTCTATTTCATTGATTTCTGCTCTGATCTTTATGTTTTCTCTTCTCCTGCTGGGTTTAGGCTTTCTTTGTTGTTCTTTCCCCAGCTCCTTTAGGTGTAGGGTTAGGTTGTGTACTTGAGACCTTTCTTGTTTCTTGAGAAAGGCTTGTACCGCTATATATTTTGCTCTCAGGACTGCCTTTGTTGGGTCCCACAGATTTTGAACTGTTGTGTTTTCCTTATCATTTGTTTCCACGAATTTTTTCAATTCTTCTTTAATTTCCTGGTTGACCCATTCATTGTTTAGAAGGATGCTGTTTAGTCTCCATGTATTTGGGTTCTTTCCAAATTTCCTCTTGTGATTGAGTTCTAGCTTCAGAGCATTGTGATCTGAAAATATGCAGGGAATGATCCCAATCTTTTGATACCGGTTGAGACCTGATTTATGACCCAGGATGTGGTCTATTCTGGAGAATGTTCCATGTGCACTAGAGAAGAATGTGTATTCTGTTGCCTTGGGATGGAATGTTCTGAATGTATCTGTGATGTCCATCTGGTCCAGTGTGTCATTCAAGGCCTTTATTTCTTTGTTGATCTTTTGCTTGGATGATCTGTCCATTTCAGTGAGGGGAGTGTTAAAGTCCCCTACTATTATTGTATTATTGTCAATGTGTTTCTTTGATTTTGTTATTAATTGGTTTATATAGTTGGCTGCTCCCATGTTAGGGGCATAGATATTTAAAATTGTTAGGTCTTCTTGTTGGACAGACCCTTTGAGTATGATATAGTGTCTTTCCTCATCTCTTATTATAGTCTTTGGCTTAAAATCTAATTGATCTGATATAAGGATTGCCACCCCAGCTTTCTTCTGATGTCCATTAGCATGGTATTGTTTTCCACCCCCACACTTTAAATCTGGGGGTGTCTTTGGGACTAAAATGAGTTTCTTGTAGGCAGCATATTGATGGGTTTTGTTTTTTTTAATCCAATCTGATACCCTGTGTCTTTTGATTGGGGCATTTAGCCCATTAACATTCAGGGTAATTATTGAGAGATATGAATTTAGTGCCATTGTATTGCCTCTAAGGTGACTGTTACTGTATATTGTCTCCGTTCCTTTCTGATCTACTACTTTTAGAGTTTCTCTTTGCTTAGAGGACCCCTTTTAATATTTCCTGTAGAGCTGGTTTGGTGTTTGCAAATTCTTTCAGTTTTTGCTTGTCCTGGAAGCTTTTTATCTCTCCTTCTATTTTCAGTGATAGCCTAGCTGGATATAGTATTCTTGGCTGCATGTTTTTCTTGTTTAGTGCTCTGAATATTTCATGCCAGTTTTCTGGCCTGCCAGGTCTCTGTGGATAAGTCTGCTGCCAATCTAATGTTTTTACCCTTGTATGTTACAGACTTCTTTTCCCGGGCTGCTTTCAGGATTTTCTCTTTGTCGCTAAGACTTGTAAATTTTACTATCAGGTGACGGGGTGTGGACCTATTTTTATTGATTTTGAGGGGCAATCTTTGCATCTCCTGGATTTTGATGTTTGTTCCCTTTGCCATATTAGGGAAATTATCTACAATAATTCTCTCCAATATACCTTCTGCTCCTCTCTTTCTTCTTCTGGAATCCCAATTTTTCTAATGTTATGTCATCTTATGGTGTCACTTATCTCTCGAATTCTGTCCTTGTGGTCCAGTATTTGTCTCTCTTGTGCTCAGCTTCTTTATTCTCTGTCATTTGGTCTTCTATGTCACTAATTCTTTCTTCTGCCTCATTTATCCAAGCAATAAGAGCTTCCATTTTTTACTGCACCTCATTAATAGCTTTTTAAATTTCAATTTGGTTACATTTTAGTTCCTTTATATCTCCAGAAAGGGCTTTTATCTCTCTGGAGAGGTTTCTCTAATATCTTCCATGCCTTTTTCGAGCCCAGCTAGAACCTTGAGAATCGTCATTCTGAACTCTAGATCTGTCATATTACCAATGCCCGTATTGATTAGGTCCCTAGCCTTCGGTACTGCTTCTTCTTCTTTTTTGTGGTGAGTTTTTCTGCCTTGTCATTTTGTCCAGATAAGAATATATAAAGGAGCAAATAAAATGTTAAAAGGGTGGCAAAGACCCCTGGGAAATATGCTTTAACCAAATCAGAAGAGACCCCAATTCGTGGGAGGGAGAAAGGGGATAAACAAGAAAAAAAGAAAAAGAAAACAAATAAGGAAAAAATAATGAAAAAATATATGTATATACAAAAAATATAGTTAGATACAATGGAGGATAAAATATGACTATAAAATGAAGGTTCAAAAAAGATTATCATTATTATTATTATTTTTGGTAAGGTATTGTTAAGATAAACTAGTTTAAAAAAAAGTTAAAAAAGGAAAGGGTAAAAGTTAAAAAAAAATTAGCAGAAGAAAAAAAAAATATTAACTGCAAGACTAAAGAATCATGGGGAGAAAGTCACGAATTCCTTGCTTTGCTTTCTCCTCCTCTGGAATTCCGCTGTTCTCCTTGGTAAGTGAAGTTGGTCTTGGCAGGGTTTCTTGTTGATCTTCTGGAGGAGGGGCCTGTTGTAGTGATTCTCAAGTGTCTTTGCCCGAGGTGGAATCGCCCCGCCCTTATCAGGCGCCAGGCTAAGCAATCTGCTCAGGTTCGCTTTCAGGAGCTTTTGTTCCCTGAACACTTTCTGTAGAGTTCCGGAGGACGGGAATGATAATGGCGGCCTCCCGATCTCCGGCCCGGAGGAGCCGAGAGCTCAGGGTCCCGCTCCTCAGTGAGCCCTCAGAGAAAAGCACCCAATTGCTCCTCTCTCCCTGGCCTCTGGTCTCGTTTGGAGAAAAGCGTTCAGTCGCTCGTGCTCAGAGAAAAGTGCCTGGTCGCTTCCGCTCCCTAGCCTCTGGCTGCGCTCTGCGCTCACCCAGCCTGCGACCAGTTCAAGGTAACCCCGAGCTGAGAGCTCACTCCTCGGCTTTGTCGCTGTAGCCGGTTTCCCCGCTCTAATACCTGCAAGCTCTGCGACACTCAGACACCCCTGGTCCTTCTGTGACCCCGCGGGACCTGGGGTTACGCTGACCCCACGTTGGCTTCACCCTGGTTTAGCCTCTGGAGCGATGTCCCTCAGTGGAGCAGACTTTTAAAAGTCCTGATTTTGTGCTCCCTTGCTCCGCCGCTTGCCAGGAGCCGGCCCCTCCCCTCATCAAGCCTTTTTAAATTAATTTCAAAAAGCGGTGTAAGTCATGGCTTCTTAAACTTGTCCCTTGAAGTAGCTCTAATGGCAAAAGAGAATGAACTGAAACGCCCAAGGAACTAGGAAGGACTTAGTAAAATTAGCCCTGGGAAAACTCAAAAAGCTATGAAGGCTAATGTTTTATCTTAAAAATTTGTGAAATTTTGCATTCCGCTTCAAAGAAATACAAATAATGCTTTTTCTCTCCCAAATTTTCACACTATACCTAATCTGTTATTTCTCAAACACATGATTGGCAGGTTCTCTAAATCCAGGCTGAGGTGTGTAAGAAAGTTTTCTTTATTACAAATTGGTGACATTGATATGACTACTCAATTCTTGTGAATCAAGTATCTGTTCACGGATAATTTTTGAGGAGAAACACTTCACACTAATCATAATAATTACCACTATGCCATCTCAGTTACATAGGATCATCTAAGTGAGTTTATATTAAATGTCCAACTGTCTGAAAATGCAAACTAGGAATTTTAGGAGCTTTCTTTCACTCACAGGTAGAAGTAAACAGCATTACTTCTTCTGCTTTAACGGAGGGCTCATAAACCAAGGGGAAAGCACTAAGAATGTTCTTCACCTAAGCGTTAATAGTCTTTACATCAAGTATATTATCATTTTCAAATTTTACTTATTGAATAACCTAGTTAGGCAGTTCATTCATTAGTTAGCAAGTGCTTAATAGACTACACAACTTTCAAAACCAAAGAGCTAACTGAGATTCTATTATGTGCAGAAACTGCTTCAAGAAATTTTTATCTATTAATTTATTTAATCCTCACAAAAACCCTATGAAGTAGGTATTACTATTATCTTCATTTTATAGAGAAAGAAACTGAGGCACAGACAAGTTCAGTAACATGCTCAAGGCAGCAAAGCCAAGCAGCAAAACAGGGCGAAGGGTAAGGCAGTCTGACTTCAGGGCAACATGGTTAACCCTCTCATATGTTTCCTGCCTGACTTCATGTGCCGTATAGCAAATTATAAATAAGATCATATCTATGGCCAGTGAATTTCTACGTGGTAAGGTTCTCTTGTGGTGTACATTCCCTCATCATTTACTAATGCTAAGCCCTGTGATAGAATATGGCCATACCAAGTAAACGCTGGCTCCCAGTCTCAGGAGAATGGAAAAAAGGAACATGAACAATTAATTACAATACAGTGTAATCTGTGTTGTTAAAAACCAGACCAAGAAAGGTCACCTGTCCTCATGGCAGTTGGCTGAAATGGCATGGCTTCACTGTCAGACTAAACTAAAGATGACAAAAACATTTTAACACCCATCAGTTTAAAATGTGACCTATGACAGGCTTCCTGGTCCCTTTGTGGATTGCTGATAAACAAATCACAAGCCATGTTGTTTTTTATTTTTATTTATTTATTTTTTTTAAAAGATTTTATTTATTTTTTATTTATTTGGCAGACAGAGATCATAAATAGGCAGAGAGGCAGGCAGAGAGAGAGAGAGGAGGAAGCAGGCTCCCTGCTAAGCAGAGAGCCCGATGTGGGGCTCGATCCCAAGACCTTGGGATCATGACCTGAGCTGAAGGCAGAGGCTTTAACCCACTGAGCCACCCAGGTGCCCCAGCCATGTTGTTTTTTAAATGGTATCTTGAAATGCTACTCATTAATAAAGAGTATTAAATATGAACAGAAAATATCACTATGGGTGTGTGCATGCATGTCTATAACACAGATAACACTTGTGCTGGTGAAGATGGGGTAGGAAAGTTAATTCCTAAATTTCAAGGACACATCCAAGAATATTTGAGTGAAGAAAAATTTTAGGTAGCTTCTGTGAAAACAAGCCGAGATAGAAAAATTGCAACAAGGGACCTTAGGCAATTTGAATGCAGGTCAGTAATGATCACGATAATGAAATATAATGTGTAATTCTGCCAATAATCCTGATGACAGAGAAAAATAAAGGTGCAAACAAGAATCATTGCTGGCAATCATATCATATGATGCCAGGATCTTATCTACATATTTATAAGGAGGTCACGCTGAAGACATAAATGGAAAATACGAACACCAAATGAGTTAATCTGGCTTAACTGGTCTGTAGCACAGAATTAGGGACACTTGGATGCCTGGGTGGCTCAGTGGGTTAAAGCCTCTGCCTCTGGCTCAGGTCATGATCCCAGGGTCCTGGGATCAAGCCCCGTATCACAGCCTCTCTGCTCAGCAGGGAGCCTGCTTCCCCCTGCCCCCACCTGCCTCTCTGCCTACTTGTGATCTCTGTCCAATAAATAAATAAAATGTTTAAAAAAAAAAAAGAATTAGGGACACTTACTTTGAACAGTTTTATTAGGCAATCAGAAATAAACTGTCATAAAGAAGGGTTCTATTGGTGGAGTAAATTTATGGAAAATGAAAGGAGATACTCATGGGCATAAATATTAACATCGTGTAGAGATTAAACTGACTTAACTCATTTATTTCAGTTATTTATGTAATATTGGCTAATTTAATATCAGTTATTTATTTAATATCAGTTATTTATTTAACTGTCAAAAATTTTAACAAATGGAAATTCCATTCAATAAAAATGTAAAATTAAAGGAAAGCCTAAATCTGGAAATTCATAACTCTAAGAGGCAAGTGATGGCCTATTAAATAATATGCTAATAGCAATGATTTGGCTTTTAAAATTACATCCTTAACTAAGGACATCTTCCAAAATAAGGCAAAGTTCATGAATAGTTGTAGACAAAAAAATAAATCTAGATTAACATGGAATAGTTAGGGGACTACAGGAGAAGAAAAGAGATGTACATCTCTGTAACATATGATACCTACATTGCTACATTAAACATCTGAGTCCAATTTTTATGCAGAGTATGTATTTTTTTGTCTTTTCTTGTTGAACTTCAAAAAAAAAGAAAAAAAATGTATGCTATGGCTTAAAATTGTGTGTTTCTAGATTTTTGTATCATTACCACTATATGTTTAAAAAAAAAAAAAAGGAAAGAGGATTCTATGCAATATATTTTAGTTTTAAGATGCTGGTTAATGGAAATGTGTGTTTAAAATAGATTTAAAATACCCAATGATTGGGGCACCTGGGTGGCTCAGTGGGTTAAGCCTCTGCCTTCGGCTCAGTTAATGGTCTCAGGGTCCTGGGATCGAGCCCCTCATTGGACTCTGCTCACCAGGAAGCCTGCTTCCCACTCTCTCTCTCTGCTTGCTGCTCTGCGCCTACTTTTGATCTCTCTCTCTGTGTCAAATAAATAAATAAAACCTTTGGAAAAAAAATACTCAATGATTTACCACTTGCCACTATTTCAGCCAAAGCAGAAATATCTGGAAAATGTTGGATATATTTTAAAAAGCCTATCTGTTCTTCCTGTTTAATTAGGTCTTTGGAATTTTCCAACTACTAAGCTCAGAAATCCTGGAAATACCCAATTTAAAAAAGAACTTATAGGATTTAGAAAGTACTATAAATGATTATTACCAATCCACAAAGTTGACTCAAACATTCCAGAACAAACCTATTTAAAAAGCTTAACGCAAATTTTATTAGAGAAATAAGGCTATCGAAGTTGACTGCCTTAGAATAACTGCCATATATTTGAGTCTAGTGCTCCACCTGACTCGTTTAACACCATCTGCTAGACTTCAGTTCCACTGACACCTATACGGAAAGGAGGACAGTAAGATAATGCAAACTCTTCAGTTACACCCTTGTAAAGAGGAATAAGGAAAGTTCTTAGTTAACACTTCCTGAATACACTGATTTACTTCTCTTAGGGAAGAGCTTCTGAAAGCATTTTGGTTCCAAACAACTGGTTTTCATTCCAGGTTCCTGTGACTCAGAATTATCTGTATTATACTGCCTTCCTAATAAAGGCGGAGATCATATCTGACCAATCCTCCAAAATGAGAGGTACCCTTTACACCAATTACAGTCTAGGAGACCAGAAACCTTAGGTCATGAAATAGAGAAAAATGAATGCAGGAAGTTGTTACCTTTTACAGAAAGGGTAAAAGATACGATACGGTAAGTGATCAAGAAGAGACAGAGACAACTCGACACCAGCAGACACCAGGAAGGAACTACTATTCCTAGGCTACAGAGACAAAAGGAAGAAGCACTGCTATAAGAGTCCAGGGCCAGAGTCACACAGTCACTGGAATTAATGACAGACTTATCCAGTGGGAACTGGAGTCACAAAAGAAATAGCTTCTGCCAGCAATATAACTAGAGGCAAACAGAAGCACAGAAATGTCCTGACTTTTCCCTTTCTTTAAATCCCCCATCAGTGTTTCCCATTGGGTTTCTCAAACCCCATGGAAGATGGCTGTCCCTGGAGCCTAGAAAAAGCAGCCTGCAGAATTAGCCCTCCTTCAGTACAGAAGCAAGTAGGAGAAGAGTGTAAAATGCACTTGACAAATAAGCCCAAGACCAGCACAGCCTTTCAATAAAGTTCATATTGTAAATGTGACAATCTCACAAATTCAGTCAACCCAGTTAATTTTTTGCTATTATACCAACTGGCTCTAAGATTTCAATAGAATATTCGTACTTCTAGATCATCTTTCAGATTTTAAAATGAAAATTCCTAGAACATCAGTATCTAGAAGTATAATTCTGCTAGGCAGGTCAAGAACTATGCAACTAGTTATACCCAGATAAGCAAAAATGTTCAACTGAAGTGACAGGAAGCTTAGTGAAGTCTGTCTCAGTTTGCTTATATCATAATTTGGACTAATTTAAGAGATGTATTTTCCAAGAAAAGCAAAATGGTCCCTGGAGAAATGAGGATGTCAGCCAACATTCAGTATATACTATTATAAATTATTCCTGAGTAAATGCCTCAAATGTGCTTCTACAAAGCCCCTTTAAAAGATGCGGGATTTTTAATTATATGTAACTAAACCCCTATCTTTTCACCCAATTCATAGAAGAAATCAGAGTGCTAATACAAATTCTTTGGTATAAGATAAATAATGACACTGTGATTAAAAATTATTAAAAGCCAACTCTACCATAAAAAAATCAACATACTCTTTCATGTACAAAAGAGGTACTGCTAACAATGGTGACTGTCACCAGCTCTAGACCGAAATTTACTTATACATTAAATATGAACATTTCAAAAGCTCCCTGAAATCCCTATTTTGCTAGAATTATTGCTATGTTTATTCAAAATGTACAGATAATATAAAGCATAATGAATTTTTTCCCAAAAATTTTTTATAAGTTCATTTAGTGAAAATATATGTATCAAATACAGGTTTTTTTTTAAAGGCTTAAAAACCTTCCAAATACTTAAGAAATCTTTATTTAGAAATACTAACTTGTCTTCATCAAATTGGCATTATAAACAAGTCAAATTAATTGTTGAATACCATTAGTTTTACTTCATATACATTTAAAAATAAACATTCTGTACCGACTTATGATTTCCAAAGCAAATTCTAAAACTATATAACATATCTTAATTTTATTGTGTGATAAAGGACACTGAGTACATGGCCTGACATAGGAAAGACAGGACATTCAGTATTACAGCAATACTGGCAACATCATGTTAAGTTTGATCAAACAGTCCTACTAAGTCCTTACTAGACCTCAAAGACTTTTCAGCAAACATATGTAGTTCTCTACAAATTTACAAAACAGAAAAACAATAATTCCTTATTATGATTTTAAAAGTAAAAAAGCTAATTTATTCTCTTTTTAATAAGATTACAAATAGCCAGTAAGTGCCATATCAGAATAAACTACCATAAAAAGATTGTAGCTGTTTTTAAAATAATGCCATTTTCCTGCCATTTATCAAATATAATTAAATGCAGAAAACTACTACCTTATTCATTGCTTTCTTTTTTTAAAACCAATACAAGTAGTTTTTTCTGCAAACACTTACCATCCATTCAGATATAATAACATCCACTTTTTCTACAGGAAGGCAAACTTCTTCAATCTTTCCTTTAATTAGTATAATAGTATCTTCAAGTTTATTTAGTCTGAAAATTATCATAATGAATTAAATTAGTATATTAGACTCAGAAAACTAGTCAAATTACATAATTTCTTGGTAACTGTTCGGGTTATTTTGTATGTTCTAAGTTTGATTACTCCCTGAAGCACTAGAATTAATTTTTGATCACTGCATAAATGTCCACAAATGTTTCTGATTAATATGGCAATACCCTGAACCAATATTGAAAACTTCAGCCTGAAAAGAAATCTGAATTTTATTAAGAATGTATGTCAATAAAGTTACTGTTTTTTTTTTTTTTCCCAAAGGGAGGGGTAGAGAGACATACAGAGAAGGCAACAAGAGTATATTTTAAAGGCAAGCTGTGTTTCACAGTGGAGAGAGAATTAAAAGCCAGAAACTCTTTATTTGAACTCTAGATCCTTTAGTAATTGTCAGCTAAGTGATCGTCATCAAATTATATCATAATCTTCTGAGCCTGTGTGCTCATGTGTAACAGAGAATGATGATGCCTGCCCTATCTACTTCACAGCCTATTATGAGGATCAAATATGTGTGAAAGCAGCACATACATCCTCAGCACGTAATTTCCTCAAAATATTGTATGCTGCACAAAACCTGACTATCTACTACCACCTTAAATTATTTAACCTTGTCCACTGACACTCATTAGGTATTTTTATATGCTTGGTCTAAGACTAGCACGTATTTTTCACCTTCCTTTTAAAATATGAAGTAGACAACGGAGTTAAGGAGATAATTTCAAAAAGTTAAAAGCAAGCTGCTAAGTTTATATCTAGTTAAATAAATAAACTCTCAATCCTCAGAGGATGTACATCTGAATTACAAAGGACTTTTTCTGCTAACAAAGGAGGATGTCTTTTCCCAACTTCACTGAAGTATCATTTACATAAAATAAAGTGCATTCATTTAAAGGGTAAATTTTGTTGACTTTTACAAGAGAGACATTTGAGTGATCAATATCATCATCAATATACAAACATTTCTACCTCCTCGAATTCATTAGTACTCTTTCCCAGAAAATCCTCCTGTTCACAAGCAAACACTGATTTTCCTTCTTTCATTACATACTAGATTTTTATTTTGTAGTTTCTTATAAATGGAATGATAACAAATGCATGTTTTTGTGTGTGGTTTCTTTCAATAAGCATACTTTTTAGATTCATGTATACTTTTGTGTATATCTCTAGTGCATTCCTTATTGTTGCTTAGTATTCCGGTGTGGATAAAACAATTTTGTTTATCCATACGTCCATGGATGGAATTTCTGCCTGCTGCTCTCTCTGACTGCACTTTCTCTCTCGCAAATAAATAAAATCTTAAAAAAAATATATGTTCATAGGGATACTGATCTGTAGTTTATTTTCTTGGAATATCTGTTTGACTTTAGTATCACTGTAATAACCTTTTAAACTATGTTGTGAAGGGTTCTGTCAACCTCTAAGAGTTTAGTATTAATTCTTCATTAAATGTTATAAGAAATTTGCTATTTGAGCTTGCAGTTTAATTTATGGGAAGGATTGTAATTACCAACTCATTTTCTTTTTTCTTTCCTTTTCTTTTCTTCCTCCTTCCTTCCTTTCCTTTCTTTCTTAAGATTTTATTTATTTATTTGAGATAGAGATAGCAAGAGATGAAGCCCAGGCAGGGGGAGAGGGAGAAGTAGGCTCCCTGCAGGAGCCTGATGCAGGACTTAATCCCAGGACCCTGGGATCATAATCGGAGCTGAAGGCAGACACTTAATGGACTGAGCCACCCAGGCGTCCCTCATCCTTTATTTCTTCAAGGGTTTTTTTTTTTTTTTTTTTTTTTCTTCAATTTTTTTTTTTTTTTTTTTTCTCCTGTTCCTTTATTTCTTTTCTTTCTGTGACCTCATTTTTTTCTATTGTAGATCTTCTCACTATGTTCTTTGTCTTAGCTATGCTTCTGTAGTGCTCTAAAGCGAGTATTGGCAAACCTTTTTGTAAATGGCCAGATTGTAAATATTTTAAACTTTGTGAGTCACTTGTGCTGCTTCCTTCTTGCTTGCTTCTTCCTTCTTAACAACGCCTAAGCCTGCGAACATACAAAAATGGGCACAGACTAGAAGGCCATAATTTTACAGTCCTTGTTCTAAAGATTCAATTCAAAGACAAATTATGTGTAACACCCAGTGCTCTACATCAGAAACTAATGATGTACTATATGTTGGCTAATTGAACATAATTTTTTTTAAAAAGGCAGATAAATAAATAAATAAATAAATAATACATAAATAAGTACATAAAAAGACCGAGATTGTCAGACTGGATAAACATAAGACCTATCTGTTTTCTAGCTTCAAAAAAATCCAGTCTAAATACAAAAATGCCATAGATTAGAAGTAAAAGAATGGGGAAAGGTAATGGTATGAAGACACAAATAATTTATAAAGCTGAAACGAATAAATATCATATAAGCAAAACATTATAAAACTTTAGGAGTTCAGAAGGGTATTTCATAATGATAAAGAGATTAAATAATCAAGAATATGTGATAATACTAAACCTATAGTCATCTAACAAAGGCTTCAGAATACATGAAGCAAAAACTGACAGAAATTAAAGGGGAAATAGACAAGTTTATAATGTCAGGAGATAATCAGTACTTTTCTATCAATAATTGATAGAACAAGTAGATATAGAAGTATAGAAGTATAGAAGATCTAGTTGACAATTAAATAACACTTTATAAAAAAATAGAATAATATATTTTTTTTTTTTAAGAGAAAGATCACAAGTAGGCAGAGAAGCAGGCAGAGAGAGAGGAGGAAGCAGGCTCCCCGTTGTGCAGATAGCTGATGCGGGGCTCAATCCCAGGACCCTGAGATCATGACCCGAGCTGAAGGCAGAGGCCTATCCCACTGAGCCACCCAGGAGCCCCAGAATGATATTCTTTTTAAGTGCACATAGAACATTCATCAATGTAGATTACATATAAGACAATAAAAAGAAGTCTCATTAAGTTGAAAAAAAATTTAAATCTTATAGACTGAGCTTCTTGGTTTACTAAAATTTAATTATAAATCAATAACAGAAAGATATCTGATAGATCCAAAATATTTGGCAGTTAAATAACACATTTCTAAATAAAGCATGGTTCAAAGAAGAAATAACAAAAGAAAGACTATAGAAAATATTTTGAACTGCATTAAAAACACAGTGTATCAAAATTTGTGAGATGCAGCTAAAGCCATACTCAGGAGGAAATTTAGTTTTAAATGCTTATATTAGAAAAGAAGAAGTATTTAAAACCCATGATCCTAATGTTTCATCTTAAGATATGGTAGAGAAAGAAAAGTGAAATATACCAAGAAAGAAAGTAAAGATCAGAGGTCAGTGCAATACAAAACAAAACAATAGAGAAAATTAATGAAAACAAAATATATTTAAAGAAGATAGCATTAATAAATCTCTAACTGGAATTATCAAGAAGAAAAAAGAAGATACAAATTATCAGTATTAGGATTGAAGAGGGGAACATCACTACAGATCATACAGACAAAGGATAATGAAGGAATATTACAAACACCTTTATGCCAATAAATAATAACAATTTAGGTAAAATGGAAAAGTACTCTGAAAGTTCTCAAAATTGATTCTAGAAGAACTAGAAAATCTGAATATACCTAGATCTAATAAATTAAATGAGTTGGTGGGTGCTTGGGTGGCTCAGTCTGCTAACTGTCTACCTACGGCTCAGGTAGCAACAGGTTGCTTCTTAATAGCAACAACAGAGGCCAGAAGGTAATAGAATGATAATACCAATGAACTAGAGCAGAGGTGGGCAAACTTTTTATTAAATTGCCAAATAATAAATATTTTAGACTCCCAGGCCATATGGTTTCTGTTTGCAACTACTCAAGTGCTATTGTTGGATAAAAGCAGCAATAGACAATATGTAAACAAAAGGGCATGGCTATATCCCAACTTTATTTACAAAACATGTGGCCAGTCCATGGCTGAAGTTTATGGATTTCCATACTAGAGCATTATGACACCAATCCAGAATTGCCACACAGATAAAATAGCTCCAAGATAGAAGCAGAATATATTTTTGAACAAACCAATACCATTTTGATTTTGTTTGGCTACAGCCTTAAGTACACAATGAAAAAAATGTTAAAGAATTAGTTCAGGAAGATGGAAAATGATCTGAGATACTGAAATATGAAGGAATAAGAAAAGAGGATGGACTTATGGGTGAGTGAATACAAAGGATCATGAAACACAGATTTTACCCAGGGTCAAGCTTTACAATTTCAAAAATATATGCAATTTAGAGGTTCTAATTAGGGAGAAGTCTGGGACATTAAGGGCAGCTGCTTTGGTCTTTCCTTCTCTATGTCAGGCATGTATTCTCACCCAGTGTAGACACGATCTCTAAGTAAGGAGCTCCTCTCCATGTACCAGATTGTTCCCTACTACATGAGTCTCTTGACTGCTAATATCTTTGAAATTATTATTTTTTTTTAAAAGACTATTTATTTATTTATTTGACAGACAGAGATCACAAGTAGGCAGAGAGGCAGGCAGAGAGAGGAGGAAGCAGGCTTCCTGCTGAGCAGAGAGCCCGATGCGGGGCTCGATCCCAGGACCCTGAGATCACGACCCGAGCCGAAGGCAGAGGCTTAACCCACTGAGCCGTCCAGGCGCCCCAATATCTTTGAAATTATTAATGAAGCTTACTACTGGGTAATATCTCTGGGTAATCAGATTTGTGTGAGTCTACTGGAAAATAAGTTAGCTCAGTGTGGTGCTAGTAGAACTCTCATACAGATCCATAAATCACAAAGGTTCGGGGCACTTTTAAACCAGGAAAAGGAGGGAACTAAAAAAATAGAAAGATTAATCCTCAGATGGTTACCTAGGCATCTTTGGTATGAAATGGGAATACTCAGACTCAGAGAAACTGGCCATTGACCTGGCAGGCATCAGTAGGCGGAAGGGAAGACGGTGAAAAGTTCTATTCTCTGGCTGTTATTAGCATGTCTGAGAAATACTAGTCCTTTCAGGGAGGAGAGAGAGGCAGGAGAACAAAACCCTGCAAGAACAATTTTTCCTCTCACTGGAAAGCCTCCTTGTGCTTACAAGGCTACTTGGGGAGATGAAGTATCCATTAGGAAAGTAATGAATTTAAGGCTATGGGTTATCCCAAAGGTAGGTGGAGGACAAGGTGAGAGGACTCTTGAGTGCTGAGAGTATTTTGTGAAGGAAATAGGGCATTTCACAAAGACATACCAGAAAAGCCTAGTGAATCATTACTGGCATGGACAATTAGGAGGATGCATCACTTATTTTACATACAACAGAGCAGAAAGGATTACTTGAGCTGATGATAGATTCCTATGTTGCAGTGAACAGGTGCTTCTAGGTGGTACAACAACTAAATGCTCAGTAAGTAAGAGCTGGGCTACAGTATACCTACCCCATGAGGTAACTGCTCTATCCTCTTCCCAACACACAGATAGCCCTCTAAAGCAGAAGGAATGCTGTGAGTGCAAGTAAATTTAGACTGGCTTTACAAGTAACAATATAATTGAATGCTACCGACAGAGATGATGATGTGGAACTCAGTGACTCCTCATTCTTGAGCATTTTTTGCAACCTTGTAATCAAGATGTAGTTTCTGATTACATTAATTACCAAGAATGGGACTCCATGATGTTGCTGACATACAAAAGAAAGGGGGGTAGGGGGATCAACAAAAGAAAAAAATGGAGTAAACAAAAACCAGCTCATTGAGAAGGACAATTTAGATGGCTTTGGAAAAGCAGTGTGAAAAGAGGAATTAGATAAGTTCACTACTAAGGAGTTAGTAACAAGCTTTGTAGAGGACGGTTCATATCTTAGTAGGTTCATTAGGGTCTTTACAGGCTTATTCTTAGCAGAAATTATTGCAGAAAATGTTAGAAGAAGAAGTTAAAACAGCTGACTTGTGATTCATGCATAACCTTTACTGGGGGATATTCAACCTGTGGGTAAATTTTCCATTCAAAGTGACTTAATGTCTTTGAATTATGTGGGAAGTTAGAAATTAACAATACACTTGGATATATTTTAATTTTCAATGTTTAAGTGTTTCATGTTCCTTACAGAAATACAACTGATTATTTTTAAGTTATGTCAGTCACTATACAGTATATCATTAGTTTTTGATGTAAGGAGGGCATGTATTGCATGGAACACTGGGTGTTATGCGCAAACAATGAATCATGGAACACCACATCAAATACAATTAATTTTTGTATATTAATTTGTATTCAGCATCTTGATAATTTTATTATTGGAATAATTTATCATTTATTTCTGAAGGGCATATTTATAAACATACCATTAGTAAATATGAATAGTTTTCTTTTCTCATTTTCAATTCTCGTAGCTTTCTTTTTAATGCCTTGCTGTACTGGGATCTCCTTTACAGAGTTAGACAGAAATAGTGACGGCAGATATCTCTGTCCTGTTCCTGAACTTAAAGCAAATGCTTTCAATGCCTCATCAAGACATGTGCCTTAGGGCTTGTGTTTTTTTGTAGGTACTATATCTCATGTTAGGACATTCATTTTTAGCTCTAGTTTGCTAAGAACTGTAATCCATTGATAAACTGCATGGATATGGAATTTTATTAAGCCATTTTTTCTGCATCTAGTGAGATGATCTCAATAGACTGTTCTGGCTGATGTTCTCATACGTAACCAACCTTACATTCTTGGGATAAACTTTACCTTTCAATATATTGCTCAATTACTTTTCTAATATTTTGATTAAAATTTTTGCATATATGTTCATGAATGAGTAACCTGTAATTTTCTGTTCTACTGCCTTAGTAGAATTTCAGTATAAAGGTTATACTGCCCTCATATATGGGTGCATGATTCTTGACAAAGATGAATGACACTGCAAAGTGGAGAGGAAAGAATGGTCTCTGTAATAAGTGAGACTGGGACAAGTAGGTCATTTAAACAGATTACAAAAATAAAATAAAATAAAATAAAACTTTCATCCCATATACAAAAACAATGCCCAAGAGATCACAGGCCTAAATGTGAAAAACACAACTATAAAGTATTTACAACAGAATATAGGAGAATATCTCGATAAGCTCAAAAATAGCCTTAAACAAGAATGTTTCTGTGTGGAAATTGAGAATTCAGTACATCAAAAGACATTATGAAGGGAAAATGCACACAAGAACGAGAGAAGACATCTGCACTAGATAAAACCTATAAACAACTAAAATTTTAAAAATATAAAGATCTCCTACAAGTAAAGGAGAAGCTCCAACTCAACAAAAATCTGAGAAAAGATATCAACAGATATTTCACAGAAAACTCAAATGGCCAGTAATCACCTAAAAAGGGGCTCAGCCTCATTAATAACCATAGAAATGCAATTTTAAATTGTAATGAGGTGCTCTAAGACCAACTGGAAAAAAATGGAAAAGATGAGACAATACCAACCAGAACCAGTATATATAAAAAGTCTGTAACAGAATTTTTCGTAATAGCTCTAATCTGAAAAACCTAAAAATGTCTGTCAAGAACAGATCAGAAAATTGTGATAGAGTCATCAACTGCGGTCCTTACAATAATAACCACGAATGAACCAGTTACACATACCATGAATGAACACTAAAAAAAAGTGTTGAGTAAAAGAGCCTAGACAAAAAGAATGCATAATATATCAATTTATTTATTTAAAAATCAAGAGTTGAGTAAACTAAACTATCTTTTTTTTTTTAAAGATTTTATTTATTTATTTGACAGCAATCACAAGTAGGCAGAGAGGCAGGCAGAGAGAGAGGAGGAAGCAGGCTCCCTGCTGAGCAGAGAGCCGGATGCGGGGCTCGATCCCAGGACCCTGGGATCATGACCTGAGCCAAAAGCAGAGGCTTTAACCCATTGAGCCACCCAGGTGCCCCTAAACTAAACTATCTTAAATGGATGGCGATGTCAGTGGTTAAAGTAGAAAGCAAACAAAAGAAGTAATTACTATCAAAGTTAAGATGGTAACTCAAATAGGCAAGGGCAGCATCTGACTGAAAAAGGGCAAATGGAGGTGGGTGGGATTCTATCTACAATGTGGTAATGTTCTATTTCTCGTTATTTATGCACATTTAATACGTATGTTATACCTCATGCAAAAGTTAAGAAAAAGGGATTATTTATCATATTTGGGTTTTTTTTCCAAATAAGTACTTAATAAAATTCTGATAAAACTGCTGTGGTTGCTTACTATTTACTGAAATATTTATGTGGTTCTAACAGTTAAAACACTTTAAAAGAAACAAAAAGTGAGCTTCCTAAAAGAGCAAAATGTTCCCATTGCCTAGAAATATCTTCAGAATGCTAATGCTGAAACAAGATGTGTTCTGTAAAAGGCCATCTGCTCAGGCTGTTTATTGTCTGCTACAAGTCATAATCCTACTTGCATCAGTAATTACTTGTTCAAATATAAATATAACAGGAAAAATTAAGATTTCCAGCAATACACAGAAAAAAAGACAAAGGCCGTAATTCCCAGTAATTCTGTATTAAACAGCTCAACACAGATATCATTCACATAGATAACCTCTTTCTTGAGACTGCTCATCTTAATCACCACCTGATTTCCCATTCATGAAAAAAACTATACATTTTACTGACTTTTCTCAAGTGTCTACTCACTAAACCTTTCTTTAGCATAAAAGCATGCCAAATGAATTTTATCTCTAGAATCACCTGCTCAGAAACTAGCTTTAATCTACAGAAATATGACAATGTAATAAGAAGAATATTTTAAGTAAGTCTCTTAACTCCAGTGAGTGCTCCAGTGAGTACTGAAACCATCTATTTTCTGAGTGAAAATTCTGTTAGGAAATAAGATGGGAAGTTCAATCTGTAACTGACTGTGAACAATCAATTGAGATAACTCACTACCTGCGGAAAATATTGGTCATTCTATCATGAAAGTAGCAATTTTATTTCACGATTCGGAATATCAGCATGATTAATTATCTTATACTGGGCATATAGATTTGAAAGACACAGTCCACCCATTTAAGAACATGGTCTAAGGGAGACAGAACAGTAAGCAGCATAGGGTACCACAGGAGCTTATATAAAAAGCCCTTAAGTGAGGGACATTTGAGTTTAACCAGGAAAAGACAGAGCACCCACAAAGACATGTGTGTCTTTGTGGGTAAGGGAGGGTCATCTGTGTGTGTGTATAAAAGAGAAATGCAAATCCGAAGAACTATAAATAGCTCGATATGATTAGTGCAAGAAGGACACAGTGACGAAGTTGAGAGGTAGAGGTGATACTGAAGAGTCCAGATTTTATTTAAAGGCAGGGAAGAGTTATTTCACGATTTTTTAGAACAGGAAACATAGGATCAAATGCGTAAGGTACTTCTGTCCAATGTGACTTAAAGACCTGGAATAGTCCAAAGAAGAACATGGTCTAATAGGGAGATAAATGCAAGCAGCGTAAAGCATCAGAGAAGTTCCTGCAATGAAGACCTGTAGTCAAGTAGGTGGCATTTAAAGTTTGTGACAAAGTAATTATGGAGTTCATCTAGAAGAATACATGAGTGCTAGGGAAGAGCAAGGAGGGAATATCCTGATACAAAAACATATACAGTTTACATAATGTTACTTTGCTTTCATTTCACTGTGGCACCCAAGCACAGATACTTCTCTTTTGCTCCCTAAGCACACGGAAATGACAATAAAGCAACGTAAAATACAACAATAAACTGATAAATATGTAAAGATTTTAGGAGGTGGTATCAAAGAAGCAGAGATTCTAATAATTTAGTGGAAGAAAAAAGGGAATTAAATTCTATTGGTAAACTTGTCAAGAAGGCTCCAGGGCTTGGTGTACACAGCAGAGATTATAGTGGAGGTGGAAGCCATTCTTCACAATGGCTTTTTTTTTTTTTTTAAGATTTTATTTATTTATTTGACAGATAGAGAGAAAGAGAAAGAACACAAGCAGAGGGAGCTGTAGAAGGAGAGGGAGAATCAGGTTACCCTCCCAAGCAGGAAGCTTGACGTGGAGTTGGATCCCAGGACACTTGGATCATGACCTAAGCTGAAGGCAGACACGTAACAGACTGAGCCACCCAGGTGCCCCCCAAAACAACGATTCTTAAGCATTTGAGACCAAGGGTAGATGTAAGTATATCCCATGAAAAATAAATACAGTACCAGGCAGATCATTTCAAATGCAGGCCCCTGACATGGAGTCAGAATAAGGCGTGTATTTCTTGAATACAATGAACTGCCTCCCTCCCAAATTATCATTTGTGTTTACAGGTGTGTAGCTGTGGAATTACTAACACTGAGAACATTTATTGTTTAAAATTAGCAATAATTCAGCTTCTAATATAATGAGAAAAAATGATGAAAAGAATCATCTAGATTCAGGCACAGAAAATGGGCTTTCAGGTTTGATGTTGATTTACCTTTGAATGTTTGATGTCCCAGGTCTTAAAAATTTATTAATTTATAAATTCATTCATTAAATAAGTATTTAAGTTGAATACCTACCATGTGCCACACACATCACCTTCCGTGGTGGCAAAAAAAAAAAAAAAAAGGAAAAATCCCTGTCTAAACTTGAGGAACTGAAATTCTGGAAAAACTTGCATTTCTATGTATTTCATCTCCTGACCTAAAGCTTTAAAAAGCCTTACCAAGTGGCATCTGGGTGGCTCAGTGATTAAGGCCTCTGCCTTCGGCTCAGGTCATGGTCCTGGGGTCCTGGGGGGGGTCCTGGGATCAAGCCCCGCACTGGGCTCTCTGCTCAGCGGGGAGCCTGCATCCCTTCCTCTCTCTCTGCCTGCCTCTCTGCCTACTTGTGATCTGTCAGATAAATAAATAAAAATCTTTTAAAAATAAATAAATAAATAAATAAAAATAAAAAGCCTTACCAAAATGCTGATAGTGATCTCTCATACTAGGATCACAGAAAATCTTTAGTTTCTTCTTTATCCTCTCTACGTCTTCCCAACACAAAACACATCCTTTTCCCCTACTTTTTTACTTAAAGGGGAGGTGAACTGAGTAGGGAAATCAGTCCCACTGCCCTGGAGAGAATGCCTGACAGCTGCTGGAAGCAAAGGCAAAGTACAAATAACCAAACTGGTTACATGCAGCTGTATGAATTTAGGTGAGAAATAGAAGATTGCGAATTAAGACATGGATTCAAGACATGTCAATGATAGATGAGGGATGGATCTGAGAAACAGTAAGGATTCTCAGTTAACAGGATTCTCTCCAACAGGAATGTTGGTAAAAAAAGAAGCAAAGGTCAAGTATGAATCCCACGTTTTCAATTTTTACCTGTGAGAAAAGCACCAATGCAGATCTATTCTCTCAGGTCTTATCTCTGTAACTATGGCAATAATTCTTGACCAGACTCTACAAAACTCCTGAACACTCACATAGTTGGAGGGTAATGATGCTCTTCTATATGCCCCAAGCCATGGACCAAGATAAACCAGCCTGACAGCATGTTTAAAGCAAACGTGAATATTCCTGATGCGTACCTGGGGTCTGACATGCATTTACACCATGGTGGGTGGGGGGCGGTCACAGAGCAGGCGCCTATATGACCAGCTCTCTTTGAGAACTATGGACTCTAAGACTCAAGCAAACTTCCTTAAGAAGAGACATCTTACATGTGCCTCTGAGGTTTGCAGCTAGAGAGAAATGTACATTTTGCATGACTCTCGCGAAAAAAGGATTACTTGGGAGCCTCAACATGACCTCTTTACTGAAGGGTATCTTTTTCTTGCTGTCCCTGAACTATGTCTTTTGCTATGTATATAAATCTTAACTGTGAACACAACTCTATATTGAACGTAAGGAGTTTTCCCAGTGAACCACTAGACTAGAGGGCAGTCATGAGACCTTCAAAACAGGATCACTGAGCGGACAGGAAATTAAGAATTTGGTGGGGTGGGAGAAGAAATGAATTTAGTTTTCTTGTACTGTGTCTTGATCACCTTCATTACCTTCATTAGAATTCTACGGTTTTTGAGCAGCAAATATGTTTTTTGCCATTTTAACTTCATTAGCAGTTCAAAATTCTCTGCAGCTTTAACTCACTTTTCTGTGTTATTTCCATTAAATTAGGAACAAAATGTGAAGGAACATCCTTACTTCAAGAATTTATCCAGGTATATTTTGTGATCTTGTTCCAAACCTGATATAGGGGTCACCACTATCTTTAAAATCATTATGTTAACTCTTCTCAAAGAACTTTACCAAGCATCTGCCATGAATCAGATACTTTGGTAGGTGTTCAGAATAAAATGATTAAGAAAATATAGCTCCTGTCCTAGAATCCAGAGGACACCTAAATAAACATGACAACAGATCAAATATTCTCTAGGCTTTTCTTAATGTTTCATTTCTAACAGTATTCTAGATACAGGCAATATAAAAGATTGCATCTTTAATGTCATGGTGACACTGAAAGCATTGCACCGTGGCTGTATGATGGATCAACCTCCTCCTGGAAGCTCCTGTGCAACAACATGCAGAACTCTGAATAATGAGCTATTCCATGGCTGAGTCAATGAGAAGCCAAAGGCAGCCTGAATTACAGCAAAAATTTTACCAGATGCTACCCCTGCTTCCTGAGAGTGAACACAGTATACAATTGTCTGGCAATTCCATAGCTTTGCTGTCCTTAGGTAAGTTCATGTTTCTAAAATGATCATTCACTGTGGAGTTCAAAGTACGAAAGCATGAATAAGAAACAATTTTTCATCCTTCCATATTTCACTTGGAGTTCTATTTGGCCCTGCTAATACAACATCTTTGAAAACCTATATTCTACTTTATATCATGTCTGCAACCTCAAAACTGCAAGCCTGACCTTCATCTTAAGCCCAAATATACATTTATGTGTAATATACATTATAACCCCTAACATACATGTCAGTTTACATTAAAATCACTATTTATTTCATTCTAAACACATTTCTTTAGAAATATTAGATCTCTTTTTTAAACAAAGGGATACAAATTATTTTATCACATTCTGAATGTAATTCAAGGACTGTACACTAAATATGTTTAAAAATAATGAAAAATGCATTTTAAAAGTATCCCTCTTAGAATTTAAAGAGTTTTGTTTTTTTTTTTCAAAGACTCCATCTATCTATTTGACAGAGATCACAGATCACAAGCAGGCAGAGAGGCAGGCAGAGAGAGAGAGGGAAGCAGGCTCCCCGCTGAGCAGAGAGCCCGATGCAGGGCTCAATCCCCTGTGATCATGACCCGAGCCGAAGGCAGAGGCTTCAACCCACTGAGCCACCCAGGCGCCCCTTGAAGTGCTTTTTTACAGGTATCGCTTACAGAGTTCTACAGAAATTCTACTGTGTACAGATCGCTGATGTAACAGCCTCAGAAGAGCAAAGACTCAGAACATGCCAACTGGAAGAGTTGTTTTCACTCACTTTGATGATTCTGGAAAGCTCCAATATACAATAATAGAAAATTATAAGAGAAGTTGAGAGGGGGCACCTGGGTGGCTCTGTCAGTTGAGCGTCTGACTCTTGGCTTGGCTCAGGTCATGAAATCCAGCCCCATTTCAGGCTCTATGCTCAGCATGCAGTCTGCTTGAGAATCTTTCTCACTATCCCTCTGTCTCTCCCACCCACCCCATGGATGCAGGAGCTCTCTCTCTACAGAAGAAGGAGAAAAAGAATGAGAAAGAGGAGGAGGAAATAATCTTGGGGGGGGGGAGAGAAGTTGGGAGTAGATTTTAAGGGAAGAGAGTGAATACAGAACGAAACTGGCCAAAACTTGAAGTTTAATGGTTTAAGAGAGTAGAGACTGTGAGCAATTGGGAAAAAAAAAAAAAAGGCAGAAAAGAGAGTCATCATATTTTGGGGGGATAGTACAATAAATGATATTTTAGAAACATAACCAACAAAATATAAAATATTACTTGAGGCACTGATGCCAAGCTAAACATACCTCTACTACCACTAATTAATAATATTACATTTACTGCTAAAATTTAGTAAGCAGTTACATGTCAGCCATTTTGTAAACCACCATGAATGGATTCAATCCTTATAACAATGTAACCACCATCAACCTCACTTTATAAAGGAAGAAACCGGAGATTAAAGAAGTAATTTGATCATTACTATGTAGCTAATTAATCAAAAAGCCAAAACCAGAAATCAAGTCATGTGTTTCCAGATGCTGAGAGAAATATGCTAGACTGCCTCCTCATCTGGTAGAACAATTAGCCAGGAAACTGTGGGAGTATTAACAGTAAACTGTCTCCCGCATACTTTTTTAGGGAGACATTCACAAATAGAAAAATAGAAGTTCTTTTACCCAACAGTATACATTTCAAATGTTCAAATGGAAGACAAGGGAGAGATGCTTATAGACACTATGGATGTAACTATCTTTTTCACAAAATAAAATAGGCAAAAGTCATAATCTCTTCAGAAACAGTGTAATGTTGGTTTAGCCAAACAAAATTTATATAAAGCAAAAAGGGCTGATTTTCAAATTCTAAGCAAATTATTGCGTACAACTAACACAAGCCCTGTAAGTAGTTAAACAGAGATACAGCCCAGTAAATCAGCTGTGAGGATGAGGGAGTCAGGCTGCCCGGGATCTAATCCTGGCTCCACCACAAATAAGGAGACTTACTCAATCTCTGCCACCATTTCTTCATCTCTATAATAAGGATAATCATATACTATACTAATCATATTATATCTACCTCAAATGAGATTCAACAGAGAGTACTAAATTAAGGTTAGCAATTTTTATTATTAAAATGAAGTACCTAAAACCGAGTGCTATGTCAATTTCAATAAATGCCCTTATGCAAAATTTCCATACACTGCAGCACTACATTTTATATACAATGAATGTGAATATAATCATTGTATAAAGATATTTCTAAAAAGTCACTAGGCATTCTATGTGAAACAAAAATAATATAAAATAAAAGGACTGTTATCACCATCCTTTTCCTTTTCTTCCATAAAGGAATTAAAATGAGAGCACTTTGTAGAAAACAAAAGTGAAAATTAACATGTAAATGCACATGGTCTTTTATAAGATTAGAGCTTCAAGTAGAAATATCTTACCATAATCTTCCTACCAACAATGTATTTTTGATAATTGTTCTAAAACAATCTCTTCTTGAGAACACTGGTTCTCATATTTGTTTGGACGGCAATGCACAAGCAAGTGAGGGTGTTCTTTACGGAAACCCCAAAATGATAATGATGTCCTTACTGGCATCCTAAGAACTAGGAAAAACTTCACTAGATTAGAGTTGCCTATATACATGCAACATATATGCCATTTTCTCCAGTATGAAAAGAATAAGCACAAACCCAGAACTATGAAAAATCTAACCAAGACCAATGTTATTTTTCATTAACATCAATTTGGTACTTGTTAATAATAGTAGCTGACTTTTGAGTACCTATTATGGGCCAAGCAATATGCCAAAGAGTTATATGCATATCTTACTTATAACTTACCTTGCTCATAATCATGAGGTATTCATTATTATTTTAATTTTGACAGTGAAACAGCAGGTGACGAAGAGGTTAGATATAATTTAAGTTCAAATAGCTGGTAAGCAGGAGTGAGGATTCAAACCAATCCTGACTCAACCCTTGCACTCTGAACCACAACACTAAACTCTACATGATACAATAACATCTACAAGTTTAAACATCTTACATAATTATATTCAAATTTAATACTAATATGGAAGAATTAATATTAATCAATTTTAAGAACAGAACATGAAGTATCGATGGGAGGACCATTGAAGAACTGCTGTTGGGGATGTAATGTATTCAGGTAATTATAGTTAATGATATTGTATTTAAACACTTAAAAGTTTATACACTTGAAAGTTCCTAAGAGAGTAAATCTTAAATGTTTTCAACACAAAAAGAAATGGTGGTAACATGATGCAATGGAGGTGTTAGGTAATGTTAACTGTAGCATACACAAAGGTATGGAAGCAATACATTGTATATCTTCAACTTATACAATGTTATATGTCAATTTTATGCCAATAAAGCAGGGGGGAGCCACGGGGGAGAGAATTGCTGAGAAGCTCCTATTAGTTATTTACTCTGAAAAATACTCCTAAGTTCCAAGTATAAGGTGCTTTGTTAAGAACACAGCTGAAGAAATCTAGTTCTCTAAGCCATAGTTCAAATAAAGTCCTTCTTACTATGACATAAGCCAATTGTAAAGTCAATCCTTGATCAATTAACCTAACTCCTCAAAGAGAGGAGAAATTCTAGAGAATAAAATTAAGTTTTAGGAAATAATCTAAATCTACTCTGCTTTGTTTGTAATCATTTCGGAATTCACTTATTTTAATTTGAAGGAGGCACAAATGTTAGTGGTGCAAAAAAGAAAAATTATAACCCTTAGTCTTTAGTCTGATTGCTATTTGCTGAATATGAAACGAATATTGTTTTGTTGAGTCCTCTAACAATATTATCTTATATGTCAACGATTTCTAATTTTGTATTATTATAATTAGCATATTTATACCCATAATTGGAAAGGTAAGAAATTGTATAAAAATAATTGTCATCAGTGAGAACTGTGAAACAACTGTTCATACCTCAAACACGCCTAGTTCAATCTAACCTAAAATCTTATTATTCTGGAATGAATTTTTACTAAAAGACACGTCTTGAGTCTGCTTCAGATAGCTAGTAAAGACAAGAGGATTAATCACCATATTTAAAAATAATCTTAAATCAAGCCTTAAAATACATCTACCTTATGATATCCATTGCCTGGTAAAGTATTTCAGACTGATCAACTCCAAGAACTTTCTTTGCCCCAGCTTTAGCTGCAAACATAGAGAGAATTCCAGTTCCACAACCAACATCCAAAACCACCTGGTGTAATAAAAAAACAGATGTTGTTGAGAAGGTCTAGTATTTTAAGTTCTATTTATATATATGACATTACCGGGAAGGAACAGATGACAAAATTTAAAATCAATGATAGTAGTAATTTCTATTAAAAAAAAAAACAAAACTGAAGATATGATTAAAATGGGTTGTTTTAAATTCCTTTTTGGGGGGGGTATATAAGTTCTGTGCCTAACATGGGCTTGAACTCATGACCCCAAGATTAAGAGTCTTGTGCTCTACTGATTAAGCCAACCGGGCACCTTGGTTGTTTTACATTCTCAATAGCATATCTGGCTATATTCTGCTACCAATCAGATGCAACAATGTAAATTAAGAAATGTTTTATATGAAATATGTGATGTGTATAGATTTCATAAGGACGTATTCTGTTTATAATTTCCCTACTGTATGTATGCATGCTCTAATTTAGGTTTAGTAGTTCTAAATTTTAGCTGAAATAAACTTTCTCAAGTTTGAAAGGCAGGAATTAACTTAAGCAGGATAAAAACCTGATCCAATACAATTAACAAATGCTTATAAAGGAATCCTAGATGTAGAATATTGTCATATCCCCTCCAGATCCAAAATTAAATATTCAACTCATTTAAATAATACAGATATATTAAAAATACATTGGCTTCTAGAATTCAGAACTTCAATATAAGTTTTAAAAATGATCCTCGGGGCTCCTGGGTGGCTCAGTCAGTTAAGTGTCTGTCTGCCTTCGGCTCAGGTCATGATCCCAGGGTCCTGGGACTGAGCCCCAAATTGGGCTCCCTGCTCAGTGGGAAGCCTGCTTCTCCCTCTCCTCCCCGCTTGTGCTCTCTCTATCTCTTTCTCTCTCTCTCTCAAATAAATAAAATCTTTAATAAGTAAAAAAAAAAAAATAAAAATGATACTCATTATCATTAGTGAATGTAATAAAAATCAAAGTTTAAGATGATACCGGAGGGGCACCTGGGTGGCTCAGTGGGTTAAGCCTCTGCCTTCAGCCCAGGTCATGATCTCAGGGTCCTGGGATCAAGCCCCACATGGGGCTCTCTGCTCAGTGGGGAGCCTGCTTCCCCCCTCTCTCTCTGCCTGCCTCTCTGCCTACTTGTGATCTCTGTCAAATAAATAAATAAAATCTTTTTTTTAAAAAAATGATGATACTGGAAACAGGTAAAAAGCAATTATTTCTAAATTAGGAATTGCATGTTATTTTCAGGACTGTATAGTAAAACCTGCAAAAACAAAAACAGGGCGCCTTGGTGGCTCAGTGGGTTAAGCTTCTGTCTTTGGCTCAGGTCATGATCTCAGGGTCCTGGTATTGAGTCCCGTATCGGGTTCTCTGCTTGGCAGGGAGCCTGCTTCCTCCTCTCTCTCTCTGCCTGCCTCTCTGTCTACTTGCGATCTCTCTCTGTCAAATAAATAAATAAAATCTTAAAAAAAAACCAAAAAAACCAAAAACAAATTGCTGAGGACACACATTAGGCAAAGTACTCAGAGGTATAGTACTATGTGAAATTACTGAAAACTGTAGGGCCTTAAGCCTTTCATTATTGATGGTCTAAATCCTATGTGCTTATCCCAAAATATGAAATGATTTCAGTATTCTGTAAATATTAGTACAGTTAAGAGCAGGCATTGATCACAGTAATGGGATACGGCCACAAACAAGACAAGCCCCTGTCTTAAGGAAGGGGAGATTCTCTTGTGGAGAAGACCAATGAATGAACAAATATAAAATAATGTCAGGTGGTAGTGTTATAAAGAAATTCAAGCACCAGAGTAGAGATTAGAGCAGGGAAAAGGGAACCATCTTTTCAGAATTTTAAATAGGTCTGTGAATATGTTTCCCCACATGTGAGCACAGAACTGAAGGCAATAAAGGAGCATACTATGTGGAGATCTGGAGAAGTGTCTTCTGGCCACGGAGGATATCAAAGGCAAGGCATGAAATACCAGGCAAAGCTAGACCAATGTGGCTAAGCTGGGTGAGAAAAGGTGGAGGTGAAGTCAGAGATTAAGAAGGGACCATATCACACAGAACTTTTGGATTTTATTCTGAGTAATGGGAAGTTACCGTAAGAAAAACAGAACGAGAATTAAGAATTTATTACACTGTTCAAGAATTATTTTATTCTTCAGCTAGGTAATATAGTCAAATAGTTTAGACATAAAAACTGTATTTCTTAGTTATCCTTCAAGAGACTTTCTATGCAAATGTAATGCAACACATTTTTTTTCTTTCCCCTTTTGCCCTTGCTCCGTACTGCTTTTCGTATTTAACAATGTAGAGATCTTTCTGTATCAATTTACAGAACTTCTTTCTCTCATACAGTCGTATAGGATTCCATATTATGACTGCACCATAATCTACGGACCTAGTTCTCTACTGATGGACATTTAGGTAGTTTCTGAAATTTTACTAGGATAATCAAAGGTATAAATAATCTTATACCCAACTGCATTCACACATGAGTAAATCTATCAGAGAGAATATACATATTTGTAATCATGGCAGATATAATCAAATAAATTCTCTTCCTTGGGCCAATCTAACCAGCAATGTTTAAGTGCTGATGTCCTTATAGATGAGACTAGCCTATGGAACATACAATCACATTTTTGGCTATTTGCCAATCTTGCAAGTACAAAATAATAATATGTTGGTCTAGTTAAAACATGTATTTCCATTATCATGAGATTTAGCATCATTCCTTACGTTGTAAAGTCATATGTAGTTCTTTGTTTAGAAACTATCTACTTATATACCCCTCCTCTATTTTTCCAGTTAAGTTTTTTCTTATCAAATTTCTAATCAAAATTTTCTTAACAAATCTTGTCAAACAACAATTCTTTGTAAGTTAAGGAAATTAAACCTCCATAATAAAACCTGGAATGTTTCTCTCAGCATATATTTTTTTAAGGAACTCTTGTTTTAGTAGCTATGAGAGATTATATTTTTAAAGATTTTTTAAAATATATTTATCCTGAGAGAGAAAGAGAGCATGAATAGAAGGAGAGGCAGAGGGAGAGGGAGAAGCAGACTCTATGTTTAGCATGGAGTCTGATACGGGGCTCAATCCCAGGACCCCAGGATCATGACCTAAGCCGAAGGCAGACAGTTAATTGACGGAGTCACCCAGGTGCCCCACTCTCAGCATATATTTTTGTCTTTTGAGTCAGCTTACAGTGACTTTTGTTATGTAGAAATTCTTTACTTACAGTAAAACTCATCAATCATGTCTTTTATGGCTTCCTCCTGGATTTTCATAATTAGACTGACCCTCCCCATCTTCCCTGTTTCATCCTCATACATTTCCTTCTGGTATATTTATGGTTTCATTAATACACTGTTTTTATCATAGTTTATATTAAGAGATATGGTTTCAACCTTACTTCTGTTCAGATGGCTAACCAACTGTTCCAACATGCTATTAAACAGTCTGTTTCCCTTACTAATTTGATATGTGACTGTTAAGATCTGCTGAATATCTGTGTCCTTCCAAAATTTATATGTTGAAATCCTAACCAAAAGTGATGGTATTAGAAACGAGGGTCTTTGGGAGGTAATTAGGTCATAAGGGCAAAGCCCTCATGAATGCAATTAGTACCCTTATAAAAGAGGCCCCAGGACAGATTCCTCTCTGGAGGAAGAAGGCATTTTATGAACACAAAGCAGGCCTTCACCAGAATTAGCCAGTGCCATGATCTTGGACTTCCCAGCCTCTGTAACTGTGAGAAATTTCTGTTGTTACAAGCCACTAATAAGTTCATGGTATTTTTGTTACAGCAACCTGAATGGGACCTGGAGCATTAAGTAAAAATTATGTATATATTTTGGATTTCTATTCTGCTCCCATTAGTTTATATAATCATGTGCCAGTAACTATACTAATTACAGAAGCTTTACAGAATGTTTTAGTACTTAGTAAGGCTGGTCCACTCTCTGAGCCACCCTCACTACAAAATTGTTTTCATAGTGTTTCTGGAAAATTTTGTATATTTATTTTTTTCATAAGAACAAGAGAATAAACTTGTCTAGGTTTTTTAAAAAAATCTTAGTATTTTTATGGGGATTGAGCTAAAAATTCTAAGTTAATTTAGGGAAAATGGACAATTTCAGTTTTCCTACTCAAGAACACAGGATTTCAGTTTGTTTAAATTAACTATCATGTTCTTCAGATTTAAAAGTTTTTTTCATATTAGCCCTGCACATTATTTAAGTTTGTTCATATGCATTTTATCTCCTGTATTGTTTACTGTTATGAGTGGAGTGCTTCATTCCATTATATTTTGAAAACATAATTTACTAGAACTGACTCCAAAAGAGAGAAAATCTAAACAGCTTGATTTTCACTGAAGCAATAAAGTTGTCAAAAGTTTACTACTCTGTGTCTCCTATCTTGTGCCCCTCAAAGAAGGACAAGGCCCGGATGCTTTCATCTGGAGAGAATCTGTGCTCCGTCTGAGTTGAGTCACCACATTTTAACATAGCTACTTTAACAAAAAAAAGTTAAGGATTTTAAGATGGAAACTACATGTCATTGCAAACAAAACTAAAACATATTCTTAAGTTACAAATATAATGTGTTAACCATAACAGCAAGAAAATACTATAATAGGTAGCATATATGCTTACAGTCCATTAGTTTGAAATATATGGCATAAAATAAAAATGGAAAAATATGTAACACAATCGTAAGTGCTAAGTTCCTAGAAACTTTCACTGAAATAAAGGATCTGCAAAATTTCAAAATTAAAAATAAAAAGTCAGTGTGGAATTTAGAAGTTTGATACTATAGTATTTGCTAATGGTGACTGGGAATATCAACAGTCACACACTGTTTACGGAAAGACAGGCTGGCAGCACTAATACCATCTAATGTATAAATAATCTTTTTTGACTCAGGAAGTCTACTGCTAGGAATTTATCTTATTATTGTACTCTTACATATATTAAAAACAAATTTAAGTATTTTATATTTTTAAATGAATTGTTTCTAGTATTAAAAATTAAAACTTATGGACATTCTTACATTGGACATATGAGCCAATGTTAATAAGGAATCATCTCTAAGGAAAGTTGCTGAATAAAGAAAGTTTAATACAGAAGGATATATATTACACATTCCAATTAAAGTATGTGTTCTTTTGTAACACTATATACACACACACATAATTTATATACACATGCATACATATGTGTGTGTGTGTGTGTGTGTCTTAATGCTCATTTTGCAAATGAGGAACATGAGAGAGTTTCAGAGAGAGAGAGAAGGGTACAGGTCAGGATCATAAAGTGGATAATTTGCAAAGCTAACATGCAAACATAGGCCAATCTGCTTCTAAAGCTATATTTTTAAAAATACTTTTAATTATATATTAATTACTTATTACACCTAGCTCAAAATTAGGTAATAAACTAAAATATAATCAAAGGAAAGTAAAAATGATGACAGAATAAACTAACATTATTTTATAAAATGTTGAAGGAATTTGATTCCTTTTTCTGAAAAAAAAAAAGGAGAAAAAAAAGTGAATCAATTTAACTGTAGATAATAATCAAAAGCATAGTGAAGGCACTTAATTGTGAATTTCTTCAATGGATTACAAATAGAAATTATGAGTGCGTGATAACACGATTAAATGCAACCCAAAGTTAAATTAAATCTGAGAAACCATATGGCCTCCACAGGAGGTTTGTGAATTCAAACAATAATAAGAAAGGAATAGAGGAAAGAAGTCAAGAAGGGGGGTTGAGAAAGAGAAGGAAGGAAGAAACGCATTTTTAATTATAAGCACCTTTTTGAAAAATAAATCTCTACTATGCACTACATAATATGATATAGAAGCTAGGGTTGTATAAAGTTTGTCTACCTAATACAGATAAAAGCAAACAAAAACAATGTTAATAAAACTTAGGAAAACAAGTTATTTCATACATTTAAAAAAGAATTAGATTTAAATAATTTTATGAACATATTCTATCATGGCCCACAAAAATCATATGACTAAATATGAAAAATAATGTCAATTAAAATATAACTAATGCATCCCACTCTAATTATTCATTCTATCCTAACATAATGGTGTTTCAAGTGCAGTGGCATAGGCTTAAGGGCACCAAACTAGGAGTAAAACCCCTCACATTTGTTTTTATTTTAGCTGCCTGTTTTAGGGAAGGTCAATTAACCTACTGGTCTCAAATATCTACATGTGCAAAATGAGATAAACACTTGCCCTGCCTAGTTATAGGCATATTGTACAGTGACAATGACACAACATGTTTGAAAGCAATATATAAATTATCAAATGCTACTTAAATATATGATAGTAAATTTTCTAAATCTGTAGCCACAGTATAATAAAGGAAAGTATCCCACATCACTTAAAAATATGAAAGCTCTAGATTATTTAATATTGTTAATTACAGAAATTAAACCATGAAAGTGTTCTAAGGAATTAAAAATTGATAGGTATAATATTTTACATTGCAATATGTTTTTGAGAAGTCATAAATGCCAAGCAAAACTAATTACACATTGATTAACTTAAATGAAAACATTTTAGAGAAACTGCTAAGGAAAAACAGTCCCAAATTATTAATAAGCTGTTTTCTGATTTTGGCAGATTTAACATCTTCAGTAAGAGCAGTAAGTAAAACACAAAATAACTGAAACATTATCTATTTTCCATGGGCATGTATTTTGTCTGAAAATGTGTAACAAATATATTTAACATGTCAATAATACCATTAAAATAAAAAACTAGATGCAGAAGTGACTGTGTATGTCTATGAATCCACTAAGATGCATTCCATACATGTAGAAATATTCAGAATTACTTAATTTCTCAGTGAATAATCTTCTAGTTACAAATATTTGTGCCTTTTCAGTAGAGTCTTGGAAATCTACTGGAAAAGATGCTTTTAACTTACTTTCACTTCTTAACAATTTCTTACAGTATTTATATCAAAAAGTATTATGAAAAGATGGCTCAACAACAGTGCTTTTGCAATTAAAAAAAATCGTAATATCTTCAAACCAGAAGGGGTTAAAATGATTTCATTCTATAGATGAGGCCCAAAGAAATCCACCCACTTCTCTAAAATTACTATTTATCTGGTTCCTGAGAAGCCAGGCAGGACTAATGATGCCCAGACCAGTACATGCTTAATTTCTCTATAACATATTAATGAAAAAAATAAAATAAAAATCTGAACACAGTCTACCTACAAATAGAAAGCAAAATTTTTAATAGTAACACATTTGCTTCACGGGAAACAAAATGGTTTTTAGGACATATTAAATAAATTGTTCCAGCACTTGGGTATAAATATAAAAACTATAAAAAAATTCTTAGTCTCTGCTGTAATAACATGTAAAAAGCACACAAAAAAGCTAAGTACAAAGAACTGATAAAAACCAAGATTTTAAAAATGAAATCACCTATTTGTGTATACAGGGGATCAGCAAATACAAAGAAACACGTACTATCATAAACCTTTCATTAGCTAATGCTTTGGTGAAGATACCAGAGAACCATATAAATTCCAACTGTCTAGCTCAGTTAAGCCACAAGTAAAACACAGCTCTTGGGAAACAGATATGGAAAATGAAAAGCCAATCTGTATTATATTCCAAACAAAATGCAAATCAGGAAAAGGATTTTTTTAAAATATAAAGATTGCTAGCCACTGCTGCAATATCACGTAAAGCTTATAAAATAACCTCCGAGAACTATCTTTTAAAATGAAGGTGAAAGGGGAATTATAAAAACCTGGTATGTTATCAATATACATGTTCTTGAAGTGGAAAGGGTGGGGGAAAATGCCCAAACAAAGTATATATGTGGCAGAAATGATAATATTTTTTACTAAATTAGTGGACTAATTTCCACCAAGAAAGTACAAACAGAAAATCTGAACTTTTAGGTAAACATGCCAACATAGAAAAGGAGAGAAGGAGGAAGTGAAGAAAAAATGAAAACAATTCATAAGGGAGGAAATACAAATGACAAAAATTTCAAACACACACACATACACAGTGTGAAATTCCATCTTTAAAAAAACCTGAAATGGTATTAAGACTAAATATAAAACACAAAGTGTCTTATAAAGGAGCAGATGAGGTCTTAAAAGAAAGCACTTAAGTTCTACCTTACAATATTTGACCCTACTTATAACTTCTTAAAATTATTAATTTTTAACTAATTAACATATACTAATCACTAAAAGTATGCTTTGGTACAGGGCTTATCTGATACATTTGAAATTCATAGGAATCACAGTAGATCAACAATATGTATAAGCAAAATAATCTGGATAAGTAAAGTTTAACTAAACCATGTTACTGTAATTAATGAATCTCAATTTAAAAAAAATCTGTAGACTGAATGATAGCACTAATCAGCCTTTCTGCTATCAGGATTCTGCACCACAGAGAAGCGTCATAAAAGTCTCCCATGAAATAAAGCCAGAGTACACTAAATCAACTGCTAGCACAATGAGACCCAAATGAGGACTTCTACCGCCCAAGAGCCTTGCAAAAGGTACAATTCTGTAGCCAATGCTACTCACCTTGTCTTTGAAGATATGTGGATTTTGATATATAAAATCTCGGTAACTTTCTGTTCGTACTTTGTCCTAGAGTGGAGAAAGAAAAACATTCTGTTTATAGGATAGACTGAAAATATAAAATTTCTAGGAAGATATTTGTTATTTTATCACACATTGTTAGTTTGCTTGGAAAGCTAAGCTTAATTTCTTTGTCCTAAAAACAATAAAAAATAGAAACGCCAACACACAAAGAAAATTACTGAAAGTTGGATAAGGTCTAAATTCTTAAAGATGTACACATTTTTGTCTTGATACATGTTATCATTTCAAGACTTCAACTGATAATTAAAGCTAACGAAGCTGAACATGATGTTTTGCTCCACCAAATAGGGCCTAGAGTCTAGAGCCTGAAAACGTATAGTAAAGGGAGTCTACTAGGTTAAATGTTAAAATGCTATGTTAAAATATGGGAGGAAAAAAAAGCCAAAACAGATAAATGTTAAAAGTTGTGGTTACATATAAAAAATGAAGCCACACGGAATATGGTTTTTCTAAGAAAGTCACTGATCAGCACCTATCTGATTTATAATCCTGTTTTGTTTCTAGAAATGTCTGTAGTAGGAAATGATGCTTAAAAGCCTATAATCCCAAAGGTAAATCATTTGAGCCCTGCAGCTCACATTTGAGACTTCTACACTCTGGAGTCTCGCATGACCTGTGACTGACGCAGGCATCGAATGTGAACATTTATTTTAGTTCATGAATAGAGCAGATTCCCTTTTCAATTACTTTAGTTGAGACACGTACAGACAGCAAATTAAGCAGAAAGGGCCTCTGCTGCCAAGTAAATAAAATGAGCACAATAAAAATAGAATAGGACTTCCAGCTTTATTTAGGTTTCACACTAGGTAAAAAGAAATGTTACAGCAAATACTATGATATCAAAATTCAGGCAATCCATACTCTTCAAAAAACAATTTTAGGCCAAAAAAACCCCCCAAACCCATATAATGTCTCAAATTAAAAGCCAAGTTGTTCTACTTAATTACAAGATATAAAAAAAATGTGGAACTGCAGAATTAATTCCATGTTTTCTGATGGTATTATTTCTAATTGCTTTATATAAAAAAATGTGTACCATTCCATACATTTGTCATTTTTATACTCATCTTGTACTACAGCCAGTGATTTCTGGTGGGTGAACATCAGTCTAGGAGGCAGTCACTTGGAAAGCTCTCGCCAACCACACTGCCTCACCACTGCTCCAACTTGATCACAAGCACCCGAACGCCTGTCCTAAATCCATGCACCGCTGCTCCCTCAACTACAGTCCTTCATCCGGGCTCTTTTTACAGATCCATCTGCTTTCATTCACGTGCAATAAAATCCAAAGTATACCAGAGTGCCTTGGGCATAGCAGAGCTTCAGTTTAGTAACTGAAGTCTTGAAAGGAAAACCACTAAAAATGAAAATGCAGGCAAATAAAAGACTAGCACTCATAACCACCTGTAAAAATGTATTCTAAGAAAACACAAACACTTCAATACAAAATAAGATAATAGAAATTTTAAAAATTGTTTTTTTCACCAGCCTATTAAAACTAAGGAACACAAAAGAAGAATAAAATCAGAGCTCTAATACTAAGAAGCAACATCATTTTCGAAGACTAGTAAAGTGCCATGGAATTATTCCTACAAATACAAGAAAAAATTTAAGAATGAGACTACAGAAAAGTATATCCTACGAATTTTATGTATATATAATGGTATGTTTTAAAGGTACAGGCTCATGAAGGTAGAAGGAATGCATGAGTCGAATGGAGATACAATCAGAAGAATGCAGTAAAGAAAAGTAATGTAATGGTACTTGATCTGTGATAAATGTTTACCAGGATGAACAATATTTTTCTTGGAAAAAAAGAGACTGATACATCTCAGATTTACAACATTAGTCAAGAATGACTCTTCTTCAGAAAGATAAAGTGGCAAAGGATTTTGAAAGTTCATGTAATCCATCCTTCCATCAGCTGTTAGCTCTGGAATTCAAAAATGTTATCTTCATCCAAACTCTAGAAAGTAAGATCACAAAGTACCTTTATTTCTAATTATAATCACAACATATGCCATCATTGAAATACCTGAGATTAAGCAACCAAAAAATCCAAATACTCTTCCCATAAAAGCAAGGCCAATTCTAAGCATAAAAATAAATCCTATCCATGGTTTCTCAATTTTAAATTATTTATAAATATCAAATGAGATTGTGGTAATAATGCAACCTTAAACAGATTATGTGAGCTAAGAATTGCTTTGATAAGAAACAGAATACTGCTTGATACACAGAACATTTCCTACTCACCCACAGTATGTAAGTTAGCAAAATATAAACTGGATAAATAGTTCTTTTTGCATGGAATATATGCTTATTTCTTATGAATACTTAATCAAGTCATCCCCAAGGAGAGGTAATTACATTGTGTAACAGCTAATGGGAAGTGAGGCATGGAAAATTATATTAATAGGGATTCTTAAATGATTCTCTAAAAGGGAAAATGTAGCACTGAGAACTTCAAGGTGGAATTTCTTAAATCCATATGTACATCAAAAGGACTTAAAGATATATGACCAGGTATAAAGATCCTCTAGTTATGGATATACAGAGACAAATGTCCAGACAGACATTTGGAAATAAGTAGTCAAAATGGATTTCCCTGATGATTGTATCTAGGATACATTTATGCCCCACCTACTTGGGAGTCTCAGTAACCTTATCTGTCTGAAAACCCACACAATTTCCATACTAAAGGCATTAAAGGTTCATGGCATTTAAATTGATGGGGTGATTTAAAATGACAAACATGGGCTTAAGTGAACCCCTTAAAAAGAATTCTAGACACAATAAATTTTAACAAAGAAAACAGAGTAAATCAATTTCTTTTAAACAAACTCACTCCGACTTAAAATAATTTATCACTTATAACTGTTATTTATAATGCTATGCCATTACCCAAGTGATAACAAAAAGTACAACCTACTGTGACATGTCATTATTAAAGGAATGACATGACACTGTTTTAACAGACCCCAAGTAATTACAATTACTATTAATCAGGAGACCTCCACCCTGTGATCTTGCAAACCTGACTCAACAAAATACATACATGTTATTATTAAATATCCCTGGTTATTTTAAATCTATCTGTGTCAGAGGAACATGGTCTCCAGGCTTTCCAAAATAAAACAATCCTGTGAGGAAGGATTTAGGAATGCATTTTTTGTCGGCATCTAAAATTCACAGAGATGAACGTCTAACACTTTCATGAAGTTTTTTACATTCCAACACTTGTTCTACTATAGTTTTACCGAATTAAAAAATTAGATGTTACTATTTTACAATCTGTAATACATAATCAAATGTGTAATTACTACGTATGGCTAGAAATTTATTTATATTTTATATGGACATTATCATTATAAAAATTAAAACCAACCAAATTTAAAAACCTGATTTGACCAATTTAGGAAATTCTACATATCAATGATTTCAAATGTAACAAAGTTATGCTATGACAATTATAAAAATTATTTACAATTAAACTTTTTACCAAAAAATTATTTGCCCAAACTGAAGTCAATATTACTATTTAGAACACTAAAATTAATCATCCCCTTTGTACATTAAAAGACAAATGTATAATTTGTTACTATTTAATAGTTGCTCTTGAGAAGATGAAAACCAGCAGCAGTTTTCTCCAATGTTTTATTTCAAGCAAAAGTAAAATTTCATAAAGATTAAGAAGGATCTTAAATCGAATTTACAGTGGCTGTGATGCTCCTATAGTCTTTTCAACCCAAGATGCACTATTAGGCACCAAAGAGATTTAAAAAGCAGTTCTAAGAAAACACAAAAAAAACCCAGTTCCTACAGAATATATACTAAGAACTTGTTTCATTCGGTTTTTCCTTTAGTACGGATTTGGAGCACTTTATGCTCTTTTCTAACCTTTAGCATTTCTTCATGTATCCCATAATGCCCGTATGAGCTGAAATAAACGCCATCCTCATCTTCCTGGAGGTCTGCAATGGCAGTAGTAGATGACGAGCAGGTTCTGACATCTGCGTTCATCACAAAATCCTGAGCAAATTGTCTGTAATCAATTTGAAATACACCCTTGAGACAGGTTTATTGGACCATGAAAAAAGGAAAGGCTAGAGGTTGAGGGAGAAGAAAAGGGAGGGAGTCTGGTATGCAGCGTGATGAGCCTCTAACTCAACATTCTATCTGAAGCAACGGAAGGCTCCCCCTGCTGGATCTTAAGCAACAGCATATGCAAACTCAGACGTAAACATGCCTTCTGCGAACCACAGAAACAGATTATATAGCTGTTTGTATCTTTCAACTGAACAAAACCACATTATTTTGATTCAATTTTATTATTTCTATTGTTCTAAAATCTTATTTTAGCAGGTGAATGAATCAGTGTGGTATATTTCAACACTATTAAGATTTTTTGAAACCACAATACTTCATCAAAGGGTATATGGGCAGAAAGTTGACCCAAATTGAGAATTATTTACCTACACCACCACCACCCACTGCAGCTCTAAAACTCAATTCCCTCTCTGATGACAACATATTAAGTATCTATAATGTATGCACGGGGGAGAGATGCTAAGCTGGGGGGCCGACAGTGAAGTTGTTGGTTACTAGATTAACCAGCATAAAATCTCAAAAAGGAAAGGGAACCACAGTCAGCTACACTTTGTTCCCTGGACATTCTAGCAAACCATCAAATGGGTACTGAGGGAATGGCAACCAATTTACAAAAATCCAACAGCTAAAGCTATGCTTTGGAGAAATGCAGAATCTTGGGCCCCACTTCAGACCTCTGAATCAGAATGTACAGTGTGACAAATTCCCAAGTGATTCACATGCACACTAAATTCTGTGAAGTATATTCTGTGAAGTAAACCAGTAGAAGGCTAATTTACTCACTGGACAAAATCATCCTATGTATCTCATTTTCTAATACTACATAATTATACTTTGGTTCTTTAAAAACAAAAATTTCAACACTGTATTGTCCCCAAACCTAAAAAATATTAATTACTCCCCCTTAAAAGGCTAGGAGAAAAAAAGTAAGTGGAAAAATCTATTAGATTCTATTAGATTACCGAGTAATTCAAAGGAAGGCAATATCAAAGAACAAAAGCACTCAAGAGGACGACACTCCTAGAACAATAACTGCAAGCACAAAAGTAATTATAAAGAATGTGGAAACAAGCAAAACCACAAAATTCTGTTAATCAACTACAACATATAAAAATGTTGCATACCATTAATTAACTTAAAATAAATTTAAAATTAAATACCCACATTGTGCTTTCCAATACATGAAATGTTTTACCATATTCCACCTTATTATTAGCAGTATTACTTTGGGGATCTAAATAACTAATATTCTGTAAGATTGATAAATTACTTCATTCTTTGCAGATCCTCACGTGCTCTAGCTAATGCAGCTTCAGCAGACAGTGCCCTGGCTTCCATATGTTTCAATTTTTCAACAACAGATGTGTTTTCACTGAGTCCATTGGGGTATGAGAATGGGACTGACACTGGTTCATAAAGATCTTCTACATCTAAAGAAATAAATGGACATTATTATCATGCCATCTTCTAACAATGAAGCAAATATAAACATATTATCAATAAATATATACTAAGGGCCTATTATGCAGCCAACTGAGAAATAGTTGCAGAAGTACTTCTAGTTAAATAAATAAGAAGTACTTCTAGTTAAATAAATCTTTAATATCCAAACTGTTTCCATTTAAATATAAAGAGCATTCTGTTAGTCTAACTTTTTCATTAGGTGGCTAAATTAACCATATATTAAAGCATTAATTATACTGAACCAAACTTAGAAGCAAAAAATGGAAAGAAAAAGTCCTAATATGTATTTTTTTAAAGATTTTATTTATTTATTTGACAGACAGAAATCACAAGTAGACAGAGAGGCAGACAGAGAGAGAGAGAGGAGGAAGCAGGCTTCCTGCTGAGCAGAGGGGCTTGATCCCAGGACTCTGAGATCATGACCTGAGCTGAAGGCAGAGGCTTTAACCCACTGAGCCACCCAGGTGCCCCCCTAATATGTATTGATCACCAAATTTCTTCCAAGCACATACATTACATCTTATTTCTTCCTCAAAACAAACCTAAGATATAAATATTTATCCCTATTTTAAGGCATGGGAAATATAAATTTCAGAGAAATTAAGGGAGCTGCCCAAAGTCACTTGGTGATTTAATAAAAAAACTAAGATACAAACCCATGCCTGCCCTCCTAGTTCATATTCTTGCCACCACACTAGGTCCCTTCTCAGACTCTGAGTCTTTATCTATAGAATAACAGGCATTACATTTAGATATTCACTAAGGACAGTGTGTACATAAAGAATTCTATACATTCAGTAACTTTTTTATCCTAGGTAATGGATAGTGTAATCTATACACCAATGTCTTATTGCTGGTATTATGACATCCTAATTCCTAATATCAAAAGACTTAACTTTAATATCTTGATGTATAAAGTCATTAACTTCCACTGTAGAACTAACAACTCTGCAAACAGAAGTTAATATATGGAGTTAGTGACTGTGGTCAAAATCCCAGTGTCTATTAATCAGTCCAATTAACCTTCTGATCAACTTAAAATAATAAAAATGATGCAGATATATTTTCTCTTCAGTACAGCACTGAAAGAAATATGGCTTCATTTTTCCATATTCAGTTTTTAGTTATGACACTTACAGAGTTGAGAAAAAAGAACTAAGCTTAACAAATACATGAGAATACAACTTAGAGACTAGAGCCTACATCGAACTTCTTCTAAGAGCAGTAGTACAATATGCCACTAATCTCCAATTAGTCAGAATACTGAATCACTGTTTTAAAACAACTATAGATTCATTTGCTATTTACTTCACCAAAAATTAATGAGAACAACAAAATATGTTAAGGACAGTACACCATATTTTCTACTTCTTACTACAACTCATTTTCAAACTTCTTCAAACTGTTTACAAGCCAGCTTGTTGGTCTAAATTACAGATGAGAACTGAACAAAGGAATTGATTTCTTTGTTTCAGCAAGTTTCTCTGTTTGCTTTTTGCTGCAATAAAAGACAGAGTAATCTTTCAACACTAATAATATATAGATAATCATATAAAGGAAATGTTGAAAAGGAGAAAGGATTCAGTCAACATTAAGATCCATAACTACAATTTATCAAAAGTCTAATTCAAAGTTCTAAACCATGTTCAGGAAGATGAATTCCCACATCTACATTCTGTCTCTGGAGGTTCAGATCACCTGGATACTTCATTTTGGCAGCTGAGAACTACCACAAAGGACGGTCAATTCATCAAGAAGGCATAACAATTATAAATGAGTATATACCTCACAAAAGCAAAAACTGATAGAATTAAAAGGCAAAAACAGACAATTCTTCATAGAAACGTAAGTACACCCCATCAATGACTGATGAATTAGAGAAATTCAAAAACATGTAAGAGATCACAACTAAAATATCCAACACCTTGAACTATTTCGAGACTAGTGGACCCAAAAACTGTATCTGACACTCCTGTAGAGTACGGATTTTACAGTCAGTCTGTCAACTTGAGTTTGTCTGATGTTTTTTCATTATTGGAATAAAGTACAGCAGAAAAATGATGTTGTATCCTGAGTGCGTTTTTCCAAGGTGTCAATAGGACTTATTAATGGTGACGTTAACCTTGATCAGTCAGTTGTGGGAGTGTCTGCTGGAAAAAAAGTTAACATCTCCTTTGTATTTAAACTTCTTGGGGAGATATTCTGAACTATGCAAATCCTATTTCATATTAAATTTTTATCCACTGATCTTAGTGTCCATTGGTGCATCTTTTCTGCAAGTTATTACTATGGTGTTTGCATAATGGTCATTTTCTCTCTCCCCTTCTAAAATTTTACTCTAGGTTTGAGCTGCTCCTTCTCCATTTTTAGCTCCATATCTAGCTGATAACGTCAGTATGGATTTAGGTATATTTATTCTATCCTATGAGCTAAAACCCAACACTATCACTTTGTGTTCCTCAAATTCCTCCAGGTTTGGCCATGAAGAGTCCTTCAGGTTGGCTCCTGTATTCTTGTGTAAGTCCCCTCTTCCCACCCCCAGCTCCCCACCTTTTCTTTTTAAGCACTTCCTTACTCTGTGGAGCAAACTGTTCCAGAGTCATCTTGTATCGCCCTATGCCATCCATGGAATCAATCACTTCTCCAAACTTTTTAAAAATTTTTTATTGGACAATGGTGTTAAAATCTGGGCAACAGGCACGTTTACTGCTACTGGGGTTTTTCTAAGCTTTCTCAACAGAGCCAGGAAAGACATGTGTGTATACTAACCCACACATGCACAGACACCTGTATTCCCCTACCTATGTGCATGTATATTAAAAACTGAGTTGATACTGGTAACTCTGATTCCAATCTATCACTATAGGACTCATTTCATCCTTCTGTACTTCCTTATCTGACACCTCCTTCCCAACAGTGAGAAACCTAGCTCTTATTGTCCGTAATATATTTACTTACTTGTCCATGCTATTACAGAAAGTAATAGTCCCAGAATTGCTAGCTCAAACCTTATGAGAAAAACCTTTCCTGACTAGATTACAGAATTTATGTAGTCTTTTTTGCAATATCCAGTCAAGATTTTAGTGACTCAAACAACTCTTTCCTTCCCTACCCCCTTCAGCAGTTACATTAGTCCTGTGTTAATATAGCTGAGTTCATTCGTTAGTGTTTGTATTCCATTTTGCACCACCACTACCCTCATACCTCCTGGTTGCTTTGTTGTTTTTTTTTTTTTTAATTACATGAAGGCTATGAGAAATAAAATACCTCTATCCCAAGAGTGGGGCTATATAGAAGGTACATTCTCCAAGAAATGTCACTCCCCCATTATCCCTGTTACGTCTACCCCACTGTGCCCTTCTATCGCTGTCCCACTAAACCCCATACGTAACTGCTCTCTTTAGTCTCTAGTTTATCTTTACTGTATTTCTCTTACACAAATGAGCAGGCACACGCATTTTCTCAAGTCCCTTCCTTTCTTACATGAAAAGAATATCATACCATAGATACTCCTTTGAGCTTTGCCTTTTCTTATTTAACCGTATGTCTTGGAAATCACTCTATCAGTTCAGAGAACTTTGGGTTGTTGTTGTTTTTTTTTTAATAGATGGTGTGGACCTACCAGAGTTTACTCAACTACTCTTCTATGTATGAGGACTTAGGCTGTTGTCAATATTTAGAAATTACAATGTTATCTTGAATAAACTTGCGTACAGGTATTTTCAGAATGTTGGAAAATACATGTACGCAATGATTCTTATCTGTGAAACTGCTGTGTTAAAAAGGGCACATACAGTTTAATTAGGTGTTGCTAAATTTGCATTCTACTAGCAATGTATCAGTGCCTGTACTTCTCTGTCAACAAAATACGTCATATTTTAAAACTATTTACCGGTCTGATAGGTAATAAAAGGTATCTCACTGATGGGCTACTTTCGAACTCTTTGGTGAACTGTTTCATCATGTACTTTTTCCTATTGTTCTATCAAGTGTTTCATCCTTTGTCCCTCAAGGTTTAATGGTTCTTTGTTTATAAAAGAATACTGACACTTTGTGGAATATTTTCCAAATGTTACATTGTACTTAAAAAAAAAACTCATTTTATTTACTCAGATTTCATTAGTTTTTCCTAACATCCCCTTTCTGTCCCAAGAGCCTATCCAGGATACTGTAATTTCATTCAGTTGTCATATCTCCTTAAGCCTCTCTTAGCTATGACAATTTCTCAGATGTTTCTTGTTTTTGATGTCCTTGATAGTTTTGAGGAGTACTAATCAGGAAGTTTGTAGAATGACCCTTACTTTGTGTGTCTGATGGATTTTCATGGTTTGACTGAGGTTATTGGGTTTGGGGAGGAAGACTAGAGGGAAAGTGCCATTCTCATCACACATTATAAAGAATTTATAACAACAATGTGATTTATCACTGATGTGATTATCTGGCTACGCTAGTGTTTACCAGGTTTCTTCCTCATAGTTACTTGGCCTCCCCTTATACTATACTTGTATTGCCTATTTTCTTAGTCATCTTTTTTAATTAATTTGATCACCTTTAAATCCTCAAAGCCTAATACTTAGCAGATGCTTGATAAATATTTATTGAAAGGCAGTGGAGGTTCAGTGGTCAATAAGCTTGGAGCCAAGACAGCAATGACCTTCTCTTCTGTCTCTCTCCACCAAGGGCTAGGAGCACTATTTGAGAGAACGCAGGCAGCACACTCAAGGACATGCCCAGTTCAAGTTCTCCCTTTTTTACTGGCCTCTTTGAGTGTTCCAGATCACAGTCATGGCTTCTTCATCCAAACTCCTGTAGACCTTATTTATTTACTAGTAACAATAAATTCTCCTTTATTAAGCAGTTAACCCTCTGACAGGTACTGCGCTAACATGCATTATCTTCGCAACAATTCTACAAGGTAAGTGTCATTACCACCTTTTTACAAATTAAGGCTGAAGGAGATTAACTTAATATTCCCGTTGGAGAGTTAGATTCAATGCTGATCTGCACCCACAGTGACCAGCATACAACAAATATGTGTTGATATAACCTCTCCCTCTTCTGAACAATACTACCTTTTCTACTTCTCACAAAACTTATCATATCTGACCTCATAATACAAGACAGACATTTAAAAACAAAATACTCTTTAAGACTGTGGCCTCCCTATGGGAAAGAGTCATTTCTTCATGTTTCTAAGGCATTTGATGTACCACTTTTATCCTGTGAGTGTTCAGTGGGTGATTTTGAATTTAGGAAGTCATGAAGAGTACTTAGTGGGCACTTGGTCATTTATCAAAGAGATCACTTTGATCACTCTGGGGGAGAAATGAGATTAGAGAGAATTTGTAAAAACAGGAAAAAATCAACCCGGACTCACCAAATTTTGGAGCCAGAAAGAATCTCAGATGGAAACTTAGTAACAAAAAGTTCTGTCCAGGGTAAAACAGTTCCTGAATCCAACATCAAGGTCCTAACTACTACATCACAGTATCATACAACTTAATGATTATCCTTCTCAAGGAAATGAGTAGTTTTCTACAGCTCTCACTAATCAGAGAACTACTCAAGTCCACACTGTCAAACTTCTGTATGTGAAGGGACATGTCCTTTTAGAATGGTCTTACTGAGCTGAAGAGAGCAAATGCTTTACATCTAAATATGGTATACATAAGGGGGAAAAAAGTTTTAACCCTGATAAGTTATAACAATAAAGTATCTATAAGAAGCTAATAGAATTTTCCTAAGATCCTTGTTTAATAAGGAATGAGCTGGGGTGCCCGGGTGGCTCACTCAGTTAAGAGCCTGACTCCTGATTTCAGCTCAGGTCATGATCTCATGGGTCTTGGGATCAAACCCCACCTTGAGCTCCACACTCAGTAGTAATTCCGCTTGAGATTCTCTCCCTCAACCTCTCCGCCCACTCACATGTACACACTCACACTCTCCCTCTCTCAGATAAATAAATCTTAGAAAGAGTAAAATAGGAAATGAGTGAGTGCACAGAGCAAATAAGAAAGCTATAGTCAAGAAATGAAAGTAGCCCTGCCACAAGGAAGGCTGTAGAGTTAATGTGTGTAGATGAGCCCTTGGAAATTTGAGTGGAATCTGTTTTGCATCAAAACAAAATCTCAGTAAATTAGGTGTCTTAAATTAAGTCAATTATCTGATCTAAATGCATCAGACAAAAGCAGCAAATACTATTAAAACTACTTTAATGTTACGTTGAAGCAGAAAAAAATTTAAAAAATGATTTTGAATCAGATATAAAAATTTTGGTTAATTAAAAATAAATTAAAAATTCAGTTAATTTTAGTTAAGTTAGCTAAATTAAAATTTTAGTCAATTTTAGTAGACTAAAAATTAGTCTACAATTAAAATTATTGGGGCGCCTGGGTGGTTCAGTGGTTCAGCATCTGCCTTCCACACCGGTCCTGATCCCAGAGTCTTGGGATCGAGCCCCAAATCTGGCTCCCTGCTCCTCAGGAAGCCTACTTCTCCCTCTCCTACTCCCCCTACTTGTGTTCCCTCTCTCGCTGTCTCTCTCTGTCAAATAAATAAATAAATAATCTTTAAAAAAATTATTTTCTTAAGTGTCCCTATGTTTCAGAACATCTTATACACAGTATTAAAACAAACTTCTACCTCTAAATTTCTCTCTAGTAATGGTCACTGTAACTTTCAAACAGCTTTCATACTGAAACCAACTACCTGGTAAAGTCTTTAGAGAATTAAGGCGATGATATATTTTCTTAGAAAACTTAACCACCATTTGCCATTATAAATGACCCTGTGTTAAAGAAGACCCAGTAGGTTCATCTTACCAAATTGAAGTAATAGGTCATCTTCTAATACTGGCTTCAAATACTCTTCTTTCTCCCAAGGCACTGGGTTGTATATGGAATTCATATACTCAACTGTAGGATTCTGGATGTAAAATTAATTGCATGTTTTTTCATTGTATATAGTATTTCATTGTATATAGTCACAACGCCCCCACCCAGCAAAAAGTAGAAACACTAAGCAAAAAAATAAAAAAAGGGAACAACGTCTACCTCACAAAAAATCTGTATTTAAGGAGTCTATGCATCACCTGTCATTTCATTAACTTGACTGGATGATTGCTTAGATTAAGCAATATGGTTTCAATGCACCTTTTTATTGTTTCGATTTGGGGAAAGTAGCATCATAAACATTCATTGGAATAGAAGCAAAAAAAGGACTATTTGAAAAATAGAACAAAAAGACAACCACAGTACTTGAAATCACACTAGTAATTATTTCTGATTCAGGGAAATCCTGTGTATCAGTATTATCTGACACTGAATTATTTTTTCACATAGCACCAATTCACCTCTTGGACATAGTTAAAAATGATACCTTACTAAGCATGGTGTGTATTCATTTACTTGGTGCTTGTTATGTCATACTAGTTCCTAACGTCCATGATTACCCCAGTATGATTACATAGCAGTTCTTTGTATTCTTCTAAAATCAACACCCCAATAGGCACTGTGGTATTTCTTTAGTTTCCAAACAAAACTGTAAATTAAGCTACTGACTTACCTTGAGTCTAATAAAATTTATTAGCTTAATGTATCCATAAAATTCAAGTCCTAATGAGGAAAAAAAAAGATAATTCACCTATTTTAATATACATTTTGTTTAAATGACATATTCTACAGAGGCTTCTGATTAGATAAAATATTTCTATTCTCTAAACTACAACTTTAAATATTTTGAATTTCTCATTAAGAATTAGAAATAACAACTTTAATACTTCTGAGTATTTTAATTGAGAAACAGCCACATGGATAACAATTTCTAATGTTTTTCTTGCATTTCTGAAAAAGTAGGAAATTAATTTTTAGAATTCAAATCTTCATTTGTAAGAACAATACAAATCAGGAAAATTCGGTTATAGATTTTAACAAGTATTTGGCAGCCGATAATTTGAGCCTATTTTTAGGGTGCCTACCAAATTACAATTTTGCCTGGACATGGAGTATTCAAATGATACACAAGCTTTTACATTAAGTGATATAAATTAAAAAACAATGAGGCTTGTTCTCTTTCCAGAAATGAAGCACCATTTAAAACATGGAAAAGTAACAGGATATCCAACCAACTGAGTATTATTTGTTGTGAAAAATGTTGTTATGAGAAACATAACAGCACTGAAGATGTTTTATAAGCATAATAGCATATAAAACCCCTATTTAAGTAAAAAAAATTAAAAATTATAAAGTATGATTCCAATTTAGCTTAAAAAATGGACATCAAAAAAACCAATAAATCACTCATGTCTTATAAAAGCAGCCACAGCTGAATTTATGATTTATAAACACATTTTATCACACATTGAATGTCTTTTCTAGATGATAGCAAATACAGGGACTAAAAAAACCAACCCTGTATTTAGTTAATTTTAGTGGAACAGTGTGGCTCTTTTGCATACATTTGGAAAAAGCAGACCTTAATTATAAGTGAAGTATGTTCAAACACAAGTTTCAAAAGAATCATCTAAATATTTTGTTTACCACCTTAACTTCATCACTCCTTTTTCTATACTCTTACCAAACTCAACCTTTTTGCCCTGAAGTTCATGTTATGCTTTGAACTGGTAAGTTGTCTTTTTTCACAATGACCCACCTCCTTTTCCAAAGTCCACCTCTATCCTTGCTCTCCCTGATTCTAATATGATAAAAATGCAATCATATGCCAAGGTTGCTTTTATCCCCCTTTTTAGTTGTACAGTCAATATAAGCTTAAATAGAGTGAATCTCATCTAGAAGAATGATTTATAATTAGTCCTCCTTCGAAGGCCACTTGTCAAAAAAAACTTCATAAGAGAGGTTTTGTTGTATTTTTCATGACACTGAACTTGTGTAGGAAAGAAAAGGTCTGGAGGAATACAAAGTTTGAACTTAAATTTCACAACTAAAATTTCCTTTAGTCTAAAAAATACTCACCATGTTTATGGACCATGTTATCAATATTAAATTGATGCTCAGACTTACAGTGTGAAAATGTTTCTTCAGCAGATGTAAATAACCTGAAAAATGAAATCATAACTTCATGAAACAGTTCCCTCAAAAGTCTAAATATTGATTTCAGGTGAAATACACACTCCCCCCACTTCTGCTAAGTCCTGTTTTATATCCAAATAAGAAAAAGCAAACATACCTGTAGATGAGAGGGACCCAGCATTTCTAAAGGGAATTAATACCTCTCTGTCCCACTGTATACCCTACAAACTACATTTTAAACGTCAAAGTTAATTTATTTGCCAAATAATAGCATTGAATTTATAAAAAAGCTTTTAAGGACGAGAACTCCCTTTGATAGTTTCTGTCAAGAGATGAAAACTCCCTACAGAAGATTCTCTTCTGCTCTGTGTCAATGCTGCTTCCAGAGGCTTTGAACTGTGTGAGCTCAGACTGCTTTTAGAAATAAAGCATAAAATGTAATTTTTACAGCTGGCATACTCCCAAAGTGCTTATTCCAAAGATGACCCTGCAGTGTTCTGAAAGTACTTGTGTTATAGACACTGTGAGGACCAAGCCTCTTCATTAGTGACCTGTGAAACTGAAGGATACTGGAGATAGGAACACACAGCAAGGAGCTACCTATCCCCTCCGCAGGCCTAGCACCTATGCAGTCATTAGTTTTCAACAAATGTTTACCTTGTTGCACTTATACGGCTTATCACGAAGTACATCCCTGACGCTCAATAAATGTTATTTTACGGCAACTGGAGTGTAGTAGACATTCTGTACCCACGCAAATGGCGCTACATGGGAGAACAATGACGAATCAAGAGGAGCTAATATGCCACCAATCAGCACCCTGCCGAGATTTATGGGAAACTGGAAAATGTTTGTTCAAGTAACACTGGCCCATGCCAAGAAGGCCTCTTTCACACCCACTTCCAAAAGGCTGACCAGAGTCAAAGCTTCCTGAGATGAAGAGGCAGAAATTTAAGTGGAAAAACGTGGATTTGGATATACGACAAACCCTTTGTGAACGAGTTACTGATACCATAGCTTCTTTCTCCCTAAGTGAAAAGGGCATCAATTCCTTTCCCTTCAAGAGATGGCAAGCCCCGACCTAAGAAAGGTGATTCTTCAGATGGCTCAAGTGGAAACAGTACACCTGTGAAGCTCTGTACCCATTAATGAATTATAGAGCGATAAAGCTGGAAGGGCCCTGAGGGATGATCTGGCTTAGTGACTGGCAAACTTATCTCATTAGAATCATCTCAGAAAATGCCTTTATAAAAATCTAAGATTCCCAGGTCCCACGCCTGATTTGGAAAGGCGGAGGCGCCGGGTTGAGCATCCTTTAAAGTCTCAGGAGACAAGGGTGCACCGCTAGACTTGGGAACCACAGATTCAGAGTTCGCGCACGGGGAAACTGAGGCCGGCTGAAGAGAAGCTAGTATGACGTGGTTTCCAGTTTAGGGCTCTTCCCTCTACAGCACGGCGCTTCCTTCTCAACAAACCCTCACTCCACACCACGGGCTCAAGGATTCGTGGGCAGGCCGCTCGGGCCGGGCTTCAGACGAACGCACCACACGGACGCACCGGGCGCGGGCACCCTAGGGGTGGCGCCTGGCACGGAGGCGGACGAACCTGTCACAGAACAGGCAGGGGGTCTGCTGCTTGTCGTGGAGGGGCTCAGCATCGTCCTCATCCTCCCAGGCGGCCTCGTCACCGCTGTCGGACAGCTCTGGCAGGTCGTCCTCGTCCTCCACAGCGCCCCGGCCGCCTAGCACACGTAAATCATCAGCCCGGCGCCGGACCGACGCCAGTGCGAGGCGCACGCACGAGGAGCAGGGTGGGGGGTGCGCCGCCCTCCGCCCCGCTCCCCCGCGGCCCTCGCCAGCGCCTCCCCCACTCCCAGCCAGGCCCCACCGTCCCGCCCCGCAACCGGGACGGGCAGCGGAAGGCAGGTCTTTCTCCCGCCCCGCGGGCTGCGCGCCGGGCGAGCAGGGAGCTAAATAGCCAGGGATACCCACCCGCAGCGCCCGACGCTAACGAGCACATGGCTGTGTTGTCCCGGAACCCCGCGCGCCTGGGGGCGGGGACCGGGCTGGGCAGCGCGCGCGCAGCCGCCGCCGAGCTCTCCGGGCCCGGAAGCCTGGGGACGAGCGCGAGCGCGCGGCAGGGACGGAACTCGCGGAGCCTCACAGCCGCCCAGAAATGCGAGAACGCGCGCGCGCGCGGGCTTGGGAGCGCTTCCGGCCTCGAGGCCGCGGTCTTTGGTCACATGAGTTGGGTGGGCGGGGCTGGAGCCTGTTCTCCGCTTCCTCCAGCGCCAAGGTTCGTGTATCGCGCGCAGATTCGGCGATGAATCTGGTACTAAGTGTTGCCGGCTTTGATGTGACTTTTGTCTCCTCCTCGCGCCACGCACGTCTCACCGGGAGGCCTTCGCCTGCGCCCCTGAACCCAGAAGCTCAGAGACCCGCCGCCGCGGGTTTACAGTGGGCACCGCGCCCTCTGTGCGTCTCTAACTCGACGAAAGGGCTGTTAGTGGAGGGGGCGGCCGACCCGCGGCGCCCTCTGCTGGCAGAGGCGGCGGAGCGCAGGCAAGGACCTCAGACTCCACTGATTCCTGGGGTCTCTGATTCCCTTGGGGTCCAGAGAGGACTGCAGGAGCCAGTGTGGGCGTACTAGAGCACTCATAGGTGCCGAAGCCTGGCGGACCGTTTTAAGGATTTTAGTCTTTTAAGTGCAGTGGTTAAGTGAAAGCATGGACTCAGATCGAACCCATTTAGTCTGAATCCTCTTTCTGTCACTTTGTCAGCCTGATCTTGAGCAAGATCAAGACTTTTCACCACCTCCACTTCCTCACCTACAAAACAGGGATAATGAATGCACTAGCCATTGAGCCACTGGATAAAATGACAATACGTGTAAAGTGCGTAGACAGTAAGTGTTAACTTTATCCTAGACAATGGGAAGCAGCTGACAGAGTGGCTCTTCCATACCTTCAGAAAGTGACATTATGGCTGCTGGGTGGGAAGAACACAAATGTTCTGTGCTTCATGCCTTTTTTCCCCCTTTCCTAACATGTACTCAAACTACAGAACGCTTTCTTGGGTAGGAGTGGGCAGCAGTAATTTCTGTAGGTAACTGACCAAGCTTTAGTTCCAGAGACTAGCACATGTTTATCCAATTAAATTGACTACCTTGGTGTACCAGACTCCACATAATCCTACCTGATTTCCATATCAACCCAACTCTTCAGCCTTTGATTTAGGGCTCATCTTCCCACCTCAAAGCTTTTGCTAAGAACTCTCCACAAATATGAACCATCATTACTCAAGAAGTTTCCACTGTCTTTCCAGCAGCCCTCCATTAGTTTCTTTCTCAGCATGTACCATTATCTTGTTTGTTTGTTTTGGTTTTGCCCCCAACGCTGTACCATGAGGGTAAGGGCCTTGTCTCTGCTTTCATTTCTCTGGCACATAATAGATGGCCTAACTCATAGTAGATACTTGGTGAATTTGCTGAATGAAAATGACACCTTCTATTGCTACACTCTTCTGAATGTACTCCTCTTATCTGTAAACTATAGGACAGAATCTATCAAATATTAGTTTTGAATATTTGTCCTTATACTGCCGGGATAGCTGCTGGCTCCAACAGGTAAGATTTACTGTTCACTGATGTATCTACACTTCCTGTGTGTCCAGGAGCACTTAGGAAGCATTCAGTATGGTGAATGAATTCAAGGCCTTTTGTGACCTGGGCCCATCCACCTTTTTGCTTCATCCTTGCAACATAAACTTCTCCAGCATGGGCCATCTTCTCCGTGTGTGTGTAACACTTGGAGGGAAATCTGCTAAATTCCTTTGTAACACCCAGTCAACACTTAAGTAAGTAGCCCACAGTCTAGAAGGGTGACTGAGCCAGAATCTTCTCTTAAGTTTGTGTCTCACCACGATGCTGGGCTTGGGAAGGAGCCACTTTCCTCTCTATTCCACAGACAAACACAGACTAAACCTCCCGCTAACATCCCATCTCACTATTGAGGCCAGAACAAAAAGTTGAACATGACCTGACAGAAGGTTTTGTGGGTAAGGAAATAACATAGAATAACTTAAAATTGGCCACTGGGGGTAGCTGCTTTTAGAGCCCACAGGCCTCAGGATGTCCTCATGGGATCCCCTCACTTCATGCCGCTCTTTAGAACCCATGCCTGGCAGGAGGAATGTTCCATCTCCTTCCTAAAGTCCACATCCTAAGACCCCACCCCTTCCTAAAATACGTCTCTTTCCTGGGTGACTGACAATGGGACTGTCCAATCCCTTCTACAGATATACACCTCCAATTAAAGGGGATGGCCTTTATCCTCTGGTGTCTCCTGAAGCTTGAAATGTACTTGGCATACTACAGACCCTGTAAAAATAGACTGAATCACTCAAATCACTGTTTCCCTCAGCACAGATGTTAAGACAGGTTTCACCACTATCCTTTATTTGTGGATCGAAACTAACACTGGCTAGTCGACTTTGACCCTCCTTCCACATCTTTCTTTCCTTTCCCATAGTTTTTAAAGTGTGGCACTTTGACATACACTTCTACTGGCTTTGTGAACTTTTTGTGGTTAATCACTACTGGGATCCTAGACCCTATAAAAGAAACAAATATTTCAATTTTATCCATCCATAGCAAGTACTCATCCAGTCACTGTTAACTGGAACTTTCTGGAAATACACGGCTACCAGAGGCTTTGGAGAGTGGTTAAAAATAATACAAGCTATGAGTCAGGCTGACTTGGGTTAGAATCCTGGCTTTGCCATTTCCAGCTTCAGGTCTTCAGCTTTGGTCCCTTGGGCAAAGCACTTAACCGCAGTGAGCTTCAGTTCCCCATCTGAGACATGGGGATGATAGTAGCACCTGCAAGGATTGTAAAGATTGTGGAGGGTTACAAGGCAGAGAGCTTGTGTAAAGGCTGGCACTTAGCCAGCACCGGATAAATACTAGCTCTATTCTATCATCCAACTAGCCAAAATGCTGCGTATCAGCACTGACACTTGGACATTTCCTAACAATCACCCAGGACTTGTCCATTTATCTTCCTTCCTATATTTAATTCTCCCATGAATCTTACAAGCTCGGTTATATAATGGCTTTTATTATACATTGTAAAGAAGTAGTAAGGCAAGACGCCCACTGATACAAATACAGCAGTCTGCAGCGGGTAACTCAGAGACACAAATGACGATTTTAGAACAGAAATCATCTGCATAACATATAAGGTTTGTGCAGACAAGCCTTTCAAAGCAGGCCTCCCCACCAGTGGCACCAGAACCACTAGGGGAAGCTTTAAGAAAAACAACAGGTTCCTGTGCTTATACCCTGAAGATTCTGCTTCAGGGATCTGAGGTAGAGCCTATGGATCTCTGTTTTTGAAAAGCTCCCTGGGCAATGTATCAATCCGTCCAACCAGGCTCTGCACTGCTGGTGCAGGACACAGTAATTTGTTACTGGATCCGGCAGCTGAAACTAGGGAAACCACAGTTAAAGCACACTGACTTTTTTTAGACCCTGAAAGTACCAATTAGGCAGTGGGTGTTGAGTTCCAGTAGAAAGCATTTCTCCGGTGCGGTCATGGTGTGAGAGAGCTATCGGCTCTCCCCAGGTCATGAATGGCCTTATTATCCAGAAGTTCCTTCTTCTTGCCGCTTGGGTTCACTGCGTTGTTCAGCATTGCCCTAACCACAGTCGTCACTGGCACAGAGTGCCCACTGGCCCAAGATTCTGGTAAGGAGCCAAAGAATTTCCTAACCAACCACTCCCCTGGGCGAGATTCTTGCCTATCACACAGCAGAACTCTAAAGAGAAAAAGAAAAGCAGAGGAAGAGACGGTTTATTGTCTTCAGACCATACAGGGTGTTATGAACTGTACTGTGCCCACCAAATTCATGTTGAAGCTCTAACCCCCAGTGAGGCTGTATTTGAAAACAGTGCATTTACAGGGTAATTCAGATTAGTTTAGGTCGCAAGGGTGGGACCTTGATCTGACAGGACGGGTATCCTTACAGGACAGGGAAAGATTTCAGATACCTCTCCACATGCGCACAGAGGAAAGACCATGTCAGGGCACAGAGAGGAGGCCATCTACAAACCAGGAAGCGAGGCCTCAGCAGACACGGACTCTGATGGCAACCTGACCTTGGATTCTACCCTCGAGAATTGTGAGAAAATAAATTTCTGTTGCTTACGCCACCCAGTCTGTGGTGTTACTCTGTTACAGCAGCCTGAACAGATTAATACAATGGGTGAAAGGTTTTATTTGGCGAATGAAGAGGATTTTTTTTTTTTTTTTAAGGCAGCAAAAGCGACCCCGGAAATTCCAGACTACTCTGAACCTGGCACCAACAAACGGTCTACCCTTTCCTTCAAAGCCAGAAGGCATGTTCTTCAGAGGAGCAATTCAACTCTAACCAACTTCTTTCATATCTTAGATACCCTAGTTGTCAGCCTCTTCACATGAAAAACTAACTTCTAGGGAATAACAAACAGTAGCGTACTATTAGGGAGTATGAATACTTACCCAGGCCTAAAGACAGAGTAACGATCAAACTGTAATTCTTCAACCCTAGCTTCTACTTCTCTCTGTTAATAAAAACCACTTGTATTTAATCAAGAAGACCAATTTACTGTAATGCTTATGAGGGAATAACTTGGGGGTTTGAAGATAATCTGCTTCTGCGGGTCTCAAAAATTGTAAATATTGTTATCTGGAATTTTCAAATCTGGGAAGTTAAGGAAGAGATCATTTATCCTGATAGGCAGTGTAGAGTTATAAAAGATGTCCTGGATGAGAGGATGGCTGCCTAGTCAGTCCAGCCTCTCATGTGACCGATTTTAGAACAGATCCAGAGAGTAGGTAACCTGTTAGGAGCTCAACCATCAGTGAGTAACTTCTCCTTAGTCTGGAATTAACATTGCAGGCTGATGAACATCAACCCTTTTTTGGTTTCTAGATAGTTCCAGTGGGTCAGAAGATGCACAGACTCTCTCTATTACTGTCTTCCTTACAAATCCCATTGGATTTCAAGAGACAGTGAGATGACATCTGTACGATGGCTTTACATTAAATTTGTTAAACAAACCATGAATTTTCATGCCAGGCATCTCTAAGAACAGAAATGCCAGGGGAGCTCAGGCCACAGGGACATCTGAAGGCCTTGTGAATTCAGTGGCACGCTCTCCTCTTTCTTGGCCTGTTCATATTGTTCATTTGGTGCCTCACCTGACACATCACATCATCTCGGGTAGCTTTTTAAAAAATTCATTAAAAATTAATGCTTTTTAGTATATTCACAGATATACTTCACCACAACCTAAGTTTAGAATTATTTCTTCACTCCCCTGCAAAAAACCCTACACCAACTAGACTTACTCCCATCCACCCCCCAGCCCTAGCCAACCGTTAATCTTCCTGTCTCTATATTTGCCTATTCTGGATATTTCATATACACAGAATTCTACAACTTGTGGCCTTTTGTGAATGGCCTCTCTCTTTTAGCATAATGTTTTCAAGGTTCACCCATCTTATAGCATGGATCATGCCTTTTTACAGGTGACTAATACTCTTTCCTATGTATGTATCAGATTTTATTCAACCATTCATCAGCTGATGGATATTTGTGTTGTTTCTACTCTGGCTATTGTGAATAATGCTGCCTCGACCATTCATATACCAGTGTTTATGTGGACAGATCTCTTAGCTTTTATGAAGATAGGTTCTGTCTCTATTAGCAGGGTGCATAGAAGAGTTAACATAGCAGGCGGACACTGTTATGCTGAACACTTGCTTTACCTCTGGAAGTTTATAATTTTTTTTTCCACACTCAAGGTGCCAATGTGATTGACTCGATCAAAACTGAACTCTGGTGCTCAGGTGAATTTCTCTCATTTCTCAACATTCATTGCTGAAGAAATTTAGCACGTGTGACTCTATTGAGAGAAGACTCTTGGAAGCTCATACCCATTTCCTCCGACTTCACTCCATGAACTCCTTCTCTTTACTGACTTTGGGCTTCACAGCCTTTTATTGTAATAAATCACAGCTGTGAATATAACTATATGCTGTGTCTTGCGAGACCTTCTATCAAATTACTAAACTCCGGGCTAGCCTTGGGGAATCCCCAAACAAGCAGATTAGAGTTACCTTGAGGGCAAGAGCCATAACCAATACTACAATATCATCAACTCTGGGAAAGTTTAAGAATCACGGTCTCAAAGTCTCTTCTAATACTCAGATTCCATGCTGCCATTCAAGACCAGAGCTGTCACAACTGATTTTGTGATCATCAGGTAATCAACACAGGGAAAGACAATGGATTTCAAATCACTCCTGTTTACTAAATATATCCATGCAAAAACAGTACCTTGCTGCTATGAAAAAATGGATAATATAGTGCATTTCTATCACGTAGCATTTTATATTACTTAATATTGCCAATTAGCCAGGGTTCTCCAAAGTATATGAAAGACAGAAACATGTACAAACCTTGACTTGCAGATATAAAAAACTGCTTGACTTATCAGCTCCCTTAGAGGACAGCAAGTTAAAATGTTTGCACCCTCCAGCTTTTGCCAGCTCTGCAGACTTGAGGACATAATCTCGATCGACACGAACAAATCCTTCCTGAGAGGGGGGAAAAGGGTATGAATTATTTCCAAAAAGCTATGAGTTCAGCTCAAAGATGACTACTCAGTTTGGGCGACAGGCTAGGAGGCCTGCAGGAGAATGGGGATCTAATAAAATGCATCCAAGCAGAGGTTCCGGGAAATGCTCCAAGCATGATCCTCAGGACAGACACACCAGTTGCGGCAGCAAGACCAGTGAAATAATAAGAACAGTGACATTGAGACAAAAACACCAAACAAATCTGCAAGGAACAAAAGGAATAATAAGACCAGGCCAAGAAATGGCTTGAAGTCACATATCTCTTTGTCTTTTAGTAACTTTCCGATTCTCAATTTTCTCTGTGTCAGCTCTAATGGGCAGGGATCTTGGGGCATAGCTGAGAACTCTATCCAGGCACTATCAGAACAAAGTCTATTTAATTTCCCATTTTTGTGTATGTTTTACAACATACTTCATATACCAGGAAAGAGTGAATCCTCACTTTTTTTTACTGATGGGTATATAATCGAGAATGTTGGGGCACCTGGGTGGCTCAGTGGGTTAAAGCCTCTGCCTTCAGCTTGGGTCATGATCTCAGGCTCCTGGGACCAAGCCCCGCATCAGGCTCTCTGCACATCGGGAAGCCTGCTCCCCCCGCCCTTCTCTGCCTGCCTCTCTGCCTACTTGTGATCTCTGTCTGTCAAAAAAAAAAAAAAAAAGTTTGGGGACCCCTGGTCTAGATTTAGTCGGATGAGTGTAGGAATAGGGTATTTCTTCTTAATTCATATCTCAGCATTAATGTATGCTCAGCACATGACAGGTAATCTCAAAACATTTGAATGGATGAATAAAAGTCCAATGAAAGCAGAGAAAGCAAAATCCAGTTAGAAAACAAAACAAAACAAAACAAAACAAAAACTAAGTGGCAATAAATGGGAGTGGAGAGAATGGTACAAACAGTAGAATGTAAACTCACTTCCAGGGTCTAATGGAGGGACACATGCCTGTACCCAGACAAGGGAAAGCCGGAAGCAACAGCTTCTCAGGACCACCAATCAATGCTGGCATCCCCAAATTCCAGAGTGCTGGAGAGGAATCTAAAGCCTAGTAAACTTTAGACCTACAACTACATAATGAGGTTTTCTATAAGGACGATTCCAAATCAGAAGACTATGTTACCACCGTAATGATATTTTTTAGTTCAAGATTTGGCCTGGGGACTTATTGATCCTAAATGTTTTATTTCATAAGGAGAGGTGGGTCTTGCACCTCCGGAAACCATATCCAACCGCTTCATTGAGAGATGTGAAAACAAGGGCCAGTGACCTGGTGAACGTCCGGTCGGAAGAGAAAACTGAGAGCGGAATGCTGATTCTTGCCTCTGAGCCATGCTCTCAACTGTGCCCAGTTCCTGCTCATCTCACACTGCCTGCAGCTAATGCAGAGGGCTCACTCGTTCGTAACTGGGGTGGCCCCACAAAGATGTCTGTGTGCCGATCCCCATACCTGTGAATACGTTAGGTTATACAGCAAAGGGAAGTTCAAGCTGCAGGGGAATTAAGGTTGCTAATCAGCTGACCTTAAAATAAGGTTATTCTGTGTGATCCAACTGGGCCCAATGTAATCACAAGAGTCCTGAAAGGTGGAAAAGGGAAGCATAAGAGAAGGGATGAGCTATGCAGTGTGAGGAGTACTCAGTCCCCTGTTCCCTCCCCACCGAAGATGGAGGGAGGGGATCGTGCACCAAGGAATGTAGGCGTCCCCCAGTAGCTGGAAAATATAACAATGGATTTGCCCCACCCCCGACCCAGAGCTTCCAGAAGGGAACACAGCCCTGTCAACCCCTTGATTTTACCTCAGCAAAATCCATGTTGCATTTCTTACTTATAGAACTGTAAGATGATACATTTATGTTGTTTTAAGCCACTAAAGTTGAGGCAATTTGTTACAGCAGCCATAGGAAACTAATCAGATTTCAATTTTAAAACAACGGGCCCAAACTTTTCCAGATTTGTATGGAAGTCAGTCATAAAAGAAAAGTAAGCATATTGTAAGTATAGAGCTCGGTGACTTTTCATCAACTGAACACCCTCTGTAGCCAACCCCCAGATCAAGAACTAGAATGTCACCGTCACCCCAAAAGCCTTTCCTGTCTTCCTCTGTCAGCAGTGACAATATATATATTTTTAAAGATTTTATTTATTTATTTGACACAGAGAGAGAGATCACAAGCAGGCAGAAAGGAAGGCGCAGAGAGACAGAGCAAGAAGAGGAAGCAGGCTCCCCACTGAGCAAAGAGCCCAACTCGGGGCTCGATCCCGGGACCCTGGGATCATGACCTAAGACAAAGGCAGAGACCTTAACCCACTGAGCCACCCAGGCGCCCCAGCGACAGTATATTTTTAACCACACCTGCTACCTGCAGGGCAGTGTTAGGTCTCACGTGACGTAACATAAACGTCAATGGTCACCACACATCACCATCCCTTTTTCCGTGTTGTACATGTGCACATTTGAGCCTCACAAAAACTCGCCTACACGCTGACTCCAACTCACGGTGCTGCTCTTCCACACCTGTGTGAAGCAAACTGCGTTCCTGCCCTGCCCCTCAGGGAGGGCCCTGAGTCTCCTCAGAGCCAGTCTCGAATTGAGATTTTACATGCGCTGAAGGAATCCCCAAACTCTGATTCCGAGAACAGGTCCATTATTCACAATGAAATCCCAGCGCTGACTAGTGAAATCAATTCCTTTTCATTGTTGCTACTGTTTTAGCCCTATTTCTTGGAAGCGTCATCATAGTTGTCTCTGTTAAAATGCTTTTTTTTTTTTCTTTCATCAGCTTCTTTAAAAAATAAAGGAAAGATTCAGCCAATCACAAGTCCCTGGACCGACGCTGTCTCTCTCGCTTAATCCAGGGCCAGTAAAGGGATAATTTGATTAAACTGAGACCCTAATTTATTTGGCTTTAGTTCTGGATCAACCTCTTCTTAATAGAGTCCTGCCATCTCCAATTGTTTGATGAAAATTAAAGTGACATAAATGCCATGGGACTTTTTCAATCTGATTAGTCAGCGAGAGCACGTCAATACCACCCTAGCCATCAGACTCTGGCGTCCTTCCTTTCACGGGCCTGGCTAACAACTGACAACCGCTCCGTGAAGGACGAGCGCCCACGCTGCCGCGCAGACCCCCACACTGGGCCCGTCATCCCTGTTCAATGGGCCCTGTTGACGAGGTGCCCATACCTTTCTCCACTGCTGTTCTCTGGACAAAGCTAAATATTGTTTTATTAGCAATCAATGGCTGTTAATCCAAAATGATTTCACAAATCCTCTGAGCCCCCAAGCTGATTATAAATACGCATTTTTCCAAGCCCACAATTTTTGAATTTCACTTCCCCCACCCTGATGCGTGGCCTTTTAGCTGATGAATGAAACTCAAAAGCAGAGGGGTCAACGGCTTTCAAGGACTTAGAAACCAAACTTAAGCGTGGATCCTGGTGACAGACTTGGAGATACCGACGCACACCAATTTTCTCTGCAGTGAGGAAGATTCCATTTAGAGATAGACGGAAGCTGTCTTTAAAGTCTAATTAACATCCTTTCTTGTTCTCTAGCAGTGCAGATAAAAACAACAACAACAACAACAATAGAAGAAACAAGCTAAAACAAGCTATTTCATAACCCAGAAACACAGTTTTCATGTGTTTTCCCAGAAAAACCATATTTAGTTTCCCAAACCATATGGCAAGAGAAAAGACATCTCTTCTGAGAGCATTACAACCATTCTGTTGCAGTGTCTTTATGATTCTTTACTCAGTGTATCTTATTTTAAGCTAGAAATCAGAGTTTCTTCCAGAAAAAGGAACTGATTAAGTAAGTTCCTACTATAAATTTCCTTTCCCAGCACCCGCTCGAAAGAATAAACACATAAACACAACGTAATACAACTTGGCAAATCTCCACAGGCTCCACAAACCATTTACTCTTTCAATCTTATTAAAATCCAAAGCTACTAAGTATTTCTTCTCATCTTCTTTACACATGCCTATAAACTAGGAACACACCAGCTTACAAACAACTTCTCCTACTGAGGTATTTCGGCACTGACGGGCATGACCAGAGAGCACCCCACAATGACTCAACATCCGGGGCCTCCTTTTCCAAGGAGGAAGGATCTGTCATTCTGTAAAGGGGCGCACTTAGCCACATTCCTGCCTCAGATTCTTTCTGCTTTACTCCCATTTCAACCCAGCCCTATAAATTAGACTAGAAGACAGAGATGCAGACAAACAACAAATGGTATAATCCAAGACCTCATTGATTGGTGTTTCTGGAGGGCATCTCTCTATTTGATGTACAGTGGTGGAACCAAGATCCCGGTTAGAGAAAAAGCTCTGGATAGAAATCAAATCAAACAGATAACTGAGATTCCTGAGTCTATCTCTTATGTCCTCACATAATGTTTCCATGTGGGGTCTTCTTTTCTCTGGGTGATGGAAGTCAAAGAATTCTGCAGACTAATGGGGGTCTCAGTGGCCACCTCCTTCTCAGTACTGACGAGGAGGCACCCGCCCATGGGAGCGACCCAGCACACCCAAGGTCCCATGGCTATTTGGTATCCAAACACAGCCTCAAGCCACTGAGGCCCTATGACTTCACAAGCCCCCTTCTAGACATCGAATCAAATGATACACATGACAACAGGCGGCAGCAAGCTTTTCTCATAAAGGATGAGAGAGCAAACCCTTTCAGATTTGCAGGTTTCTGTTACAGCAACACAGCTCTGCCATCACAGCAGCCACAGATAATACATAAAGTAATGAGAGCAGGAGTGTTCCAATAAAACTTTATTTATCGATACTGAAATTGGAATTTCTTAAATTTTCACATGATATATTATTCCCCTTTTGACATTTTTTAGCCATTTGAAAATACAAAAACCTTCTTAGCTCCATGGGCTATACAAAAACACATAGGCTGTATGTGGCCCACAGCCTTGGTCCGCAAACCCCTGGATTCGAAGGATGTTTCATTAGAATCAGAAGCCAGGAGACTCTAATGAGGCCTCATGAATGTTACAATGGCTGCTTTAATCACATTACTGGCATTGTCCATTCAACAGAATCCAAGAACCTGGACCGCGAGAAAGCCAATGGAGAGGCAAAACCTTATGACACCACCTCGAACTCACTAGCCACATCCTTCTCTGAATACAAATAAGGAGAAAACACTATTCTCAGTGACATCTTCGAGTTTCTGCTCTACACCCCAAGCCAATGTAGATCTGGTCTTCAAAGAGTAATGCAACCTTTACTAGCACACAAGTTGCTTCTTATAGCCAGGTGAAGGCCATCTGGGACTCCAGTACATAGAAAAGCAGCAGGAGAGGAAGACTAACACACCCTAATGCCTTGAGAAAGCAGCTCCAACAAGAGGATGGTTGGCTTCGTCTAAATCTCCCAAGATGCTACAAATAGTTGCTAAATTTCCAGCCTTGGAGTTTCGGACCCAGTAGATCTGGGGCCAAGTAAGGAAGCCACTGCACGGAATGGAGAGCTGGGGCCTGTGAATGTGAAATCATCTAACACGATTTAAAGAAATGGTTTTCCAAACAGCTGAAAGGGCCAACAGACCTATCCCTACACCAGTTTCAGAAGAAATCTGAGAAGACTGAACTTTATGGGTTGTAATGTTTTCCCCAAAACTCCCATGTTGAAATCATGAGTTCTAGTATCTCAGAGTGTAACCTTATTTGGAAACGGGGTCATTGCTGATGACATTAAGTTAAGGTGAGGTCACACTGAGTAGGGTGGTTCTTAATCTACTTGGACTAGTGCTCTTGGACTAGTGCTGTTGTAAAAAGGAGATATTTGGACAGAACCACACAGTACTTGGGAAAAACACTGAATGAAGAGATAAAGATAGAAGGAGGTCATCTATGTCATCTATGAGTCAAGAAGAGAAGCCTGGAAGTTCCTTCCCTCCCAGCCCTCAGGGGAACCAAAGCTGCCAACACCTTGATCTCAGACTTCAAGCCCCTAGAGCTGTGAGACACTAAATTCCTGCTATTTAAGCCACCCCAGGTATGTTGCTTTGTTATAAGAGCCCCAGCAAATTCACACACTGAAGATCACAGAGAAACAAGATGGCTACTCAGAGGGTGTCAATAATGAGACAGAAACCCATAATTTCTTGACATTTCTATACTGGAAAGTCCTATTTCTAAGGAAAACTGTGGGATGTTCCAGTTACAAAACAGCTCCAGAATGACACCAGGCTTTTACCAGCTTCTCAGTATCTATCTGATGAGCTCTTTTTCTGTAGTCAGGGCTGCTGACCCAGAATACCAGTAGGATGAGCTTGGAAACCCACAGTCCCCATCAAACAACTATTACTACCTAGCCACTTGGAAACTGTCACCTCTTTGAATTGCCTAAAGTTATCACAACCTCCAAATTTTGTATTGCATCCAACCTAAATTAGCATCAAATTTCTTTAAAAAAGACTTTCTGGAAGAAATGTCAGTTTTCTTTCTGTCACTATCCTCTAGAACCATTTAAACCCCAACTCATTTCTGAGATTACATTTGGCTTACTAGTTTTTTTTCTCTGCTTACCCATTAATCCTTTTATCTTTTCAAACCAATTTCGGAAAACAAACTGATTTTGGAGCCTGAGGGGTAGGGAACCAACTCCATCTTTAAAAAAATAGTCTGGAGAGGGAAGACATCCGATTCCTCTGATTAAAATTGCTTTACACAATTTCAGTGCAACAAAGCAATGTAGACTTTTTCTTGGGGCACCCTATAATGAGATTTGCCTTATGTCATGAAAATCAACTACTCTATGCCTAATGCAGTGGTTTTTATTTTGCTGAGTCACTGCCAAAATCAGGCTGGCACTCGAGACAGTTCAACTTGCGGTGTACTAGAACAAAAAAGTTTTTCAATGCTTTTTAGAGGGCACACTGCTTGTGACTCTCTCTGGGACAGAAACTATACTAGATGCTGAGCAGGAAAATGACCCTTTCTAGGAGACACAATGTGCTAATTCCTGGGAGATTAAACTTCTCTATAATCCAGACTTCCCAGCACAGAGCTCAAAACCCAGCTGAGTTCCAAAGTGGACATGATAGGACCGCAGAAGATTTGGAAATACATCCCTACCAAAAGCATAAATAGAATGATTCTTTGAATCACCAACAGGGCCAGAGAAATACATCTGAGCTGAACTCCTTAGTTGGTATGAACCAACAGTTCTTAACCACATGCCCTCCTAATGATTCTGATACACAGGCCTGTTCGTAGATCTATGATAAGGCCCCACAGCAGCATCATGGTCCTGCATATTTAATAGACACATTTAGGCACCTATGTGGCTCAGTCCGTTAAGCATCCAACTCTTGCTTTCGGCTCAGGTCACGATCTCAGGGCTGTGAGATGGATTCCCACTTCGGGGCTCTGCAATGGGTATAGAGCCCGTTTGGGATTCTCTCCCTGTCTCTCTGCCGCTCCCATCTCCCTCCCCCTCCCCCACTTTCACTCTTGCACTCTCTAAAAAATAAATAAATAAATAAATAAATAAACAAACACATTTAGCTCCAACAATTTTCTGCCAGAGGAATAAACTATAGTCAAGGTATAAATTAAGATGTATTAACACGTGCTGAGGATCTACATAGTAAGCAATGACTTTTTTTTTTTTTAAGATTTTATGTATTTATTTGACAGAGGGAGAGATCACAAGTAGGCGGGGGGGGGGGGGAGCAGGCCCCCTGCTGAGCAGAGAGCCTGATGCGGGGCTTGATCCTATGACCCTGAGACCATGACCTGAGCCGAAGGCAGAGGCTTAACCCACTGAGCCACCCATAAGCAATGACTTTTAACTAGATAGTAACTTAGGACTTCTGGACAGAGGCCGATGTGATTTAGAACACCATTAAAAAGAAGATAAAACATGGATTAGAACAGTTCTGCGTCAGTTAGGGCTGAATCACCACTAAAGGCTGAGTCATCACTAACGGCTAGCTGAATCGTGCCTTTGTTCTGATGTTCTGTATCTTAAGTTTAAAACTTGGCATGAAAATAGGTTGATGTAAATCATTCATGTGAGAGAGAACGCTTTAAGTTTAAAACATTTATAAGAAAAAAAAAAAGCTTATTGCTAACAGCATGAGCCAATTACTTTTACTCAGACCTAATGGTTTGCCTTAGTCAGGGGATGTAAAGACAGCAATATTTGTAAGAGGCAAGACCTTGTAAATATTTATGATGTCTCCAGCACGAAGGCCTGAACTCAAGGGTTACTTTGAAGGAAAGATGAATTTATCAGTACTATTCAAAGTACAGCAAAGGCTATGGCAGTATATGAAATCGTAAATGATAAGAGCTTATTACATGTAAGCACTACGGATGTAAAGAAAAAGAGTAACCAAGAAAGGAATCATTGATATTACCAGCCAGCGAAAGAGAAAGGGGTCTATGTCTTCCTTACCGCCCCGGCTTTTTTTCTGGTAGTACCCAGGCAACAAAATCCAACATCATGACCTTGAAAGGCAGAAGCGTAGTCATCCAACTTCTCAAAGTCCACCACTTCTTGATTCTAGACAACAAGGACACAGCTGTATATAACTTGATGTTATTAAAAAAGAGGGGGAAAATACTCCTCTAGATTTAAAGAATAAATTACAGAACATTACTGAACAGGCTGCTCATTTATCATAAAACTTTGCAAGCTCTCTCCTCTGGCATCTTTTCTCCTGCCATTCTTCTTCTATCTTTTCCATGAGAGTCTACTTAGTAAGGCAGATTCCTACAGCATGAGAATCATAATTCCAGAGAGTGCTTATTTTACCTAGTAAGAAACCTCTGATAGAGCTAGAGTGGCACTGGTGCAGAGTGGCAAAAAACTGGGGCATTAGATATTAAGCATGGATACACTTAATAATGTACATAATATTAATAAGGTACCGGGTAGTTTTTCAGACTTATGAGCAAGTGACTGTTACAGGTACTGTTCACCAAATGGATACTTTGCTGGGAGACAAACCAGGTTTAATAATATAATTAAACAGAAATAAAACTAAGGAAAATACATAATCATATTATAAAAATTTTTTGCAAGCTCATTTTTTTCCCACTAAAAAGCAATTATCTGAATTCAAAATCAACAATGCACTGTATGTCCATGGTACACATAACTGGACCATAAGTGATTCTGATCTCTAAAGTCAGGTTTAATTTTAATTTTCTCTCTGGAAACATAAAAGACCTGTCTATACACCAGGAGGGACACCAGTGAAGTACAATGTCAGGGCAAGTAATGGTGTTTGGAATCTCAAAGACCTAGGTTCAACTCCCAAGCCTGCTACTTAGTAAGCATGTAATTTTGGTCAAGTTATATGCCTCAGTTTTTCCAGCAATAAAATGGGAATGATAATCTTTCCTTCAGTCCAATTCATGAACCACCTGTATTAGAATCAGCCAGTGAGTGCTTGATAAAAAGGCATATTAGGAGGTGTCACACCAATACTTCTAAAGCAGAAAATGCATTTTTTAAAAAGATTTTATTTATTTATTTGACACACAGAGTGAGTGAGTGAGAGAGGGAATACAAGCAGGGGTAGTAGGAGAGAGAAAAGCAGGCTTTGCACTGAGCAGGGAAGCCAGATGCAGGGCTTGATCCCAGGACCTTGAGATCATGACCTGAGCTGAAGGCAGATGCTTAATGACTGAGCCACCCAGGCGCCCCAGAAAATGCACTTTTAATAAGCATCCTAAGTAATTCTTGTGCTCACTCAGATTTAAGAACCTCCATGTAGGGATGCCTGGGTGGCTTAGTTGGTTGAGGGTCTGTCTCTTGCTTATGGCTGAGGTCATGGGGAGATCAAGCCCAGTCCAGCGGGAAGTCTGCTTCTCCCTCTCCTTCTGACCCTCCTCCTGCTCATGCACTCTCTCACTGTCTCTCTCTAAAACAAATAAATAAATCTTAAAAAAAAAAAAAAAGAACCTCCATGTCACTTCACAAGTTTGTTGTGAAACTTAAAAAAGACAGATTGAGAAGTTCTCATCATCCAGGAATTCAAATAAAATGTAGTTTTCCTTCCCTACCATCAGCTCTTTCAAAACGATTTTTCTGGCACTGTGAGCATGTTGAAGAAAAATATGTTCCCATTAAGTGCATAACCCAAAGACATGCCACCAAAATCAATTATCAAAGCACGGAACTCAGTATCAGTTTCTAATTACCGGAGGTATTTGACACACTCCATGAAGCCAGGTGTGAAGACCACATATGAACTAAGTCTGAGCAAAGATGTCCATTTTAAACAGAAAAGTCCTGATGGACACAGAATAGATGTAAAATGATCTGACCATGGACCTACAGGGGTTAAGAACATTTATTTGTGAGACCACTTGTTGTTTGGGATGTTCTACCTGTGAAGCCTGTGGGATCAACTTCTATAGCTATGGGGGTCTCGGGATCACACTATAGTTTAATTTACTGTATTTCACAACTCCCTTTACATGGGGAAAGGGATCTCCACAGAGCTCAGACTGCAAATATTTAGGGAAATTCTGGCATATCCTTTGGTTAACCATGAAAGTGTGACAATGAAGAGAATATTCCACTTACAAGGCTACAGCCCTGGGACGTTAGGTGCAGCAATTCTTGTAGGTGAATAATCTCACCTTTATTGCCATAGACCTTGCCTGCAATTAGCTGACATTAATACTGAGTGGGCACGTAAATAAAACAGGCAAAATGATTGAGAAAATGGCCCCAGGTTATCAGGCGGTCTCCAGAACCCAGCTTGAATGGCTCTGAAAACTGGCTCTTCTGTCTTCTGAGCCCTCATTACAAGACAGGCTGGCCTTATAGGGGTCTAGATGCAGAGAAGGGCTTTGCCCAAGGTCATATAGTGAGTGGGGAGGCCAACCCAGGGCCTGTAACCAGGACTCCAGCTTCCAGGAGGGGCTCTCACACACCATTCTGGGCCACACTGTGATTACCTCTCCTCCACCACAGGCCAGGAAATGTTCAGCCTTTAGACATGAATATATGTTCACTCCGAAGAATCACTGCTATTACATTTTTGAGTCCCAGCTCAAATACCCACCACATTTTTATAAGCATCTTCATCGAAGGTGAGCTTTCTCCGGCCAATGAGTGTGACTTTGGAAAACAGGCTCTGTTCCAAGATTTCTTTTAAGAGCACTCTGCCGGTTTCTCCGCTGGCGCCCAGAATAAAGACAGATTTATTTTGCATCCTGAAGTCTTTCCGAAGCTTCGGCAGTGCCTCAGTCTCGGCCATGCTGCAGAAATAACATCGATAGCTGCTGGTCTTGGGATGTTTAAGGGATGGCCCTAGCTTAACCGGGGTAACAATGGCGGTTTATTTGCTCTGGGAAAAGGTATGTTATTCTCCGAAGTCTGGGCGCAGCGGAAAGTGCTGAATCACCCGCAGGGCGTGGCACCCCGGCCATCGCCCGAACCTGAGCCAATCTACACCTCCGAAGGGACCCTAACAGAAGAATACGCCCAGGTGCCATGGCACCCAAAGGCCTCGTTCCCGACGCTACTCCGGGTTCCAACCCCATCCCTCCTCCCCCCCACTGGGGTGCAAGGGCCCAGCTCGGTCCCCTGCGCGGAGGGGTTACCTGGAGCCAGGCCCCGACCCCCCGTCCTCACACCGCAGCAGGAGCAGGGCGGCGACCAGTGTCACCGCCGCAGCCGCCACTGCCGCCGCGCTCAGCGCCGCGGGCCCGGCTGTCCGGGCTTCACCCCCTCCCCGCGGTTCTTTGTCCCCTCGCCCCATTCGGCGAGTGCCCCTCCCAGGTGCGCCCGGGGGTCGCCAGCAGCAGAGTCCGCGCCTACCCGATTACGTCTTCGGGTGACTTCGCGACGCCGCTTCCTCGCCCCGCCTACCGGGGCGGGGCCTGGGGGAGGGCGGGGGGCGGACGGGTGTTTGGGCGCTGGGCCAGGTCGGCCGCCAACACGCGCGCGGCGCCAGGCGGTGTCGCGAGCTTGGAGACCGCCCCCTAAACGTCAGCAATCGCGAGCACCCTCTTTCCGCGCACCGCGTCCCCACGCAGGCTAAGCTCGCCCCATCCATGGCCTCAGCCAATAGACTGGACCTTTGCTGGTTTCTAAAACATGTTTCAGTTGTATATTGGACAACTCTGTCTCAAGTTCAGCACGTCAAAACCACCCCAAACAGATGAAACAAACCTACTCCTTGCCTCTCCTGGGTCTCTCTGTTCCTATATGCATTCTCAACTCCTCACCCCTCCCTCCACTCTCAAGTCAGAAATTTGGGCGGTCCCCGTTGACTCCTTTTCCTGGCTTTTCCACAGCCCATTTTAAGCAAGTCCTGTCCTATTTGCCTTTCAGATACTTCTCTTAAGTAAGCCTTGCTCTCGCCATAGCTCACCAGCATAACCAGTTTCCCTGCCCGGTCCCAGGCGTTGAGCCAGGGTGACCTTCCACACCGGATCCTGTGGTTCGCTCTCCCAAGCCACATCAGCAGTGTTTAGAACCTAACAGTCTACACCGGACAAGCTCTGGATCTTGGAAATCCTGGACAGGAGTTAGAATCACAAGCAGGAATCTAAACGACAGAGACAGAGTGTGTTGTTGGTTATTTGGGGCTGCCCCGGACTCAAATTCTATCCCTATTTTTGGGAATTCCAAAATAAGTGGGAGCCAGGACCCCACCTCCCACTCTAGAAGCCAAGAGAAAGCTTTGTTCTCTCACCCAACTCTTTGGGAATTGTATGTAGGTGAGACCTGAGCTCAGTTCATCAGACACTGCCAACCAGGTTTTTCCGCTTTGCGGGGAGTATTAAGTAGATGCAGTGGAAGCCTGATATAGGGTTTGGCTGGGTGGGAAAAGGTATAGGATAAGGGCATCCTCTGATCTGTCACCCAGCTGATGGTGTGCTCCGTTCTCTGTTTTGCCTTCTTAATTCTGGACTGTTTTCAGAGCCTGTTCTTTATAGTTTCTGTTATTCTTCTAAAAATTTCGTTTCCTGCTTAATAACCAGAGCTACTTTCTCTTGCTTGCAATAAAAAAAAACCTTGAATGATACAGAGAGAGTGATTTGTTCCCCACTGGCCTGTCATGGTGCTTAGACCCCTCCCTTTGAGTCCTTACAGCTTTTCTACTAAAATGCAACTTAAAATCTTGTCAGCTAGCCCTGTCTCAAGAATTCACCCATCATATCTGTTGCAGAGATTATTAACTTTCCTCTAGTGTACATTCTTCTTCTCTTCCGTATTATTTTTTAGTTGTGGCATAATTGCTATACAATAAAACGCAACCATCCTAACAGTTCAGTTCCATGATTTTAGACAATTGTGTATACACCTAGGTAACCCACCTAAACCAAGATCTAGAACATTTCAGTCATCTTGGAATCATACCTTCATTTCTCTTTCTAGGCAATCCCTCCCCATCCCAGAAGCAACCATTTTCTGATCTATTAATACAGATTAGTTTTGTCTGCTACAGAAGTTCATTCAATAAAATCATACAGCATATACTCTTTGGTGCCTCAAGTTTTTCTGCTCAACATAATGCTTTTAAGACTCATCCGTATTGTTTGTAGGGTTGCATTATTTTTTTTAAAGATTTTATTTATATATTTGGCACAGAGAGAGATCACAAGTAGGCAGAGAGGCAGGCAGAGAGAGAGGAGGAAGCAGTTCCCTGCCAAGCAGAGAGCCCGATGGGGGGCTCGATCCCAGGATCCTGAGATCATGACCTAAGTGGAAGGCAGAGGCTTAACCCACTGAGCCACCCAGGCGCCCCTCTAGGGTTGCATTATGACCTTCAAAGGTCCTAGTGACCTCGTGGGCCCCTTTCTTAATAAAAAAATAAAGTTAAAAATTCATCTCTTATATTTGTGTTACTATAAAAACAAATATGTCTGTATTAATTAACATTAATAAAATGTTCTCTTCAGGCTTAAAGTTCTTTTTTTCCTCCTGATAGTAAAGAAATTGGAACATTCTCGTGGGCCTGGGCACTGCACCTGCTGTGCCAAATGGGTAAGACAGCCCTGGTTGTTTCATGTATCAGTACTTTGTTCCTCTGTATTGCTGAGTGGCGTTCCATTGTATGAATATTCCACAACGGGTTGCATTATCCTCCTCTTGATGGACATTATTCTCCTCTTGGTTTGTTTCCTGATTTTGGCTATTATGAGTAAGGCTCCTATGAACATTCTTGTACCAGTCTTTCTGTGGACATGTATTTTTATTACTCCTAGGAAAATACCTAGGAGAGGAATGACCAAAGAGTTCCCTCAGCTGAACACATCATTTTATTCTCCTACCCACTTGGTATCATCGATCTTTTTAACTTTAGTCATTTAGTGAATGTTAAATGATGATATGGCTCCTCGTCTTTCTTTTAGCAATAGAGTCCCAAGTTATATTGGACAACATGGCTGTCCATTTAGATTCTATATTTCCCAGTATCACTTGCAAGCCAATGTGACCATGTGACAATGTTTTAGCCGATGAGTGGCAAGCAGATATAATATGTGCCTGTTTGATTCACATTCTATTTCATTTATTTTTGCATTTTTTAAAATTTATTTTTTTATTTGAGAGAGAAAGCATGAACAGGGCTGGGGCCGGGAGAGGGAGAGAAAGAATCCTCAAGCAGACTCCCTGCTGAACATGGGGCTGCTCCTGGGGTTTGATCCCACAGCCCTGAGGTCGCGAGCTGAGCCAAAGTCAAGAGTCGGAGGCCTAACTGACTGAGCCACCCAGGTGCCGCTTGAATCACATTTTAAGAAGGAAGTTTCCTGCTCTCCCTTCACTTTCCCTTTCCTCCTATCATTAGGCCAGAACATGAAGGTGGCGCATTCTGAGCCACTGAGCCACCTAGTGAGCCAGCTCTGACCATGGGAAGAAAAACGCCCCAGGCCATGGCAGAGCAAGAAGTTAGGACCTGAGTCCCTGGATGACTTCCTAGAACAGACACTTACCCAGCCTGGACTGTCTGCCCTCCTGTGGGCAGTGGGAGAGAAGTAAAGGTCTGTCATGTTGGAACCACCTTAATTTTGTTTCTGCAGCTTAGCCGGCAGTTGCCTAAAATCCTTTTAGTCAATCTTGCCAATGGGCACTTAGTGATTTTCTTAATGTGAGCTAAATACTGTGCGAGGCACTATAGATTTTTCCAAGATGAATCAGATACCAGATACAATTACTCTCTCCTGAAAAGGCAAGTCATGAGTAATACTTGAGGAGTCAAAAAAAAAAAGTACCCAATAACATTCTTAAGAATCCCCAAAACCTTCATAGGGTTTTGCACATGCTAAATGCCAAGTGAGTATACAAACAAGTGATGGAAACTCAGAGAAAGACAAGCCCATGACTTTTTTCTCTGACAGTTGGTAGGCATCAAAGCCCTGAGCTAATGTGACATGTTCTCAGCCACAAAAGTCCATGGCCAGTCGGGAGAGAATAGCATAAAGGAAGGAGGGGAAAAGGAACATGGAAAGATCCTGGGTGAGAAGACCTATCTGGCAAGTTCAGGTTTGACATCACCTTTACTTAAATCAAGTCTGTTCATTATCTTGGCTTCCATTTTGTTACCTGTAAAATGAGAACTATTTTATTAGGTTCATTTTGCTCCAAGAAGCAGAAACTCTCACCCCTGCTATATTGTAGGTGAGTACTGTAAGGACACATATATTGTGTAGGGGAGACTGAATCTCCCAGAAACCTGAAATATGATCTGCTGAAGGGTTTGGCTTCATGGAGACAGAACTGGAAGGGTCGTTCCGTGTTTGGCTCAAATGGAGATTCTTTAGGGTCAAGAATCCATGCATCTTCACTTTTCAGCTATAATTTTTACTTATATCTTAATTTAGACTCTTTCTGTTTGTAGCAATTGAAACACCAACTCAAAATGCTTGGAGCAAAAAAGAAAATATACTGGCTCATGCATATGAAAAATTAGTGTGCGTGACAGCCGTGGGCATCACCTAGAGTCAGGTCTTAGCCAACAGGGCCAGGACTCAGTCCTTTTGGCTCCCTTTACTCTGGTCTCCTTCAAGTTGATCTTCTCTCAGACCCCACAAGATAACCTGAAGGATGTGAGCAGCTCCAGCCCCCTCTGTTTTAGCCAGGGTCAAAGATAGGAAAGCTAATGGCACTCCAAGTGGGTAATCTATGGTAAGTGTACTAAATGGATGGTGTTTAAAAGATCAAAGGTGGGAGAGATGTTGAGTGGCTAGAACTTAGGACTGTCCCACAGGAGCTGTGATCTTCCGTGGAGGAGACTCCACTGGGGAGAAGCCAGGGGAATAATGCCTCAGACTTTCTCTTCTCTCTCCCTCTGGTCTCCTGCTGGTACTTCTAACCGGCTGAATTCAACTAGAAGTCAGGGGGAACTTACATGGTGCAGACTAGGTTTCTCAGGGGCATAGAGCAGGGGGAAGAAATGAGAAGAGTGGATCATTCAAGACATCAAGTGCATCCTCCCAGATTTAAGTTTAACAGAAAAGGGCATAATTGTAAACAAAAGTCCCCAGTTGTACCTCTTCATTCTGATTACATTCTGACCATCACCGTGGCCAATGGAATTGAGCCTGGATGGGGGTGAGGAGGTAGAGCCCCCCAAGGAAAGTAGATGTCACTATTAAGAGAAGAAAGGAGAATGGATGTTAAATGGCATCTAAAGTGGTCATACTTGTCCATTTGTTATCCCATTTATCCATAAATATCTATACTGGATAATTTTTTTTTTTTTTTTTTTTTTTTTTTTTTTTTTGTAAAGGAGGGCTATACCTGAATGTAGCATGACTGGGACATTTGGTTGGGAACAGAGAGTTTGGATTTGGTAGAGACAGGTTTTTGGAAGAAAATTTTGCAGTATTCCCCTGTCACAGAACAAATGCAACCATGAATTGCATTCAACAGTTTAGGGAGCTGATTTAGTATATCTACTTATGTTCTTGACAGTTTCTTTTTTCCTCCTTTTGAAAGCTGTGGGAGTGGAGAGCTCTTGGCATATGTGCCCATGTTTCCTTTCCGGCTGCTATGCTAATTTTTTCTTTTTTTCATTTTATAGGCGGAGAAACTGAGTCACATATCTGTTAAATATTTGATCTAAGATCATAGAGTTAAACTTTGGTGTCAGGACAAGAACCTAGATATCCAGATCAATGACAAAATATTTAGTGATACTACTGCAACTCTAGAATCTTTTTTATGAAAGCATAGTTCTTCTTGTTTTTAGCTGATTGTCCTATATTTGTTGTTGTAATATTCAGGTTCCCTAGCATTTTGGAGTGTATTCTGTCAGTGATCCGTGTTGAGAGAATGTGGTAGGTGGGAGTGTGGCTGGTTCTGAGGGGCCAAAAAAATCAATATGGCTGTAATGGGAGGATGAAAGCATATGACTGGGACAGAGGAGAGGACACTGGAGAGGCAGGTGGGTTCTAGACTGTACAGGACCTCCTAAGATAATTTATCATTTTAATTATTATTTTTTTAATTTACTAAACATAATTTCTTACCATTGTACTTTCAATGGTTTTCTTCAATTTAAAGTAGTGACATATTACTTTAACTACTATTAGTACATTTATTAATACTTATTACTATCAATACATTTAATAAAGAATGAGGAAATTTTAAAAATTTATTAAACATTTTAAAAAATATTAAGAAAAAGGGAGTGTATAGTACATGCAGGATATGACAAATTCATGAAGATAGTATTTAAATGAGTACCATTTGGAAAACACTGGTTGCTGGGCATTTTTCATTTATCCCTGCAGACCTACTTTTCATCCTGCATCCTTTTCCATGACCCCAGACCTGACCTCCAAGGCACTCACCATCTGGTCTCCCTTGTCCTCTGGTTTCTGGTGGAATTTGGCCAGTGGGAAGCACAGGTGGGAGATGGAAGGGGAAGAAGTGTGAATTTAGGGTGTTTATCCTCCCAAGTCTCGTCTTAAGGGTTGTTATGGGTTGGTGCTCTAATAGAGAGCATAATTCCTGCCTGCCTACCTCCCTTGCAGTTACAGGCACTCTCCCAGGTTTTGGTAACCACCTCCTGACATCACCCATTCAGACCCTAGTGTAGTAAAGCCTCCTGCTAGTGCTGGCATTGGGACCCAGCACCATCCCTCATTTGTTCTTCTTAACCTTTCCACACCCTTGTAACTCTTCTCTTTTTAAAAAGCTCTTCCATTCTACCATTTGAACACACTATTATTTACTGCCAAAACTCTGACCAGTGTAGCAGTTACATTGGAATTCCTGAACTTTGAAGTCAGGCAGAAGTAGATGTAAATCCTGGACAGCCTCTGAATAGCTGTGTGGTCTTGGTCAAGTACAAGTGGCCAAGCAAGTATCCATCAACCCAAGAAGCATCTACCTTATGAGGTCAGGCACCACATCTATCTCACCACCAGAGCCCTAACTTTGGGGACAGTGTTTAGCACTTAGTAGGTGTTCAAGAAAATTTTGGTGTACATGGATTTTCTATATAGGAGACCTAGAAGAGAAAGAGGTCAGCTAGTCAAATACCCTTACTTTACAGATAATGCCCAAGAACAAGGCATGACTTGTGCAAGCAGTAAGCCTCAGGCGTGCTCTTTAATAGTGACAACACGGGGAAGGGTGAAAAGAGGAAATATGACAAGGAGCTCATGGACAAAGGTACCCTGCCCATACCACCCCATGTCCTTGCAGAGCTCATCTCCTTCCCCAAATCACAACACCTCAAAAGACAGCTCCCTTCTGAGGGGGGATTCATTGGGTTAGCACATCTGCTTTCCAGTAAGAAGAAGCAACATGAGGCGTGCCTGCGAGGCTCAGTTGTTTAAACGTCTGCCTTTGGCTCAGGTCATGATCCCAGGGTCCTGGGATTGAGCCCTGCATTGAGCTCCCTCCTCAGCAGAGAGCCTGCTTCTCCCTCCCCCTCTGCTTGCTGCTCTGCTTACTTGTGATCTTTATCTCTCTGTCAAATAAATAAATGAAATCTTCAAGAAGAAGAAGGAGGGGGTGGGGAAGGAAGAGAAGAAGAGGCAGCAGCAGCAGCGGCAGAAACAAGAGGGAAAGCACATTAAGGATCCGAGGGTCCTATACAGAAGACCATGAAGGGGAACCAGCCTGGAACAGAGGGTTTATTTGAGACACTGGGCTGGATGAGTGGGGAAGCCACAGATGTCTTGAGCCCTAAAAGTCAAGAAGAAGTGAAGGCCTGGTGCACTAGTGTTCTAGGGCCACCATAACAAATCACCAAAGTAGGCAGCTTATAACAACAGAAATTTATTCTTCCCCAAGTCTAGAGGCCAGAAGTGTGTAGTCGAGGGGGCAGCAGGGCCACATTCCTGCTAGAGGATGTAGGGGAGAACCGTTCCTTCCTTCTTCCAGCTTCTGGAGGATCCAGGCATTCCATGGTTGTGGCTATAGTATTTGCACTCTGCCTGTCTGTACATGGCCTTCTCCTCTGTGTGTCTGTGTCTTCTCTGTGTTACAAGGATACTTGTTGTTGGGTCGCCCAGATAATCCAAGATGATCTAATTTGGAGACCTTTAACTTAATTACATCTGTCAAGATTATTTTTTCCAAATAAGGTGACATTCACAGGGGTTGGGATGTGGACATATCTTTTGGGGGCCACCATTCAACCCACTACAGATGGCAAATGGGACAAATGTTCATCAAATTTAAGCAAAAGAGTTGCTCGATGAGCTCTGCATTTAGTGGGTGAAGGCGAAGCTGGCAGGGGTGTGCAGAGAAGGGATAAATACAGAAGAGTGCTTGTGGTTGAAGCCCTCGCCAGAGTAACCCAAAGGGGGAAGGTGTGGACCGGAGAATCACAGCAGGAAAGAGAAGGAAGTAAAGCATATGAGAGTCTTTCTAAAATAACTATCATCCTTGGTTATTCAAAGTTCTGTGCAATAGAGAGCATAGGATTTCAAATTATAAGCCCCAGCTTCAACGTTAACTTGCTGTACATTTGGTCAAGTCTTTCTTTGTAGTCTCCTCACCTATAAATGGGGGGATAATAGCAAAACCAGCTGACTGCCCAGATTAATGGCAGAGTTCCAATTAGACAGGACATGGGAAGGCAGAGGAGGCTAGTTAACTGGATATGCCATCGGATCAGTGAACCTGGTTTAAAGTTCTAGCTCAGTCACTTTCGGCAAGTTCCTTAGACTTTCTATTCCCTGGCTTTCCAATCTGTCAAGTGTGAATAATGGTAATTACCTAACTCATGGAGGTTTTGGCGGGGGGGGGGGGTTCAATGAGATGATGCAAATAAAGCACTTCGTACCTAGCATTTGACAGGCACTGAGTGCATGTCTTATTACAGGGAGGAACTTTGCAAACTTTGTTTTTAAAAAAATCTAAGTACTGAGTGACTTGTCATTCTGACTACTCTGAAGCATCTCTTGAAGCTTCAGAAAGATGAAGATGGCTGGGTCTTGCCCTAGACCTAGAATTAAGATCCACCGTTGTTTTTTTTTTTTTAAGATTTTATTTATTCATTTGAGACATTAATACAGACAGAGAGCTGAGCCGGCGGTGGGGGGGGGCAGAGGAAAAAGGAGAAGCAGACTCCCCACTGAGTGGATAGCCCTACATGTGGTTCGGTCTCAGGATCCAGAGATCATGATCTGAGCTGAAAGCAGACCTTAACCATCTGAGCCACCAGGTACCCCAAGATCCATAGTTTTTAAAGCTTCTCAGATGAATCTGCTGCACGAAGGAGAAATTCACCATAGCAGAACACGTTATTAGGACCCATTTCCTAATATCCATAAGGAGAACAAACAGTCTTTACTTTAAAGAGACCATGTAAGTGGCCTGAAGTATCCCGAGCCTAACTCCTCCTTTAAAAAAGTGTAGTACTTATTACATGTCAAGTACCATTAATGACTTCTTATGTATTGACTCATTTAATACCTACAACATCCTTACAGAGCAGGAATTTTTGGTATTACAGATAAGGAAACTGAGGCACAGAGAGGTTAAACAGCTCACACAAAATTCACCCAGTTAGAAACGTAGGTAGGTAGCACTGGTGTTGGAACAACAGTCTTCTGGCTCAAACAATGACCCCTGACAGATTCTCTCAAAGCTGCAGTGTCTCTCAAGAACGTGACCTCTCTAAACCTCAGTTTCCTATCTGTAAAATGAGGATTATAACATGACTTACTTCACAGGGGACTCGTGAAAATTAAGTGAGATGCTGTACGCAGAGTACTGAGCAATGTATTTAGAATCTACTAAGCACCGATTGAAAGTCAGCCATATTATTCATAATTTTAACATAGGATCACTAATTGTTTAGTTATACGGAAATATAAGGCAGGTTCCAACTTCAGTGTAAGAATCTTTTATTTCCCAGCTGCCGGGGCAGGACACCTGATTCAAGGCCATGTGGGAATCTGTCACTTAAGTTTACCTCCTAAGCTCTGTTCGAGTCTAGCACTGGCATGTAAGAATTCTTTGGTGTGTGCAAGAGGGCTTGAAGAGCTAAAAGGGCCATTTCATTAGCGAAGAAACACAAACTGCACGACACCAAAGGACAAGCCCCTTTAAGTAAAGGAAAAATGAATGGGGAACAGCTGAGTCTTCTTCCAAAGAGAACTTCCTGCAGTTTCAACTTCTCAGGGAATTCAGAGCCTTAGCCCGAGGAAGAGGGAGAGACCTTGAGAGGCCAGTGAGAGGGTCCTGCCAGATAACACGTGATACACACTTCCCCTACGTGCCGTTTACAGGCAGCGTGATCCTCTAGGAATAGGAGCCGGGGGAGAAGTCAGACCGATAAAGGAGATCCCAGCCCCTAGGGGGACTGGGGAAGCCCAAGTCACATAATATTTTACAACTCCTGACACAGGCACTGGTTACAGAAGCGTGCGGAGAGACAAAACGAAAGTGTGGTCTGTAAGGGTGTGTGGTCATCCTGCGGGAAACAGATCCGGTTTCAGTTTCACGCCCCTCCACTCCCGCCGGGGTCAGCACCCTTGATTAGTTTCCGCCACAAAGCACCAGGGGGCGCCAGAGATGGCGGAAACGTCAGTCTTCTCGGGACCCCTAGGGTTAGAAAATCCTCTCTGATCTTCATGTAGGGAAAGGACGCTCACTATTAGTTCTTTTTATTTTATTTTATTTTTTATTATTTTAAGAAGATTTTATTTATTTATTTGACAGACGGAGATCACAAGTAGGCAGAGGCAGGCAGAGAAAGAGAGAGGGGGAAGCAGGCTCTCCGCTGAGCAGAGAGCCAGATGCGGGGCTTGATTTTAGGACCCTGGGATCATGACCTGAGCCAAAGGCAGAGGCTTTAACCCGCTGAGCCACCCAGGCGCCCCTGATTTTTTTTTTTTTTTTTTTAATGAAATGACTATAGGCATAAGTTTACTGGCTAATACTTTTGGGCGAGATCGGTAGTTCACAAATGAAAAAATAATTAAGCATTGTTGGAGAATGCAGAAGTCAAGGAGATTGCTAGGGATGAACTAATCCATTTGTCAAACATCTATTAGCTGCTTTCTGTGTGCCTGCTGGTTAGATGCTGTTGGGGACACAAAAAGTGAACACATTATTTCCCCCTGAACTCCTTAGCAACTCACGAGTCAAAATGTTCATAATGCTCTCTGGAACTCTCCTTAGCTTCTTCATCTATTCACCATTAACGTCTTCAGAGGAAGTAGAGGAAGTCTGTGGAAGGGATAAGCACAAAGGCCTTGGAGTAAGACTGCTGGGTCCGATTCCCCGCTCTGCCACTTTCTAGCTAGGAAGCTGCCTGGGCCCTACTTTCCTCATTTGTAAACTGAGGAGGTTACAATACCTACCTCGTTGGGTGTTACGAGGTTTCACTGAGATAATTCATGCAAAGTGTTTGGTACCGTGTCATATTTAAGAGCTCAATGTCTGTTCATTCTTATCCAGGTACTACCGGTCCTTGGGAGTCCAACTGAAATCACAGAAAGATTAGGTCCCAAGGCATTGTCTCATATAATTATGCAGGCCAATAAACTCTCTTTTGGTTCAATCACTTGCAGCTGAAAGCATCCTGACTTACATGGTAGCTGTATTTATTAATTCTCAAATCTGTGTCAGTTTCTGTGCAAAGTAATTTCCATGTCTTTACTGTCTTCTCTTTTAATCCTCATAATAGCTCTATGAGATAAGAGATGAAATGGGTACTGATATGATTCTCATTTTATAGATGAGGAAACAGTAAAAAGCATTAAGTAGCCCATGTAAGTTCAGATAGCTAAAAAATAGAAGAATCAAGATCTGAAGCCGTTTCTAGTCCTACTCTTACTATAAAATTGATGTTCCCAGAAATGACAAAGCCATGTGCTTTTGTAACATGTTAGAAAGTATGACCTCAGTTATTTGAGACTCCATGTTACAGGCACACTTCCATACACTAGAACCTTCACTGACTTTTCCTTTCCCTGAGTACTGGTCAAGGTCACTATCAGAGCCCTCACATTTACCCCTCAATTACCCACCATGCACTCCTATTTACAGTCTTACTAGAAGGAACAGTCCACGAAGGCAGGACTTTGTCCTCTGTTATGTCCCCAGCACCTAGGAGGACACTTGACACAATATAGGCACTAAACAAACATTTTCTGAGTAGCTGAACAAACAAATAAGGTTCAGCTTTCCTTGACCACATTGGACAACTTGGAGACTAGATTACTTCAGAACATTATGCATTTGACAACACTGGTCAAAAATCCCTTTGCGGGGGGTGCCTGTGTGACTCGGTTAAGCATCTGCTTTCAGCTCTGGTCATGGTCCCGGGGTCCTGGGATCGAGCCCCACATCGGGCTCCCTGCTCAGCAAAGAGTCTGCTCTCTTCTCTCTCTGCCCCACCTCCCACCCTCTTGAGTGTGTGCTCTCTCCCCCTACCTCAGGTAAATAAATAAAATCTTTTTAAAAATCCCTTTTTGTTTCTTTCTTCCATATCATCTCATCATAGGAGCTAAATGCACATGCGTACACATGTTGACCGATAAATATTTCAACTCTATCCTTAAAACGAGCTCCTTTCCTTCAGATTCCATTGCAGGATCCTGTGAGCACCTGCTTAGTCCACCTCAACCGAATGTGAATGTTCTCACCTCTGTTCTAGGCTCCATCCTTAAGGAAAAAGCAGGGTTTACTTCTTGTCACTGTTGTGATGCAACTGGCCACAGCATAGAGCCTGAAAGATCTGGGGTCTCATCCCAGCCTTGCCACTACTCCTTTAGCCTCACTGAAACCTCCATTTCCTCAGGTGTAAAATAGGAATGATCTCTCAGCTTTCTGTGAGGATCAAATTATATGGTTATGAAAAGGCTGAAAAACCTAGCAAGATATCCAAAGGAAGGCATAAATTTAATACATACATACTATTTCTGGGTAAAAGAGGTTTAAAAATCTCATTTTGATGACTGAAGGCCTTATATTGATTGGCTTGTGAGGGTAGCATAGGATTTGGCCAAATGCCAACTGGAAATAATTTAGCTACATAGAATTTGGAAGAAAGCTATTTGGGTGAAATTAACTTGGCTCCTAGGACAATATCGTCAAAATACGGTTCGGTGAGCAAACTAAATTAGAAAAAAAACCTAATTTTTCTCCATTACTGGTTTTACAAAAACTGGTTGTTTTGGTTTACTTTGGGGGAAGGTTTTTTTTTAAAAAAAAAATCTTTTAGCATTTTTGTCATTTTGAGGAATTTATGTTTCTTTTCTTCTGAAGTCATTTTAAGTACGCCTTTGAGTTGGAGTTTTCATCAGTTTGGCCATTTGTCAAATGTGTTTCCTCTCAGGAGATCCATTGGACATGGATTAGTTATTTATAACGGGAATTCATAACTGAGTCATTATAAAAACGAATTGTCAGAACACAGTCAGCTACTGGACAACTATTGTAGTTTGTCTTTCAAACATCAGAGCTCTTAGAAACTGGTTGGTTTGGGGTGTTTTTACCACTTTTATGCAATTTACTGTTAAGAGAGCAATGACGGGGAGAAAGTCTTGAGTGCAGGGGAGGGAGCATTCAGGATTCCAGTGTGGACAAAGACACCATTATCTACGAAGAACCTTCTAAAATCTCAATTTAAAAGTAAACTCAACTGTTGAAGTGGAAAAGGAAAGATTACGTGGGAGGAAGGCAGTGAGGGGTTTTTACTGGTCTTGGTGTTGTCAGCTCAGAGGAAAGCACAAGAGGGCAGTGCAGTGCTAAGTATCTCAGAGCTGACTGCAGCGACAGACCGTCAGGAAAGGGAAAAAGTCAAACTCTTAGAACAGGATGGTGTTTGTCAGGGCCTGGGAGGTAGGGGGATGTGGGGAAGGTTGGTAAAAGTGTACAGACTTCCTTTAGAACGGATGCCTTGGCACACAAGATTCTTGGGGCGACTGGAAAGGACAAGGGACAGGAAGTGCTCAGGACAAAAGAGCTGCAGCAGAACTGATTACTATTATTGCCAAATTCTATTGTTACAATGCATCCCATTTCTGAGCAAGACAAGTAATATGCAATCTGATTACGATAGCAGACAGCTCATTTTCCTCCTTTTCCTGGGTGAAAAGTGTAATGAGTTTCGAACATGCATTCTCATGGTGAAAAACCACCTATTGACTATGGAGATCGGTATAGTATAACTCATTAGAATATAGAAATTAGAGTTTCTGCAGAAACACAGCAGATGAAAATGTCCTATTGTATGTTACGACGTTGGTAAAGAAAGTTTATGAGGGGTGCCTGGTTGGTTCATTTTGTGGAGCATGTGGGGTTGTGAGTTTGAGCCCCATGCTGGGCATAGACATTACTTAGAAATGAAACCTTAAGGGGCGACTGAGCAGCTCAGTCGGTTTAGCTCAGGTCATGACCCCAGGGTCTTGGAATCGAACCCCACACAGGCGTTCCTCTGTTCAGCAGGGAGCCTGCTTCTCCCTCTCCCTCTGCCTACTGCTCCCCCTGCTTGTACTCTCACTCTCTCCCGGTCAAATTAATAAATAAACAAAATATTTTTTAAAAATCTTAAAAACAACAACAAAGGTTTATGAGTAGAGCCCAGCAAGTCAAGAATTCATAATCCCAGGGCGCCTGGGTGGCTCAGTGGTCACGATCTCAGGGTCCTGGGATCGAGCCCCACATCCCTGCTGAGCAGGGAGCCTGCTTCCTCCTCTCTCTCTGCCTGCCTCTCTGCCTACTTGTGATCTCTGTCTGTCAAATAAATAAATAAAATCTTTTAAAAAATACACATAAAATTTAAAAAAAGACGCCTGGGTGGCTCAGTTGGTTGGACGACTGCCTTCGGCTCAGGTCATGACCCCGGAGTCCCGGGATCGAGTCCCGCATCGGGCTCCCAGCTCCATGGGGAGTCTGCTTCTCTCTCTGACCTTCTCCTCGCTCATGCTCTCTCTCACTGTGTCTCTCTCAAATAAGTAAATAAAATATTAAAAAAAAAGAATTCATAATCCATTTTTCTTGTCAAATCCCAATACCTGTTCTAATAACAGTAGTTACAGTAATAATGTAGTCCTTATATTTTCAATATAAAACACTGCCAAGCCTTAACTGGTGAAAAGAATTCACCCGGGCATACAACAACCATCCTTCCATGATTTCAATTATAATAAATCACTGTGCTATGGATATATCAGTCAGCAAGTCAATGTTGTCTGGTGAGAGTTTAAAGAAAGGAGAACCAAGGACCAGAAGGAGTCCCTGAAGCTCCCTGGTCCCCTAGAGATTGTTGTATGGGAGTCTAACACTTCATAGGGGTAAATATTCTGCAGATTCAGGAAGATTTCTACTATCACTACCCACCTGGACACATCCAGGCTGAATCAAGAATTCATCTGGGAATTCAAGTAGAAAGACTTGAATTTATTTTCAAATTGTACATAAGCAAAAAGATGAGTGCAATATCAGCCGCTAGTATTTTGGGTTTCTGGTGATCTGAAATACCCTCTATATATGCCCTTTAGAAACCTTACTTTTTAATTAAAACATAGCATCCTGCCTTATATCCTTTTTGGTACAAATCCAGCTACATGTAAATGATAGGAATGAAATGCAAACATAGTAATTAAATCTTAAGATAAACATGTGCTTGTTGTGTTAAAATAATTTTACATGCTTATTAAGATAAAACATCCGAAATATAAGCATTTATTTGAAGTTAATTTTGGCAATAGTCTGGTTGTGCTCATACAACAAAAAACTCCGACACAGCCATGTTATACTGGAGAGGATTCATCATCCTCCCCTGTAACCTCAAAAGCACCTGCTTTAATTCACTCTGCTTATAACAAAATCATCATTCAGTTTTCATTTTTTTTAAAGTTTTATTTATTTATTTGTCACAGAAAGGGAGAGAGAGAGCACAAGCAGGAGAAAGGGCAGGCAGAGGGAGAAGCAGGCTCCCACTCAGCAAGGAGCCCGGCAGGAGACTCGATCCCAGGACCCTCGGATCATGACCTGACCTGAGCCGAAGGCAGACGCTGAACCGAATGAAACACCCAAATATTCTACAAAAATGGATATCAAAGCTACTATCTTAAATGTATTGTGCTTTGGTAATGAAATGTGCACTGCAGGGACACCTGGGTGGGGGCTCAGTTGCTTAGGCATCTGCCCTTGGCTCAAGTCATGATGCCAGGATCCTAGGATTGAGCCCTGCATTGGGCCCCTTGCTCAGTGGAGAGTCTGCTTCTCTCTCTACCCATCTCTGCCCCTGCTCATGTTCTCTCTCTCTCTCTGATAAAGAAATAAATAAAATCTTAAAAAGAAATGTTCACTGCAACTATCTGAGTTGCAAGGACTATATGTTTATAGGAGTAAAGAAGAAAACCAAAAATATGTTCTTTGTAGGAAAACTAGTGATTTAAATCAAACCAATTCTAAGAGAGTAATGGTTATCAACTTGGATAACTATGGCTAGTGGCCACATGAATGGCTTCATCTGCCAACTAAATTCCTCAATTTAAAGTTGGATGGTCCCTTCCCTTGGAACTGCACGGGGGAGATCACACACTTCCAACAGGGCCAACATCAATTCATTTGGTTGGTATTCCTCTTTCCCTGGGATAAGACGGACTGCCAGAGAACATTAGTTCACTCCGCGGTCATGGTTCAAAAGTGAAACTAATTGTTAGTAAAACATGCTAATTGTCAGAAACAGATGCTTTAATATGGGTAGGTCATTCTTAACAGTGTAATCAAAGCTCTTGGAATGATGATCTGCCCTTGAAATATGGATTCCAGAACCCCCGAATTTAAGAGTTGGAGTTTTTAAGCCGTTCCCGCAGCCTCTTGGGATTAAGGTGGAGACTCTTCTGACCTTATAAAACTCCCCAGGATTCTATTCCTATCTTACTAATTGATTCTATGTGCCTACTCACACAAATGTTTAAGTCCTTTCCTGGAGTCCAAAGTGAATCTGATATACATGGAAAAAGACCACTGGATTTGGAATCAAAAGATCTGGACTTGACACTTTCTATTTGACCTTTGGCCAAATCCTTTATCCTTTATGGGGTTCGGTTTCCTCATCTGTAAAGCTAATAGTCCTCACCTACCTCAAAATGGATGTGAGAATCAAATGAGCTAAGGTATGGGAAAATATTCAATAATCACAAAGCTGCAGACATTTAGGAAGTTTATAAAAAACTAAGATCAGGTTTAGATCTTAAATAATTATGCTACTAGGAATTTTCGTTATGATTATTCTCCATCTACATTAGACATTCCACTCACTCAGGATCTGACACCTAGGACAAAGTTCTACAGAATTCCCACATCTATCCACTGCTCCTACACTTTCTAAGCAGTTGGGGAACTGTCAGCCATTACACAAATTAAGCTGTTACCGAAATGACTAGTACTATTATACTAAGAGCCCGTGAGCCACCTGTTTCAGAAAAGCCTGAGGCTAAGTTGTCTAATAAGGCCTGGGCTGAGGAGCTTCGTCTTGGAACGTAAAATGCATATCCTTTATGAATAAATCTAGCTTCCAAAGAATGTGACTGTCCAGAGAATCACGCAATCCGAACATGTTAGTCAGCAGCCCCAAAGTCAAAGGCCCATATTGACAAGCAAAGTAGCAGGGAAAGTATCTGCCACTTGCACAGGGCTTTCCAGTTTTCTATGCATTTCCATATGCTACAAGTCGAATGTGTATACGACTCTCATTATAGGGGCACTGTCAGTAATTTGAGAGGTGGCAACAAAAACTAAGGAAGGAAACAGAATGAGTTAAACCCCTCACAAATATCTTAAAGCAAAACTGTGAAATAGATTAAATACACAGACCTATACCAAATTGAGCTATAATATTAATATCAATCAGAATATAAAGCCATGCTTGTACACAACGGAACAAAGATTTGTGTCCACTCAGTGTTTATTTCCTCCTTCCTCCCTTAGTTTCCTAACTCTCCTTTGAGAAAATATTACTCATTTTCTAGTATCTATGTACTTTCAGTAATACTGATCTTATCCTTTGGTCTTGGTGTTAGCCCTGATTGCTCTATACCATTCTGAATAGTCCTGACCTCTGTCATTATTCAGGAGTGGTCCCATCACGAGAAAACTTAGAAATTTTGTTTGAAGGTTATAGGAAGCACCTTTCTTCCTAGATGTGAAGGAGAAAGTCCACAGCCCAGGATACCACTGGCAGCCATTGTAAAACTAAGAATGAAACCAACCTACCAATAAATACACCTACTAGAAGAGCAGAGCAGAGCTGTACACAGAAGAGGGGTGGAGCCTAATCCATCTCAGGGCTTTCCAGTTATGAAACCCAACACTTTCCCTCTACTTGGAAATTTCTGTTCTTGCCATACAAATCACCTGAAATGATTATATTTAATAAAGTACTTTTCCATCATCTCTTGCATAATTGGACCCTCACAGTGACTCAGTGGAGTGGGTTTTAGTGTCATCTCTACTTAACAGTAGAGGAAAGAACTCTCAAGTTCATGACCTGCCCAAGTCCATCCATACCGCGGTACATGTTACAGCAGCAAATGGAATCAGGTGTTCTAGTCTAAAACAACTGCTGTCTAGTCCACCATGTCATGTTGAAATGCCAAGTTAAGAGCACATTTTTAACTTTTATGACTTAGGCAACATATAAGGTTTTGTAATTATTAATATTATTAAAATATAGTAGACATATACTATAAAATCTAGAATCTCAGTCTTTGGTTCTCAGCAGTGGTTAGATTCCTTAATTTTAAAAATCTTTTTGCCATATGGGTCCTAACCTGTGGTCTGAGCATGGTGTGATTTTTACTGAGTGTAAGGCAGTTCTTGCTCTGTGCTGCACAACAAAGCAGAAATACTGATCTTAAATTATGTGAAAGTTCAGCTATAAACATCTCATGGTTAGTGCTACTGGCACTGATGCTAAGAGCATCACAAAGAATCTTAAAATTGCTCAATCTCAAAGCATCTGTCAATCTCAAACTGTTATTCTTTGAAGATAGATAAGACCCTGTATTAACCTGTTAGTTTCTCAGTGTTTTGCTAAAAAGCCCGTTCTCCAATGTCATGGATGTGAAGTCTCATTTTAACAGAATGGTTCTACTGATATTCATTCAGCAAAAAAATTTTTTATTTTATTTTATTTTTATTTTTATTTTTTTTTAAAGATTTTATTTATTTATTTGACAGAGAGATCACAAGTAGATGGAGAGGCAGGCAGAGAGAGAGAGAGAGAGGGAAGCAGGCTCCCTGCTGAGCAGAGAGCCCGACGCAGGACTCGATCCCAGGACCCTGAGATCATGACCCGAGCCGAAGGCAGCAGCTTAACCCACTGAGCCACCCAGGCGTCCATCATTCAGCAAAAAATTTTAAGGACAGACTATGTGTCAGAAACTACTGGAACTCAGTTACACATTTGAATAAACCAGTTTATTCTACCCTTGCGTTTCCCTGTCCTTTTGTTTTAATCCAGTCAGCCAGTAATTAGCAATCTTCTAGGTCGAGCATCTTCTAGGGAATGTGAGGGATTCAAGAAGTGCTCTTTGTCTTTGAGAAACTCACGAGAGAGTTGGAAAAAAAAAAAAAAAGAAATACTGAAACATAAAACCATGTAATAAAAACTGAATTACATGCTCATAATGAGTATCAGAATGGACCCAGTTTTCAGAAAAGACTTCAGGAAGGTAGTAAAACACAAAATCAGTCTCAATAGGGGTAACAATCCTATTTTCCTTAGTAGAGGGTCACTATGCCTCAAGAAGACCTACCTCTATAAATTATGCTCAATTTATGCAAAGATAACTGCTTTTTTACCTAGTTTAATCATCTGATAATAGGAATAAAACTAAAACCTTCTTCATGGGTGGTTGTGATTATCCAATCAGATGTACGAGATGAAAACATTTTAGTACCAGTTAGGATGCTTTCAGTTGTAAGTAACAGAAAATCAATTTTAATTTGAGCTTAGATGATACAAGGAATGTATAGGCACCTGGTGGCTCAGTTGGTTAAGCATCTGACTCTTGGTTTCAGGTTGGGTCATGGTCCTAGGGTCGTGAGATGGAGCCCTACATCAGGCTGTACGCTTAGCACAGAGTCTGTTTGTGATTCTTTCCCCCTCCCTCTCCCTCCCCTTCTGCTCCTCCCCCTATTAGTGCTCCCTTTCTCTAAAATAAATAAACATAGTCTTAAAAAATAATACAAATAATGTATTCTCTTTCTTAACTCTATAGTGGATCAAACTTTAAGTAAGCTTGAAGAGGGCTCTACCATTGTTTCTGTCTGATTTTCTTGAATTTTTCCTTCTTTGTGTAATGTCTTCATCTTTAGGTTGGCTTCCTGTGCTTTTCAGAGTTTAATACCAAGACCCTCCTCATCAGAGTCTCCTACTGAAGTTGAATCTATTGAAGTCTCCTACTGAAGTAGGATGGGGAGAGGGTGTCCAGCATGTTTATGTATGAACAATATTTCAGGTAACCCTAAGGCACACTAAAGACTGGGAACCACTGGATAGCTCTGAAGGAGGAAGGCTAAAAGAACATAGTCTACTCCAGATTTTCCTATCGTAGGTTAGAATAACTATAAAGCTTTAGCTAACTACTTTAAAGCACAAGTCCATTTATTCTTATTCTAAAGGTACTCAGAAAGGAACTGAAGTCTGAGACTCTGTAAACATGATGTTTACCTCCAGTCCCTTGCCTGTATCCTTCCCTTCAGACATTTAGCACATCCACCATTTTCTTTGCATGAGAAACTATAGAGGAGGGAGAGGCAGATGGAAAGTGAACCTGCAGAGAGTATCACTGTAATTTTTTTAGAGGAGCAAAGAAAACAGACTCTGGCTATATTAAGGAAAAATGAAAGAAGTCCATAAAGTAGACACTAAGTGCTCACAGAATTGCCAAGAGGCTGAGAGACCAGGCTTGGAGACAGTGAAGGAAGCATGAGACTCCTGGGAGGGTAAGCATCAGGAATGGCCACACCAATAGTCTAGTCCAAAGTCTACTCTGCAATGCAGATGATGTCCATCTCTCCCAAATCCTTGCACTGCTTGCTCAAGATTGATCCACCAGAAGTCACATGTCTATTATATCTTACATGAAATGGAGAGTGAAATCTAGCACCTTGGGCTTCTAGGATAGGAGCTAGCTACTATCTCCTACCAAGACGACACACAAAAGGGAAGTATCCAGAAAGGAAATAAGAAGTGAGACTACCTACAATTCAATATCAAAAAAGCAAGTAACCTGATTAAAACATGGGTAAAGGACATGAACAGACATTTCTCCAAAGAAGATATATGAAATGGCCACTGAGGCATGAATACATGCTCAACATCACTCATCATCAGGGAAATGCAAATCAAAACCACAAAGAGCTATCACCTCACAGAAGTTAGGAAGACAATTATAAAAAAGGAAAGATAAGCACTGGCAAGGATATGAAGAAATTGGAACCCTTGTACAATGTTGGTGGGAATGTAAAATGGTGCAACTCCTAAGGAAAACAGTATGGAGGTTCCTCAAAAAATTAAAAATAAACTTACCATGTTATCTAGCAATTCTACTTCTGGGTATTATATATAAAAGAATTGAAATCAGGATCTCAAAGATACATCTGCACATCCATGTTTGCTGCAACATTATTTACAGTAGCCGAGATATGGAGAAAATCCAACTATCATTAACAGATGAATGGATAAAGAAAATGTGGCATTTACATACTATGAAATATTATTCAGCCTTAAAAAAGAAGAAAATCCTACCGCTTGCAGTAACATGGATAAACCTGGAAGATATGATATGAAATGAAATAAGCCAGTCTCAGAAAGACAAATACCGTAGGGTTCCACTTATATTAATAGTCAGACTTACAAAAGCAGAGAGTAGAATGGTGGTTGCCAGGAGGAGCTGGAAATGGGAAATTGTTGTTCAATGCCTCACTTACACAAGATGAGTAAGTTCCAAAGGTCTGTGATACAACATAGTGCCTATAATTAACATGGTCTTGTGCCCTTAAAGATATATTAAATGTGTACATCTCATAGTAAGCGGTCTTACCACAAGAAAAAAGGAGGACACAAAAAACTTTTGAAAGTGAAGGATATTTATTACCGTCATTGTGGTGATGGCACCATGGGTGTATGCATTTGTCTAAACTCATCAAATTGTACATATTAAAAATGCACAGTTCTTGGTTCATGAATTGTATGCATTTGTCTAAACTCATCAAATTGTACATATTAAAAATGCACAGTTCTTGGTTCATGAATTATATTTCAATAAAGGCATTAAAAAAAAAAAGTCGTGGGACTAATGAATGGCTGAGCAGCCAAATAATGGCAATTGTCCACTACAGGGGGTTCTGCACTAAAGCATTTTCCAAAGAACACAGAGCCTGCCATCCAGAAAAGACACCCCCCCCCCCCGCCGCTCCTGGGTTTAAACAGTAGCATGACAAGCGGCCATACAGCGCCACTAATGAGTACCAAGAAGGGACCAAATGAAGTTCCAAATTTTCATCCATCCCATTTAGGCGACACGCAGGGCATCTAATGAGCAGAGAAAACGCCTGCAGTTTGGGAAACGTCCAGTGGGGAGGGCTGTTTTTCCTTTCCGATAGTATTTATTTTGGGGAGTCACATTTATGTCTAGTGAGACTTAAATTCAGAACTTGGGAGTCTTCCTAGGATCCTAGAAACTCTAGTCTGTGAAAACCATTGGAGATCAAACAGCACACTGGTTTGAAAAGGTCCTTGCTTCAGACGCCCTTCTTCACAGCCTGGTATGTAAAGTAGATCTAAGTACGGCTGTGGTGGTCGGTGGTCGGAGTGGGGTGCAGTCCTGAGCCACCTGCGTGGCTTCCCCCTTGTCATCCACACCCTCCCAAACCCCCGTCCCGATACCAGACAAGCCCCTCGAAGCACCTGTGCCACCCTAAGTTAGTCACCTACTGCTGCAATAAAGCTGCATAGTAAACCAATCCTCAAATTCAAGGCGTTGTAACCAAGGGCATTTATTTTATCTCACAGTTCTGCAGAATGCATGAGGTCTTGCGTGGATTAGGGGAAGGAAAGGTAAGTAACTGTTTAGAGTTTAAGGGAAGCCAAGAAGGCCTTGCTGCCGTAGTATATACTGCAAATCCTTCCACTGGCGATCCCCTCCTTCAGGTCCTCTCCTTCCTCTCCTGTTTCAATCAGATTCTGTGAATTTACAGACTGTCTGCTCTGTTTTTGGTCCTATACCGGGTACTTGAGAAACAGAATTCAACCTATGGTGAGAGCCTTTTTACGAATTTACACTAAAGTATGAATGATTTATTGGATCTGTTCGCCTCATAACTTATAGCCAGAGAGAGCACAGATGTCCACGTGAATGAAGGCAGTAGGGCCCTTTTGCGCAGAAGGGCAGGACACAAAGTTGCTGAGGATTCCCTCAGCCTATTGTGCAAAGATCTATATCTTATACTTTTTATATTTCCCAGGACCCCTAACACAGTGCTGTGTATTCAATCGACGATCAGTAAATACTTCATTAATTTGTTCATTTGATGAATTTTCATGCACCTGTTGTCTCCCAGGCAGCAGGTACTCGTCAACTGATTGTTTTGTCTGGCAAAACAACTCCAAGAGATCATCACCATTCTTCTTGACTCACTACTTCCAAAAGGCATTGGTACTGTAGATCCAACAGGACACATTACATATCCAAGCTCTGTGAGCTAGAGAGTGTTGCACAAATAACCAGGGATTTCCCTTATTATCAACAATGATATGGAGCAGAGATGAGAGGCTTAAAATATAATCCCTGCTTCGGGTTCTAGAAGGATAGAGTTCTTGGATGAGGAAGGAACTCCAAAATTATTTTTTTATCATTTGATCATTTACGATACCCCCAGACACTATGGTAGTTGCCAAGAGTATGGCAGTGAACAAGGCTTCACATCCTATATCCTCACAGAACTTGCAGTCCAGTGTGCTGAGGGCTGAGAGCCATGCGGTGATTGTGATTTCTCTAAGTCAATCTGTACTGAACCTTCTGTCTGTGCCAGACCTGGGCTAGAAGCATAAGTGTTTACAAAATAAAGCAAAGAAGAACAACCACAAGCCATCCTTGCTTCTAGGCTACTCAGAGACAAGCAGCTAGAACGCTAGAATGAGGTGCTGAAATTGCTATCATCCAGGATGTACTTGGACAGCTCCGGGACACGGAACAGGCTGCTGTGTCTTCTAATTGGAGATTGGGTATCAGAGGAAGCCCCACGCAAACACTGACATGGGCTGAGCTTTATCAGAAGCGGAGGTCACCAGAGGTATCTGTGACTGTTAAGACTTCACCCTTACGGTTAACACTGGACTATTCAAAACATACCACTGCGGAAGACACTCAGACACAGAAGCCACTGCAGCAAGGTAGACTTGGGCTTAAGTTGGCTCATTTATAAGTGCAGTTACTTAAAAGTTACTTTTCCCCTGATTTTGTGAAAATGTCCCCACTGAGACCTTGTCATCAGTAACACATCACTCTGAACATCAGGTGTTTGTCGACAAACGTGGTTGACAGTCCACTGATTTTCCTGTTTTAACTTTGTCTCTCCTAGACGTTGTTTACCAACCTGAACCATGACAAGTAGAAAGAGAGAATGTGGGGGAGAGGGGGAGGGGAGAGAGAGAGAGAGAGAGAGAGAGAAGGAGGAAGAGGAGGAGGAGGAAGAATAAGAGGAAGAGGAGAACGAGGAAAGGAGGGAGGGAAGGAGAAAGGGAGGGAGGGATGGAGGGAAGGAACGGATAAGATCCATTCCAGGGACAGATTCATTTGGAGATTAGAATCCAGTACAAAAGAGACACTAATATTAAAAAAGAACATCATGGCCTGGCACCAACAGATGTGAGACAAGCAGGTTAAAGAGCCAAGAGAAAAACAATGAAAATAAGCAGCTGAAAATAACCGGACAGCAGGGAGTCAGAGAAGACAGGTGATGGAGAGGCACCCAGAGGAGGTGACCTCATTCCAAAAAACAGGCAGAAACTAGGCTGTTGCTCTACTTACTAGGAAAAAGAGTAAAAAGTATGTAAAATTTTACCCCTGTGCATACAATCACCTAAAAATAAAAATTGCTTCAGCAGAGGTAAAGTGGTTAGAAAACTGGCTGTTTGCAGAGAAGGAAAATGACCATTTCCTATCCTATGCGCAGTGAGCAGTCTGAAAACTGTCTCCCCAAAGCCCACTGAGAGTGTGCTTTGAAGATCCTAATGGTGGATGGGGGTAAGAGGGGGGTGGGGAGGTAGTTTCCCCACCCCTCTACTGAGCTTTTGTCCCAGGGCAATTTCGCACCTTGATGATGGTTCCTATTTGTCACTAGCTTGGGTTCCACTAAGAAGTCTTTTTCAGCTATTTTGCAAAAGAACAGTTGGCATAGATTCCCAGGTAAGATGACAAGGCCTATTTCTGGTTGCTGTGGCTGACTTCTAGAAAGTTCCATCCCTTGAAATGTTCGGATCCCAGGCAGCTGCACAGGACTTGATTTTCAAATAGAGTCCGGGACCGTCACTCCCCACAGGGGGATTTGCCCTTTAAGCTGCAGAGCGACAGGCGTCAAACGATGCCCATCCTGACGCAGGGAGCCCAGGGAGAAATTTTACATTTCACAGCTGAACCAAACCTCACAATGCGCCAGGGAAGAATTGGTAAAAGGTTGAGCTAGAGCTACGGTCTTCAAATTGGAATACTAATGATGACCTTTAATGAAGCCTGACAGTACAATCTGTTTCTCATTGTTGCTTAAGAGCCAGCTCCCAAGCACACCCTGGCTTTCAAGGAAGGGACAGACTGGGATAAATGGACCCTGCTGGTGAGCAGGCCTGAGCACAGCTGATCCTTCAGCTAGGATTAAATTAATTAAAGTGATTCTCTCAGCCAAAGAATTAGTCTTTTTATCTGTCATTATTGTATTGTTTATTAATCTCCAATGGGGGCTAATTGGTATCTGAGCTTTTGGGGACAAGGGATCTTAGAGTGATAGGGATGAAATTGTTCTCATTTGGAATGGGGTGAACAGGAAGGGTTGTCTTAGTTCTAGATGTGAAACGAGCTTGTTAATTTAAGACCTTCATCAAAAGACTACAACAGCCCAAGGCAAGGACAGTAAGGCAAAATGAACCTATATGGAGAAAGGTTTAGCTGTGTTGGCTTTGCCCCAGATTAGTAATCAATGGATAGTCACTAAGAAACTTACTGCAAAGGTGGCATGGTGCCAGGGAATTAGAGGGACCCATTCATATGCCATGGCTCCTTAAATAGGGTGCACTTTAGTTAATGAGATGCCCGAGTCCCATGCCCCAGAGGAATCTGGGGGAAAAAAAAAAAAACCAACTTGAATACCCGTCTAGTTCAAACTCCCAATTTAACAGATAATAAGGAAATTTCAATCAGTCGTGAGGCAGTTTCTCAGGGCTGGGGTATTTCTTACAGTGGGAAAAACATATCAGGCCAGGCTTCAACATCCAGATGTCACCTGGGTCCAAAGGGAATATGATCCCTCCTCCTTCTCTGCTTTCAGTTCTACTCTCAGGGCTGGGATGAAGGTGGAGGGATGATCCCCAGAGGAGATCTTGCGCCTGGGAAGATAGGGGAGAGGAGTAGATACACGTCTTGAGCCATCCTAGCCTAGGAAAAGAGAGAAACAAAATTCTGGTGTTAGTGAAGGCTAAGTTTGCAAGTGAGAGAAGTTCTACTGTCCCATGCCTCATGGCTGCTCCAGGAAGGTATACTCTGGGGGAATTCCTGTTCTGAAGGTTGCCCTGCTTTAGCAGTTCTCTCCTATTGTTCTGAGCTCTGGCATCTAGGGATTGCCAAAGAAGCAAATCGATTTCAAGACATTATTTTGCAAGCTTGCCATCTCTCTCTGGCAATAACAACCCTTAAAACCATGGTGGGCTGCAAGATAGTTTGTGTTCTGTTAGTGACAGCAGACGAAGGCCCAAAGCCAGAAATTCCGTTCATGATCCCTGAACACAGGCACCACCCTCACGGTTTCTGTCTCTCAGCAATAGTCTTGCTACTCTAGTCCCACTCTGATCACGTGGTGCCACCTTGGCCCCTGCAAGCAACGTAATAGCCTGAGGTAGGAAACCGTCCAGGCTGCCTCCCAGTGAATGGCTGTTTATAATGGAGTCAAGATAAGGAGTACATAGCAGCAGGTGTCTGGGAGCAATAGAGAGGGTCAGACTTCCCTGTCACATGGTTATACTGAGACCCCCCAATATTATTTTTTATACTGTATTCTGTCTCCTTCCTTTGTTTACACTATCCAGAGCACCGATAAGGATTCAGCTTTTCAACTCACGCAGGTACCGTCGTCTTAAATTACTCACCATAGCAGGAAGAGCAGCTCAGTAAAGACCCTCTGTTGCTGGTGCTCGCTTGATGTATGCTGGAAGCTCACAAGGGCTCTGCCCTGTGGTGAGCACCTCTGCCCATGTCAATGGAGCTCGCCTGGTAAAGGGTAGGGACAATTTCAGAAGCTGCACACTACAGGGGCCACTTCCGCTGCTGCTGTCACTGGAGAGGAAATGTGACCTGCTGTTTCCTTGCTGGCTCTCATTCAGAGGGGAAAAGTTAAAAGACTTGTGTCCCACAGGACTGGCCCCTCTAAGCCATCTGGTTATAAAGCATGGGCTTTTCTTAAAGGCTTTCCCGTCTGCACCCACTCGTAGTTCTAGGTTTTAGGCTGCCCTAGAGCCCGGGACAGGATACCTAGGAAGGAAAAGAGAAGCAACCTTGGAGGTTCACGGCTGGGTTGTCCCTCAGACACTGGGTTTCCCCACAATCTGCTGCTCTACCCCCCTCCCAGAGTCCTCTGAGAGTTGCTTTACACATTCTGTCCAGGGTTTTAGTTGTAGTCAGTGGAAGCAATGGAGTAAAGGAGGCTTGTTCCATCTGGATCAAAACCAGAACTCTTCCGAGTCTTTTTAACATGTGTCCATTATTCTTTAACATATCCTTGTTTCTGATTAAACAAGGCTCTGGGCTCATCTTAGATCGTCTTTGCCCCAGCCCTTGAACCAGTCATTTCTCAAAGGAGCTCTGGTTCCTTTTAGCAGAGAACAGTACTGGGGAACCAAGATCCAGGCACTAGATTGCTACTGCTTTTGGGCTTTGCTTCTTCTAGGCCCTTTCCTGCTCCCAGGTTTTCTTGGTGGACAGACCTTAAAGAAGCAGCCTCAGAGCCACAGATAATTGTGCTACCTGGCTATTTGGTTTTAACATTTTAAAATAAAGTTATGTTAAAGTAAGTAAAATTAGGGGCGTCCGGGTGGTTCAGTGGGTTAAAGCCTCTGCCTTCAGCTCAGGTCTTGATCTCAGGGTCCTGAGATCGACCCCTGCATCTGGTTCTCTGCTTCCCCCTCTCTCTCTGCCTACTTGTGATCTCTCTCTCTGTCAAATAAATAATAAAATAAAATCTTTTAAAAAAATAAGTAAAATTAGAAATTTATTCGACAATACACTAGTTGCACTAACCAAGTTTCAAGTGCTCAAGAGCCACATGTGGACAGTGACAACCGTATAGAATATTGCTGATATGGAACATTTCTGTCATTGCAATGCTGGTCCAGATTTCAGCCAAAAAAAGTGATTATCTATATTGTTTGTGAAAATAAAGCATAAAGCCTACATCAGTGTTTTCAGAATATCTAGACCTTAGATTAAATACACAACATCACCTATACACAACCCAGGATTTGCCTTACAGCAAAAGGATGGTCGATACCTTCAAACAATCAAGGTGCTTTTGAGGCCAGCCATTTATCTGTTTAAGTCAGCTTTCGCTCTCAAAGAAGACCAGGGATTATAACAGCATCTTCTCGAGAATCCAGTGCAACCAGTTTCTTACACCAAACACAAAAATAAACTCGAAATGGATTCAAGACCTATATATGAGACGTGAAACCATGAGGCTCCCAACAGAAAACACAGGTGCTAATTTATTTGACATTGGCCTCAGCAACATCCTTCTAGATATGTCTCCACACGCAAGGGAAACAAATGCAAAAATAAAACTATGGGGACTATTCAAATAAAACGTTTTGCACCATCAACAAAACAAAAGGGAACTTACTGAATAAGAGAAAATATTCTGATAAGGGGTTAATATAAATTGTATCATGAACTTATACAACTCAACACCAAAAAAATCACAAAAAATCTGATTAAAAACGGGTCAAGGGGCGCCTGGGTGGCTCAGTGGGTTAAAGCCTCTGCCTTCGGCTCAGGTCATGGTCTCAGGGTGCTGGGATTGAGCCCCTCATCGGGCTCTCTGCTGAGCGGGGAGCTTGTTTCCTTTGCTCTCTCTGCCTGCCTCTCTGCCTGCTTGTGATTTCTCTCTCTGTCAAATAAATAAATCTTTAAAACAAAACAAAACAAAAAACCAAAAACGGGTCAAGCACTTGAATAGACATCTGTCCAAATAAGACCTACCAATGGCAGAGAGACACATGGAAAGATGCTCAGCATCACTAACCATTAGGGAAATGCAAATCATAACCACAAGAAGATACCATCTTATACTTGTCAGAATGCCTAGAATCAAAAAGACAAGAAATAACAAGTGTTGGTGAGGATGTGGAGAAAAAGGAACTCTCATGCACTGTCACTGGGAATGTAAATTGGTATAGCCTTCATGGAAAATAATATACAGGTTCTTTAAAAAATTAAAATATAAATACCAGACAGAATGGGAGAAGATATTTGCTAACGACATATCAGATAAAGGGCTAGTATCCAAAATCTATAAAGAGCTTAGTAAACTCCACACCCAAAGAACAAATAATCCAATCAAGAAATGGGCAGAGGACATGAACAGACCTTTCTGCAAAGAAGACATCCAGATGGCCAACAGACACATGAAAAAATGCTCCACATCACTCAACATCAGGGAAATACCAGTCAAAACCACAATGAGATACCACCTCACACCAGTCAGAATGGCTAAAATTAACAAGTCAGGAAATGACAGATGCTGGCGAGAATGCAGAGGAAGGGGAACCCTCCTACACTGTTGGTGGGAATGCAAGCTGGTGCAACCACTCTGGAAAACAGCATGGAGGTTCCTCAAAAAGTTGAACATAGGGTTACCCTACAAAACAGCACAGTGCATAATGTCCTTCCTGTCTGAGTACCTTAGGATGGAGACTTTGATGTCTTGATGAAAACTGTTGAAGAAACTGATAATGTTCTCACTTTTTCAGCATTCTTACTAAAGCATCATAAATCCAGGCCAGCTGACAGTGATTGTTTAGAGAAAAAGCGAAAAAAAAAAAAAAGTCTCAAAATTGTGTCATAGAATAAAAGATGATAGAGCTACACCAGGAATTTTAAAAAATATATAGATATAGATATAGTCTTTAAATGAGATAGATCTATCTCATTTAATGATATATTTATCATTATCAAATGTTATTCAATATTCAAATATTATATTTAATATTAATTTAATATTTATATTAATAATATAACATATATAAATATTTAATATTAAAACGATCTATTTATCATCATTAAATGAGATAATGCACATACAGAGCTTAGTATAACACTTGGCACAAACAGTGAGTTTTCGTTACATTTTAACTATTCTTTTGATTCCTTTTTTAAAAAACAGAAGTTTAGTTTCTTTTGTAAAAAAAGATTTGTTTTAGAGAGAGAGAGCATGAGCAAGGGGAGAGGCAGAGGGAGAGAGTGAGAATCTCTTTTTTTTTAAAGATTTTATTTATTTATTTGACAGAGAGAGACACAGCGAGAGAGGGGGCATGAGTAGGGGGAGTAGCAGAGGGAGAAGCAGGCTGCCCACTAAGCAGGGAGCCCCATGCAGGACTCGATCATGACCTGAGCCAAAGGCAACCACTTAACGAACTGAGACACCCAGGTGCCGGGAGAGTGAGAATCCTAAGCAGACTCCACGTGGGTCATGGAACCCGACACAGGGCTCAATCCCAGAACCCTGAGATCACTACCTAAGCTGAAATCAAGAATTGGACGCTCAACCATCTGAGGCACTCAGGCACCCCAGAAGTTTAGTTTCTGAGTCCGAGTATATTCTCTTTCCTCCTTCTCTTATGGTGGCGAATTTCACAACTATGTAGAGCCCATTTAGTAAGCTCTCTGCATATATTATCTCATTTAAACCTCAAACAACCCAGTGAGGTAGGTACCATTATTATACCAAGCTCCAGTTAGAGTAAATGTCTTGCCCAGAATCACAAAGCTTATAAGTGGTAGAGGAGCGATTTTGTGCATATCATCTGGCTCTAGAGCCAGGACTTCTAATCCCCGTGTAAGAAATTCCAAAATGAGTTGCAAAATCCTTTCACATTAATTTATTATGTGAAAAGGTTCAGAAAATATTGATGCCAAAATATAAAGCCTTATATATGATAAGACAAACTTTGCCCTCTAACACCTAGTGCAAAAAGAGGTTGGGGACATAGATTTAGAAACAATGTTGATGCTCGATGATGACAATGATGATGATGACAAACATATATAGTACTTATTTTGTATCAGACACTGTTCCAAGCGCCTTATATATACTAACCCATTCAATTTTCACAATAACCCTATAAAGTAAGTAATATTATTATAACGATTTTTCAAAAGAGGAAACGAAGCAGGGAGGTTTAGTGACTTACACAAAACTTCACAAAACCAGTAAGCTTGAATCTGGGATTTGAACTCAGATAGTCTGACTCTAGAGTTCACACTCCCACCCACCAAACTATATTGTCCCAGTGCCGCTATCCTATAGCTAGTGATCTCTGTTACTGAAGAAATCATTCAACCATGACTACCCCTGCCATGTTGAATTTAAAATTCCTCAAAATTAGGGTGCCTGGGTGGCTCAGTTGGTTAAGTGTCTGCCTTTGGCTCAGGTCATGACCCCAGGGTCCTGGAATCGAGTCCCACATCAGGCTCTGCCTGCTGCTCCCCCAGCTTGTGCTCTCTCTCCCTCCCTCTCTCTCCTTCTTTGACAAAGAAATAAATAAAATCTTTTTAAAAAACTTCCTCAAAATTGAGGCTATAAAGTCGTTAGCCTTATCCGAAGAGAAGCATATAAATAGAGAATTTAAAAGAGCATATCCAGTTGTTGTGTGTAATCTGTTCCCTTAGGGCCACTGGAATTCCTATTCTCCTCCAGGCCCTCCCACATTTGCTTATTATTTCTTTATCATTTGCATAAACACACACACATACACACACAGCTCCTTTAGAAAAACTCAACCATTATGTTTGTCTTTCTGAATTATTCTGACTCTTTGCACTTGAGACTTGTAGCTCCTTGAGTCGCAATATGCCTGAAACAAAAGAGGAGATCAGTTGAAAAACACGAGTGGATTTTCTTAGAAAATTGCATGCTTCCATCACAGGCCTGTTGCGAGGATCAAAGTGAGAATGTGCGTGATCTCGCTTTGAAAATTCTGAAGGCCTTCAGAAATGTAAGGGATAGTTATTGTCACTATACTAAAAACAAAATCCTGAGCTCTCTTCCCAAAACAATTCCCCAAACACAGTATCAACAGGAAGACAGAGCTGTGGTTCACAGTCTTTCTTTTTATTGGGTTCGGACTTTAGAGATTTTGTGTTTTGTTTTTTTTTTTCTCATAGCCATTAATATTTGTTTCCTTGGAGTTGCACAAGGCTTGCACAAGCTCACGGAGACTGTGTAATAAGATTCGTTTATGAATTGGCCAACAGATGACACCTTTTTTTCAAGGAAATTTGCATTTGTCATTGCAATAATTGAATTCACTGCTCAACACATGAATAAATTCCTCAAAGAAGTCTTTGTGTTGTGTTTGGGATTAAGAGTACTTTTTTTTCTGTCAAAGCAAGGCAAATTCTGCCTGAAATGAGTTTCTTTCTGCAGCACAAAAAAAGTGAGTCTGTGAAAAGATGTTAAGACAATCCTTTGCATATGAAGACCTCAGTTGAACCGACTTCCCCTATGACCTGAATAAAGTCAGAACATTTCTCTGGACCTTAGTTTTCCTAGCTACAGAATGGGGAGGATGGCCTAGAATTCTGTGATCCCTTCGGACTCTAATATTTTATGATCCTATGAATCTTCCCTCCAGAGATGCCCCAAAAATTAAATATGGTATGTCTCATCCTAACAATGGAAAAACCTTAGTACTCCAGAAGGAAATGTAAGACTTCATTCTATCTGCATTATAATAAAAAAGTACCTCTAACTTTATAGTTCACAGAGTGTTTTCACATATATTATTTCATTTGATCCCTATCATAAATCTTTGAAATAGCAATTTTCATTCCATTTTACAGATGATGAACTTGAAACTCAGAGCGAGTTGTTAAAAGTCTCTTCCAAAATTCCACACTTAATAAATGGTGAGTCCAGGACTCAAAATGTGGGTCTGGAGTAGCATAATTTTACCTCCTACTCCATGATGCCTGACAACTTATTATAGGAGATTTTTATTCCTTCCTTATGGGTTGCAGAAGTTGGTATTAAAAATTATGCCAGGGACGCATATATTCTTGCATGAAACGATGATAAGAAATTGGCTGAGCAAGAAAGTTGAACTCTTACTGAGCCTATTTCATAAGCATCACAAAGGCGAAGGTCCCACAAGCAAAGGACAGGCTAAAATGCTGTATGTCCACATTCACTCGCTTCTTCCTTCATTCATGAATTCAGCACATATTTGCAAGCCATTCAGTATTACTAGGCATGGTGCTAGGAGACAAGAGCATTGAATAAGACAATGTATAAAATATATAATACAATAGGAAAAACAGACAACTAGGAATTGTTACGAATCTTCTGCTAAGCAAAATTTAGAACGTTATAGGAACATTGAGAAAAAGCCTGTGACTGTCTGCAGCCTTCCCAAAGAACACAGCTTTCAAAACGAGAACTGGAGGAAAGGCAGACCACTGCTCACATAAGCAAGAGGGAGATGTAAATAAGAGGGAGATGTTTTTTTTTTTTTTAAGATTTTATTTCCTTATTTGACAGAGAGAGAGAGAGAGAGAGAGAGATAGCACAAGCAGGCAGAGTGGCAGGCAGAGGGAGAGGGAGAAGCAGGCTTCCCGCTGAGCAGGGAGCCTGATGTGAGACTCCATCCCAGGACCCTGTGATCATGACCTGAGCCGAAGGCAGATGCCCAACTGACTGAGCCACCCAGGTGTCCTGAGGAAGATGTTCTATGTAGAAAGAAGAGCATGTGCCAAGGCAATCCTTGCTTTTACTTTTAAAAAGTTACTGCTGCTTTCAAAAATATGTTTCTAAGATTTTTAAAGTACAAAAATGATGAGTGTGTTGTGTCAAAGGAAATGATACAAAGGTCTATAAAGAATAAGTTAATATTCTAGCTCTATCCTCTTCCCATTTCTACTTAACCAGTATGAATTGTTCTTGTGTAGAATACCCCACTTCCCCCCCAACATACTGTTATGATGTAGCTAATTTGTTTCAAAGTGCTTGAATCCAGTCAGTGTGATTTTAGTTCGGGTTCGTTGGTTTAAGTCACAAGCCAAGCGGAGTCAGTTGCCCTAATTCAGACGTGGTTACTATAATTGCATCAGTGATCTTCATCTTTGATCAACACAAAGACATTTCACTGATCCGTCTAGTAAATGTCAGAAATGGGTTTTTCACAGGTGAAATTCATAGCTTATTAGCATCATAGATGTTTAAAATGGGTTCTCATTGGTGAAATTGGTGGTGTTCAATTACATACAACTGATCTAAACTCTTTTAGAGACACCCCACTTCCTTGCATGGATAGTGTTTAAATGTCTAACAAGGTCTGCAGCCTGCTCCCTCAGGGGTGGTGTCTAAGACTCGATCCTAAAGAGTACTGATCCAGCGGCCCCTGGGTGGCTCAGTCACTTAAGCATCTTGCCTTCTGCTCAGGTCATATTCCCTGGGTCCTGGGGTCGAGCCCCGAATCGGGCTTCCTGCTCAGCGGGGAGCCTGCTTGTCCCTCTCCTGCTCCCCCTGCTGTGTTCTCTGTCAAACAAATAAATAAAATCTTAAAAAAAAAAAAAAAGAGTACTGATCTGGTTTGTTTGGGAGGATTTCTGAGGCCCTGATACAGACCATAAGGAGAATAGAATCCTTCCCTGCCATATTGTCACATCTGGCTCAAGGGAACCTGTCATGCAAGATGGTGAGTAAAACAACTAAAGGACTGAGAGGAACTTAGCTGAGCTTCTAGGACTGGTGATATGCCTGTGCGTGTTTGCTTGTCATAAACGTTCATGAATGAAGTGGGATTGGGTCCGAGACTTGCTAACTAAACCTACCTAAAACGTTCTTTTTTAAAGATTTTATTTGTGCATTTAATAAATATTATCAAATAGAGAGAGAGTGCCTGCACGCTTGCTTGTTCAAGCAGGGAAGATCTGAGGGCGAGGGAGAGGGAGGAGGAATCTGAAGCGGACTCTGCCCTGAGTGCAGAGACCAGACTCGGGGGGCTCCATCCCACCATCAGGAGATGTCCCCCCATGACCAGATCTCCACTTCTGAACTCCACCAGAGCCAAAACCAAAAGTCGGATGCTTAACCAACTGAGCCAGCCAGGTGTCCCAAACCTACCTGAAACTTTTAAGAGGTTAATATTATTTACTAATATGACCCTAGTCACATTTAATGCATGACTAAATTGGCTTAGATAAGTTCATAGTACACACAGATAGCCTCACGCACACATACTTGTAAAATTCTATAAAGTAAGAATGTATCATACCAGATTCATTTTATTTAAAAATTTTTTATTTACATGGGATGCATCTAGGTTAAGGGAGAAAGATACAATGTAATTTGTTTAAAGACTGAAAAAGATTCCATAGAGTAGATATACTCGTTTGTTCTACCATTTACCAGATACCACTATTAATGAATATTTTCCGTTTTATTTTTGTTTCTATGATTATAAGGATTGCTATAATAAGCACCCTTGAACTTAGAACCTTATTTTAATGTTTTTATTTTTATGGAATATATTTTTTTAAAGCAGGATTGCTAGAGGTAATGGAAGTTTAATACACTGAAATGAAGTCTATTTTAATATGTATCACCAGATTACTTTCCAAAAAGCCTGTAATAATAGACACATTCCCATATCCCATTAATTTATGGGAATAGCAGTTTTCTATCATCTTCTCCAAGTCACAGTGGTATTGCTCTCTTAATGTTTTGCCAATTTGATGGGCAAAATGATGCTTCATTGTTACTGTGTTTGGCATCTCCCTGATTACTGAGGTTAAGTCTTTTGTTTTATGTTTTAGAACTTTTGGATTTTTTTCTTAAGTGAATTTCCTGTTTATATTATTTGCTCAATTCTAAGGTTTATTTTTTAAGATTTATGGGAGCATATAGAATAATAGAAAGATTGTTTTGTTTGTAAGGTAGTTCTCATTTTTTTCTAGGCTACCACTGCTTTTTAATTTTGTCATGGTATATGTGTCACTTTAAAAAACATCTCTCCCTTATATGTTTATAAAAAAATTTAAAAATTTAAAAAACAAAAAACATCTCTCTTCCATCATAGCTTCAGGGTCCTGTGAACAAAAAGATTTCCCTCATAACAGGTTTCTACAAACATGTTTCCAAACTTTCTAAAATTTTAATTTTATTTTAAAACATTGAAGGATGTAATCCCTTTGTAATTTTTCAATAAGTTGTGAGTAAGGGGGTCTTTTTCTTCTAGGAAGGTAGTCAGTACCATTTATAAAATGAAACATGTATTTTTCCTGAAATTGAATGCCATATCTCATATCTTTTTTTTTTTTTTTTTTAAAGTAGGCTCCATGTCCAGCATGAGGCCCTACACGGGGCTTGAGCTCATGACCCTGAGATCAAAACCTGAGCAAGAGTCAAATGTTTAACTGACTGAGCCACCCAGGTGCCCCATACATCTTATATCCTAAGTTCTCAAATGCATAGATCTTTCTCTCTCTCTCTTTTTTTAAATTTTTCTATTTGACTCCAAAGCTTGCTTGCTTTTTTTCTTTCTTTATATTTTTCTATGTTCCTGCCACTCTTACACTGTGAGAACAACAGACTTTTATAATAAGTCCTACTTTCCTTGGCTGGTTTTTATTTATTAAGAAAAATGAATTAGGGGTGCCTGTGTGGCTCAGTTGTTAAGAGTCTGCCTTTGGGTCAGGTCATGCTCTCATGACCCTGGAAGAGTGCCCTGCTTTGGGATCCTTGCTCAGAGGGAAGCCTTCTTCTCCCTTTCCCACTTCCCCTGCTTGTGTTCCCTTTCTTGCTGTGTCTCTCTCTGTCAAATAAATAAACAAAATCTTAAAAAAGAAAAGAAAAGAAAAATGAATTAGATGAAATAGCAAATTATTTAAATTTTTAAAGTTTATTATTCAAATGAGAAAGGAAATAGAAAACAGGTCGTAAGTCTGGTTTACCTAACTAAGAGACTCTGGAAATGTCCCTGACTTCCCTTGCTTGCTCATCTGCAAACTTGGCATTTATAATTTCCACTTATTCCACAGGTTTATTTTAAATAGCTAAGGAAGTTAGACACTGAAAATAATGTGTAAATTCTAAATGGCATTACACGTATCAGTTACCCAATGTCATGTAGGATGTCATATGTGGGATACCTAATTCTTTATGGGCTATGCTTGGATCCGCAAGCATGACCACCTCTTATAAAGTGTCACGAGCCTGCTCTCGTGTCTCCCTGTCAGAACAGAGGAATGGTCTACGAGACATTAAAATCACATGTGTTTTCAAGGCCCTGGCCAACTAATTGGGAGGAACTATAGAAAACGAACAGCAATGATGAACAATGCGGGGTAGAAAAGCTGCCTCCCCAAATCCCCAGGTTAAATAGACTTAAGAATCCCATGTTGTGGCCTGGCCTGAGGAGGATTCTAAGAGGATCATTCCCCCATGGCAGCCTGGGTAAAGGGTGAAAGGTTAACAGGCCAATCCCAGGACAAGGTGTTGGCCCAAATTAGGTGTTTAGAACATTTGCTGAAGGACTTAAGTCTGCTGAGTTCTTTATTTCCAACAGCAAAAGTGTTTAGGGAACAAAAAAAGACTTTTGTAAGGAAGAATTCAAGAAATCTAGTTGGGTCCTCTCTTCTCCAAGGGAACCAAAAATGTTAAAATCCCCCCCCCCCCAATTTCAAGGAGATGATTACAAAAAGCAATAAAGCTTGTTTTGTGTTCTGGAAATGAACATAAATTGGTTAGCAGCTCCCTTTCGTTTGGAATTACTCTTCCACTGAGACCAAGCAGAACCACCAAGAAGTACTTATGATTACCTAGTACTCTAGCATCTAAATACTTCCAATATCTTTTCTGCATTTTAGGACAATGAATTATCCAGGAAAATCCAGGTTTGGAGCAAGGGCAAGAAGAAGGAGATAGTTTAAGAGCTGGAGGAAAGAAGTGTAATTGGACACCTGCCTCATGCTATAACCCCACACACTCCAAAGGCCAGAAGAATTTTCTGCAGTCATCCTGCAAAGTACTTAGGCAATGACTTTGGCTATGCTGTTATCCAAAGATGGAATTCTATAGCGATGAGATCATGTGCCTGGAAAATGACATTTTTGAGGGGGAGAGAAAAGCATTTCTTCAGGCATTTTTGTACAACATGCTCTGAAAATGTGCCTGGCCAATTTCATCTAGCACCAGAACTCTCATATCATCTCTCTGAATTCTGATGATGTCGGCATAGAACACAAAGAATCACAACAGTAAATTCATGAAACGGGCACCAATCGAGTAAGAGTTTACCCCAATTTTGCAAGAAAATTTTAAAAACCGTTGCTGTGGTACCTCACACTAACTCCAAACTCCATAAAGTACAAAATTTAGAAAATATCGTGTATTAGATTCAGATAAAAAGGTAAATAGTGGAGGGACAGTGGTGGTGGCAATTATTCTGTTTACAGAAGGAACTGTGAGTAGAATTCTTTCAGATTGCAAGATGCCTTAATGGATTTACATGTGGTATATAGGAGGCAAAAATGTGAATTATGACCTTCTGTGTAAGATAAAATAAAATGCTTCAAAGGCAGATGATGAGCCTGAAACCCCAATCCTTAGCAACATGAAATCCTTCTCATCTCTGGTCTCTTGTAACCAAGTGCACATTTTCAAAAAATGCCTGCTAGAGGTTGAGGTGCTCTCTGTGGAAGATGGAACAAGACCATCTCTCCTGGAGAGCCATTCCAGATGGTCCCACACATCCCTAGCTGCTTCTTCCTGTGTTGCTGCCCTCAGACACCTGCAGGGAACACTTCCCTCTGGGTGTCCTGCCTTCCTCCCTCCAGGGCGTTTTTGGTCTTTGTTTCCCTGTACCTGGTCGAGAACCCAGGATGTACTAGTTTTGAAGTAGAGAACTGAAAAGTCTCTCATTTTATTTTATTTTTAGATTTTATTTATTTATTTGAGAGACAGTGAGAGAGACAGCTAGAGTCAGAGAGAAAGCACAAGTGGAGGGAAGGAGCAGAGGCAGAGGCAGAAGCAGAAGCAGACTCCCCACTAAACAGGGACCCCAACACGGGGCTTGATCCCAGGACCCGGGGATCATGACCTGAGCTGAAGGCAGACGCGTAACCCACTGAGCCACCCAGGTGCTCTGGGACTCCCATTATAGGAAGGGTTTAACTCTGCTGTTTTTCTGCTAGGCCCCATTGACTCATGTTTCATATTTTGCCTCTGAATAAGCCACAGAAGTTATGTTCCCACTCCAAGCAGGAAACAAGAAAGTTTGTCCTAAGCCCCAAACACCTGACAATATCTAAGAAGAGCCAGATCCCAAACATGTTCCAAGACACCAGCTTCAAACAAACCTCAGCTGACACTGGCATCAATGTCCCCTCCTTCAGCAATTTAGCAATTAGCAGTTTTACACATTCCCTGGACCCTTATAAATCCCTAATCCCAAACAACGATGAATCTCATTGTTCTCTCCTTTCCCAATCTCCCACATACCCGGTCTGCTATTCCCTGTCACTCACACTGTTCAACAAACTGTTCCCACTTTCTCTGGCTTGCGCTTGATTTCTAGCCTGTGTGAAGCCAAGGACCCTCTTGGCTGGTCCTGTGGGACCCTCCCCTGTGTTCCTGGACCGGCCTGGCCGCATCACTTTGATTAAATTTTGTTAAATAAAGGTGCATGAGCATCTAACCTCTTCAGGAGTTGTGGGAAAAGGTGGGTGCAGAGGCTGTATTTATTCCTCAAATAGTGATTAACGACTTATGACCTGCCAGACACTGTGCTGGGTTGTGGGGATAAAGACAAGTGAAACTGGGTTTCTGCCTTCAGGCAGTTTATAATCCACTAGATCACTGAAGCCAACACAAGTCACCGTGGAGAGGATGCAGCAATGAAAAGTGGAAGGGGATGTGTATGTAGCCTGAGAAGACAGGTTTGAATCCTTCCTCATCATTCCCAACCTGGCTAACTTGATAACCAATTCGTGTTAGTGTAGCCTCTACTTATACCACGTAACTTCCGTGGTCCAAGTCTGAATCATACCCACTTTAATAAGTGGCTGGTAAGAATCAAGAAGAGAAAGCATGCTACGACATCCAGCCATCCCTGGCACCCCACACGCACTCGGGTGGGTCCATGTTCCTCTTCACTTTAATGAAAAGTGAGGGTAGAATATAAATTTATTTCTGTGCTATGATGACAGCTATGTAATCATTATGCATGCTTCTGGGCCAACACTAGGAGAGACAGTGCATGAAAAAATAATAAAATCCATGTAGAAGGGGATTAGAGGTGATTTTTCTCCCCTCCCACCCCCCCGGCTTTTTATTATGTTTCATTGATCCTTAGAAAATAAAAGAGTTATAATTTTTAAAAGTCCAACTTATTGGGGCACCTGGATAGCTCAGTGGGTTAAAGTCTCTGCCTTCGGCTCGGGTCATGATCTCAGGGTCTTGGGATCATGCCCAGCGTTGGGCTCTCTGCTCAGCAGGGAGCCTGCTTCCCCCTCTCTCATTCTCTCTACCTGCCTCTGCCTTCTTGTGATCTCTGTCTGTCAAGTGAATAAGTGACACATAAAAAAAAAAAAAAGAAAAAAGAAAAAAAAAGTCCAACTTATTGTAAGATGAAGAGAATAAGAGATATCCTTATGGAAACAGGCATGAAAATTTATTATTTTCCTAGTAGAGATAGTTTGTAGAAAATTAAGTCATAACATGTAAAAGTCTTTCTTCACCATGAGAAAATTAGAGAAATCTAAAATTCTCCAAGCCTGATTTTGTTTTTTCCACAAACCTTCCTTCTGTTCTTTCACTGGCATTTCAAAAGCCTCAGGCTGAAGAGAACCCTGGCAAAGCACAGAAGAATTCCAGTTTTGCCCAGTCAAGAGAGTATACCCCTGGTTGAGCACCTCACCATTTCCCCATGGGGGGCTTCCTTCAGTTTACACCAATCTGAGGACTAGGAAGATAATATAAACACAGGGTGTGGGGGGGTGGGCCCACAGAGAAGGAGGAGGCCTCAAACAATCCAGCTGTTAAATTCTTATCAGAACACAGTACCAGCTAAAGAAAATTTCTGAAGTTAGACTCCCACTCACCAGTCTTTGGCTCCTGGTTAAGATGCCTGGGGTCGAAGTGATCTTTCTAAGTTGTAGGTCAGGTCATGAATCTGCTGAAAGGCTTCCTGTGGCTCCTGGATATCACAAAATAGATAGGTGCTAATCTCACAGAGAAAGTCTTTATATTGGGACATGTCAAATTCATGATGTGGGGATACAGCTTTCTAAAGTTTTGGTTTCTGCTTGAAGTCTCAAATTTCACCATTAGCCACAGGTGCTGTGAGTTGGTTTTCTTGAAATGACAGGTCCATTGCATTCCTTTGCAAGAAAATGTCAAGTGCCCACGTCTGAATAAGCCCAGTTTGTTGCTCTTTCATGTAAAAATGCCATTTCATGGAAAAAGCCACTAGTTCAGCCCAGAACTTCAACCATCAGACAGGGCTTGCCTTGAAGTAATCATCACGTTCTGGTAAGAAGATGTGCCTCATATGCACTTCCTAGGCCATCACACAGAATATTAAAAAGATATGTACTCAAGGGTCAAGATTTGATCAAATTAATGATTTTCACACTTCATTCTCAAGAGAGGCTGGGATTTTTTTTGTTTTCTGGCAAGTGAGGGGTGGTGAAAAACACAAAGATTGTTCTAGCCATGCTGTGCGCTGGTTTGTGCTAAGCTTCCGGTTTTACCACCATTGTTTTTGCACCATTAAGGTAAATGTCAACCTATCAATACAGGCGAATAGCGTCTGAGCATCCAGTAAAAATAGTTTTGGGGTGCCTGGGTGGCTCAATCGGTTGGGCATCTGTCTTCAGCTCAGGTCATGATCTCAGGGTCCTGGGATCAAGCCCCGCATCCGGCTCCCTGCTCCGGGGAGCCTGCTTCTCTCCCTCTCCCCCACCCTAGCTCATGATCTCTTTCTCTCTCTCAAATAGATAAATAAAATTTAAAAAAAAAAGTAAAAATAGTTTGACCTCACAGACTCACTTCGAATGACTGTGTAGACCGCAGGTCATGAGGGCCAGGCCTGTGTCCCATGGAGCACTAAAGCCTGCTCATACTGGCATGCAAGAGCTGATGGTTAATTTTTTGAGAATTTTTGCAAGATGCTTGACGTCACATCAGCGGTTAGACATGATCCATGGTAGGAGCCTTTACTCCGTGGAAGTGAGTGGACTTACAAATCAGGGTCTTTTTTCTCTTCCAGAGACCTGTTTGTCCTCCGTCTACCAATATACCACTGTCTCTGTCCCTATTTTCTTATGAATCAAAGTGGTGAATGATATTGAGTCAAACTCCCTCTCGCTGCTCCCCAGCAGTTTCTCAGGCCCTTCCTCCTGGGGGGAAAGAAAAAAAGCCCCTACCAGAGGCCACTCTCATGTCGTTGTGTATGCCTAAACACCCAATGGCCGGATTTATTAACTTCATATCTTTAGCGAGGAGTTCATGTCAGACCTACCACAGGCCTAAAGATGGCTCCTGCTGGGCCCCCAGGACGAGGACAAATGTTTAGACTAAGAGTGCGAGCGCGGCATGAATAGACCTAAATTAGGCCGGGTCTAATAACCCGTTTACTAACACCTGTATTAGTCCTCTATCACTAGGGGTGAACTGCTGTCGGACAAGGCATAATCCCATAAGCTTTCCATTTGCATACCCCTCATTAGCTGATTAAAACCTGAAGAAGGCAGGTTTCTGCAGCTGGTGGGCCCATTCCTTCACACTGTCTGCCTGGGTGGTTTTGGGTAATGAAGTCATGTGGGTGGATGTGAGGTTTATATGTATGGAAGGGATTAAGAGCATTAGGATTTGTGTGAGCTGATGTTGCCATATTCTCTCTACTGGAACCCAGTAATTGGATGGGAGGAGAAATGGCAGACCCATTAGTTTTGTCTGTTTACTCAGGAGCAGGGTGCTAGAGATTCAATTTTGCTTTCTTTGGCTCCCTCGCCTTTGTGCAGCAGGCCTGCTTTGTCTCCTCCAGCCCTGAGCACCTCCAAACGCCAGCCAGCCCCACTAAGGCAATTCAGCCACAAAGGAGAGACGTCGGTGCCTCGGGGCCCGAGGAAGAGAAAATGCAGCCCCGACTCAAGTACTACTTGAAGGCAGTCCCATCCTGCTAGCCCAATCCTGGGAGACAGAGCAAGAGATAATTGAAATTTATCAACACTTCTGGAGTCCTTTTTTGATTATTTTATTAGTTCTCCACGTTTGGGATTAACAATCCTCAGCATCAAACGCACCGCAGGCTCCTTACTTGGGAAATGAATGGTTAGACATTTCGGGAGTCTTAACAAAGCAATTGTTGTATTTGCCGGGTTTGCATAATTTTAATAGACGAAAAATAACACGAAGAAAAAATCCATTTCCTGTGCTGTTTGTACAGCTGGAGACAGAGCTCCTTGTGCTTGATGATGTAAGAGATGCACCATTGTCTCGCCCCTAACCCCGACAATGAGGTCCCACTAATGTCGTTAACAAAACCAGACCAGGCAATTCGGAAAACTTTGAAGCTGAACATTGTCTCCAAAGTGTATGGGGCGCCACAGACAGAACTATGTTTATTCATCAGCAGTGCTGGGGTTTGCAAAGCCGGGAGATGACTTGCACCAGCAAAGAGTGAAGAAGGGAAATGTGGGCGGATCACAAGGCCCAAGTTTGAAGCCAAGGAACAGAGGAGGGAAATGTGGATGAGGAATTTTTTTTGTCTTCCATAAAAATACTGGAGTAGTATAGGAGAATATTTCAACTCACTTAGATTCTGTGAAGGTTTATTTTGTATTTTTAGTTTCCTTTATTAAAAGCCACAGCCCCTACACAGATCACTCCCTCCCAAATTGTAAAGTGAAACTTGCAGTGCAAGTACTTTCACCAATTGCTGACATATTCCATTGCAATTGGGTTTATGCTGTGGTATGTCTTTACTGAGGGGACACATTAAAAAATCCACCAATGCAAGTCTCAGTGTTTGAGCTGTGTCATTTGCAGGGTTTTTAGTGACAGCTTGTTTAGCGAGATTAAGGGATGGAAAGAGACCCTCATAAGCAACAGAGAACCAGCAATACATATTATAAAAGGTTTCTCATAGTAAAAGCAAATCTTCAAAAACAAAACAAGCAAAAAACCAACAAGCAAGCCAGAAAAACAAACAGATGAATAAAACCCCACATCCTAACCATCCTGTGGGCATATTTATGTGTGTTTCACCAAACTGCAAAACAAAACTCTCCATTCCTATCTCCCTCCGCCTCTATTATCTTTAATTATTTTGTCCATTCCTGGTAACATTGTTAGTAAAAGCAGTTGGATCCTCTGTGCTACATGCTCGATTTGGCTAACGTTTTTGAGCCCCTACTCTCTGTCGTGTTAGGGTTAGAACACTCAACAAAGCATGCCTAGTTTCAACCCCCATTGGGCATTACCAGTATGTATGAAAGGAAACGTAATTAGAAAGAGAGAAAAAGAGAGGAAAAAGTTTAAACCTGACTCATATGATCCTTGATGCCAGAGATTTGTCAAATCTCAAGAACAGAATGAACCTTAAAGGTCCTCCAACCCAACCATGCAACCAACCCTCTAAATCCCCTCTTAGCAAAAATTCAATATACCCCCTTACATGTTCCAAGAGTTTGTGACCTAGCATGTCCTTAAATCTTTGTAATCCTGATCTACAAATTGATCTTCTAGCCACTTTGCCTCCCACCAAAGCTTATCTTTGCATAATATATTCTTCATGGGGAAAAATTTAGCATTTTTTTGAGCCCTCACTTACCATACAGCATGCCAAACATACAGCATCCTGTGAAGTGGGAATAGTCCTTCTCATTTGTAAGTAATGAAACTGAGGTCAGCGAGGCTAAGCAGCCTACCCAAGGACACACAGCCTCTAAGCAGATCAACCTCCTGTTACATAACAAACCACTTCCAAACTCATGGTTTAAAACAACAGCTGTTTTATTATTTCTCGTGATTCTGTGTTTTGGCTAGAAGATTATGCTGCTCTGGGCTGGGGTGGCTGGGGCTGGATGGCCTAGGAGAGCCTCACTTACAGGTCTGGGCCTCAAGTGGGATGATGAGGACGGCTGGTCCAGGTCATCCTTAAGGAGGCTAATGTTGATTTGTTTAGATAGTGACAGCCTTTCAAGACAGTGAGAGCAGAGGCTACAAGGCCTACTGAGGTCTAGGCCCTGAACTCATAGCTACTTCCTTGTATTCTGTTGATCAAAGCAAGTCACAAAGCCAGTCCAGGCTCAATGGGTGGGAAAATAGAATCTACCTCTTGATGGGAAGAGCTGTAGAGAATTGTTGGCCATTTGCACTTGAACACATGATCTGTGATCCCCACTCTTAACTCTAGAGCCAGAGAGTCTACATGCACATCTTGGCCTTGCTAGGTGTTATCATGATGCCTTGGGAAATGTAACTGACCTCTTCCCATCTGTTTCCTCATCTGTAAAATGAGGATAGTAACAGGACTCTTCTAGAAGCGTAGTTATAAGGACTGAATGAGTGGATATATATAATGTGCTTAGAATACTGCCTGGTACAGAGTCTGCACAAAGAGTGATGATGATTATTGTTGTTGTTAATAATCCATATGTTGTACTGGCTATCTCAATATTTACTAATGTTTAGTATGTGCTAAGAGCTGGGGATACAAAACAAAGGAGCTCAGTGGGAAACATTTAATCCTCATTTCCTACCTCTTTATGTAGCCTCCACATTGGGCACTTTACAGAGAGTTCACTTAATTCTTATAAAAATCTAGTAGTTTAGGTGTTATTCTCCCTGGTGACAGGTAAGCTGAGGCAACAAGACATGGTCTTTTTTCTCAAAAAGCTCAGATTTGAGAGTGAAAATCTTTACCAAGAAATGACATTTGTTAGGTTATTTCACAAGACACAGTTGTGTATTACTAACTTACTGGGGCTCAACAGCAATTTGTCACCTCTGTTAAGCAGATGAAGACCCTGGTATGCAGAGAAGTTAAGTCTAAGAGAGGTCCACAGCTAGCACAGAGAAGAGGCTGGGCTAGGACTGGTGTTTCAGGCACTCCATTATAAGCTTTTCCATGACGTCCCAATGTCTCACTTACTCAGATCAGTAATTGTCATGTGGGGAAGAAAAAAGATGCCCAGAAATTGCTAAGAAAAACTTGGCTAGAGGAAGGCAGAGCAATGAAATGAAGCATAACATGGCTGTCTCTGGAACCTTCCACACCCTGGCATAACACTTCCAGTTGTTTGCTGAGATCAAGTTTGGATGTGGTATGCCTACTGAGCAGATATGACATGAATGGATCATAGCCTTTTCAGGACTAGAGTCAGGGAGCCCAGTTCATAAAAGGAAATAATTCCATGGCCAGCTTGGTCTGGCATGATCTCACAGATGCAAAGCATTAATCAAAGACTAGGACACTCATGACTGGAAGAGCTTTTGAAAGACTGGGGATCTTCCACTTAATTTAGGGTTGCAACAGCTCCCAGTCCAGGGCTGCCTGGCATGTGTGGGCTCCCTTTGTACTTTGGAGGGGACTGATACATGCCATAGAAAGAGCAGGGTTGGAGTCAAAACAGACCTGGATTTTGATCCTGGTGGCATGGCTATGCACTGGGCAAGTCCGTTGCTCTGTGACTCCTTTAGATGGCTGCTGTGTGGAGTACGTGAAGTCCTACATACACAGTGCTGAGCATGGTGCCTGGCACACGGTAAACTCTTCGTATTTGTGAAGGAAGAATTGATATAATCAGAGTGACAAACCCAGACATCGCTAAATCCTGCCCTGCACTCTCCCTTCCTTCTGAGGGAGTTAAACACGTGAGGAACAAAAGTGGAAGGAAATCAAAGTGCCCTTTTGGCATTCGCTACTGGCACACCCTTGTTCTCACGTTCAGAAAAGCTTTGGTGGAGCACATGGTTTCAGCTTGAGGACGAAACACAGACTTTGCATTCTCCTCTCCTCCCAAATTTCAATCTCAGAATCATCTACCTTCTGGGGGATTTACAGGAAAAGGAAGTCAAGCAAGTGAAAGAAAAAAGCTGCCCAGGTTTGGAAAGAAGGAAAAGAGGGAATAAAAAGGGATGAAAGAAAGAAAGAGGAAGAAGCAAGGGGGGAGGGGAGGAGAGGAAGAAACAGAGGGAGAGAGAGACAACTGGGCCCACGCTCATGTGCCCAGAACCCTGCCTGGATCTGCTCACCACACAGAGGTAGGAGGAAATGGTAGTGGTGTTTTAACACAGCGACCCTGTCTATTGATAATCATGACCCATTCAATGTTTCAGATTCTTGTTATTCATTTAGCAATGCTTTTTCCCTTGACCGGGTTATGGAAGATGGTGAGTGGAGGCAGGCATTGGGAGACAAGGCTGGAGACTCACTTACCCTATGGCACCCAACACACTATAACTATAATCACTGTCATTGCCATGGCTGCCATTGTTATACTCCTGTGCTTCAGTGTCCCCATTACCAGTGGAAAGGAAATTGAATCATAAGGACTTCCTTTCAGCTCTGAATATATTATAGCAATATTTCAGAAAAATGTGGATAAATAAAAACCTATGTAAATAAAAATTTATTTTGTAATGATACACTGAGAGATAGCATGACATAAAAATAGAGCAGAGAATCCTACATGGGCATATTATTTAACCTCTCTGAGTCTTAGTTTTCTGATCTGTAAATAAGAACTAATGATAACTATCTCCCAAATTTGGAAGAATGTGTTAATGTGGAATAAAATTTTATAGGTGCCTAAGATTCAAGACATAGTACTTCACTGTTATTATAAATATTTGGTATAAGAGTTTATCATCAGTTCACACCTTCATTATGCTATTCAAGGTAGTCCTATTTTTCAGCTTTAAGTGTTTCATTCCTTACCCACCACCACCCCAGGTCCAAGAGGAGCACTAGAGTAGCAGTAGTATCAGATTCAGATTCAGTAAGAACTTGAATTGAACCTATGATCTGCAGTTGTATGGTTTTGTGACTTGGAACAAATCATCTACCTTCTCTGAACTGCTTCCTCAACTAGAGGATAATTGTGTGGCAAAACTTCTAGTTATCAACCCCAGGATCCATTCTCTTCCTTTTTATCTGAGCATGCTGCTGCCTGATTAGAAGACTACATTTCCCAGCATCCTCTGCAGCTAGCTGTGTTCACATGACTGAATCTGGGTCAGTGAGATCTAATTAGGAGGGTTCCATGCCCTTCTTTAATTTTTCCTAGTTGTTGGAAAAAGGCATAATGGCTAGAACTCAACAAACTTCTTGGCCCCTGAAGATGACTGAACAGAGAGCTAGAGGAGCCTAAATACTGAGACAGTGTGACTCCCGTGCCAGCCCTACAAAGACTACCTCTGATTATCCTTATGGGTAATTGAAAATAATCCACCTATTTAAGCTAATTTTATTTTGAGTTTTCTGTCAGCTGTGGTCAAACCTTTATAAGATAATGAATGTTAAAGTGGTTGGTACATTGTAGGCCCTCAATAACTTTAGTTTCCTTCTCTTATCTTTCCAGCAATTTCATTCTTCTTACAAAGCCAGAGAGCCTTTCTTAATTTCAAATATTAAACACCAAATTCCACAGATATGCTCATGTTATCCCCATTTCAAAGTCATTGATGGGGTCATGATGAAGGCCAGAGGAAATACTTCTGTAAAAGTACTTTGTACATTGTAAATCTCCATCTATACAGGAGCCATGGAGACCTTTCTCAGTATGGCCACATCTCTGACAAGCCTTGTTCCTGTTCTCGTCTCCTGCCTAATCTCTCCTATCCTCTCCTAACATCTCCTTCCAGACATCTCATTTTCTCTCTATACCAAACTGAATGCCTCATGCATAAGTCTTAACTTTTTCTACTTAAGGCAGAGAATAAGCACAAACCCCAAGAATATCTGGGGACAAAGCCTGAAGCATCCTTATAGAAAAGCCCAGAATTTCTTGGCAGCATTAGACTTTATCTCAAAAAATTAATTTGAATTTTTTTCTCCTTTACTATATACTCCTGTTTACATTTTAAAAATATATGATTTAAATCACTCACCCTTGAGTAACCTGTTGTTTTGAGAATGCAGATCCAGATCTGGGGAAGGAAGGCCACATTTGTCATATCTGTGCTTTTTGTGCTGTTTCTTCTGCCAGAAACGTCTTTCCCTGAACTTTCTTCTTCTTAAGTCTCCTCTGTAAACATGTTCTCAATTCCTTCAAGCAGACTGAGTCACTCTCTGGCATGTTGTACACTCCTCTACTATAATACTTGAGAGATTATATCTGAACTGGTTTCGGGGCACATGGTATTGGAAGTGAGATGGCTACATCTCCCATTAGTCTGTAACATCCTTCAGGGAAATGACTAGAATTTTGTACCATCATCACCATTATAACCACCACATACCCATACCCAATATGGCCTCACACTGTGCCTAGTCCATAACAGATGCTTGTTCAAAATTAGATGCAGTGAACAAACTGGTGAATGTTCAACAAATAAGTCAAAAGAAGAGATATCTTTGTGGACCTTAGACTTCAAATTTCACCCCCATGCATCATCTAGTTTGGCTTAGGTCAATGCCAGCTGTGACCTCTTCCAGGTATATGGCTTAGTACACTTCTAAAATGGACCCTGAACCCTTCTACATGTACAATGGATAGATAAAAGCAACCATCTCCAACTCAAGTCAGCCCAGCCAGGAAAATCCACTGCCAATGTCCCAGTGGCTTCCGAAATGTCAATACTATGAAGGTTGACGCTAAGCTCCGCACACCCCCACATTATCAAATGCCCGTTTGCTTCATGTTTTGTCTGGTCTGTCAGCACCATTTACTGCTGAGCAGGTCCCTTATCTTTATTGATCACTTAATTTATCTTTTCTTAACTTCCCTTGCACCGTCTGGTGCCGTGTGTCCGTCTGTTGAGGCTGTCATGACTGGTTTGCTCTTGAAATAATAGGGGCAGCAGGTGGTGTGACTAAGTCGACCCTTCGCAGAATGGGGGACCATTCCCAGTCCCTGTCTCAACCTGCCAGTGTGTCTACACCCTCCCAGCTGTTCCACATTAAAGCAGTCAACTGTGACTTTACAGTCCGAGTTTTACACAACTGTTTTACAAACTGGGAAGAAGGTCTTTTGTCACAAATCCTTTGTCAGGCAGTAGAATGGGGGGAGAGAAAGCCAGTTCTGAGACTTGGTGCATTTTAATGATTATGCAGATAGATGCATACTCCTTTGCTTTGGTAAAAAGGGGTGTGGGTTGGGGGTTGGAGGCTGGCTGGGAGGAGAGAGCAAACTGACTCCTTGCTCTTGGGACAATTTAGTAAGGGGAGCAACTGCTCTTTCAACACTAGTTTCAGCTTCAAACACTACTCCGTGAAAACCTTCGTTCCTCTTTTAAAGTGAGAATAAGGGCAATTAGAGCCCTATGTCCCAGGGTCAGTACTCTGGGGGCAAGTGTTTGCAATTGAGAAAACAGCAAGAAAATTATGCCTTTGGGATTTGAAAGCCAAGTGCCTTTATGACTTGGGGCTTGTAATCACATGTGAGAAGCCATGAAACAAAGTGAAAAGAGCAGAGACTTTTGAGTCAGACAGATCCCAGCTCTAAAATTCAGTGATTTTGACATATCTCACTGTTGACAATATGGTATATTCGAATTCCTATTTCTTAATACAGAAATCTTTGATATGACATTTATCTCTATAACCAGGAGTTGATTAATCAAAATGTTTAAATAATGAAAACCCATCTCTCTCTCTCTTCTGCTCTACACACACCCACACACCCACCCCTTCACTTTGATTATAAGCTAAAAGGCAAGGGAAAGACAATGTAAACTTACCATTATGGAAAGAATAAATTAGGCTAAGAGTCAAGAAATCTTTCATTCTTTCTTGTCAACACTAACGGGCTGGTTGAGTTTATGCATAGCACTTAAGCACTGCGAGCTTAGTTAGGAATAATCAATCAGAGAAAGATAATTATCATATGGTTTCACTCATGTGTGGAATATAAGAAATAATGCAGAGGACAATATGGGCACATAGTGGGAAACTGAATGGGAAGAAATCAGAGAGGGAGACCAACCATGAGAGACTCTTAACTCTGGAAAACAAACTGAGGATTGTGGTTAGGGAGGTGCTTGAGGGGATGGAGTAACTGGGTGTTGAACATTAAGGAGGACACATGATGTGATGAGCACTGGGTGTTATATGTAACTAATGAATCATTGAACACTATATAAAAAACTAGTGATATACTATATATCGGCTAATTGAATTTAAATAATAAAAAAAGGGAACTATCAAATGTAGTTTATTTCTAAGGTGAGTGAATCCAGAAAGTGGATGGTAATGGTAGAATGAGCAGAGAAGAATCATTGTCTTTCTTTTTCCTCATTTATATAGGTTTGCAGAGACAGAATTTCTACTTTCTTCTAGATGTTAGAACGACAGTTAGCCCTTCCTCCTAATGACTACTCTCTAAGGTGGGAGAGGGCTAGATTCTCTGCAGTCACTTCTCTCTCCTGGGTGATGTGGGGCACTAAAGGTTGCTGACGCCTGTCCTTTTCTCTTTCTGGTTGGCTGGCCCAGAGGTCAAAGGTACTATACTCTCCTTCCAGCCCTCATCTCTTCATCCTTGTGGTGAACAAATCTGGGTTAGAACCCAGGTCCCATCAGTAAAAGCAGAAATACTCAAATGTGACCTGCTGACCGAAACGTTTATGACCAATTCATGATAAGAAACGCAGACACTGTCATTAAGCATTTAGAAATCGGTCAATTCAACCTAAGCATGAAGCAAGTTCATTTTTCATATTAAAAACTAAATATTGATATAGCCAAGAGGAAAATATACAGCATTAAATGTTTATATTGGAAACTAAGTAAGATCTTTTTTTTTTTAATTTTATTTTTTATAAACATATATTTTTATCCCCAGGGGTACAGGTCTGTGAATCGCCAGGTTTACACACTTCACAGCACTCGCCATAGCACATACCTTCCCCAATGTCCATAACCCCACCCCCCTCTCCCTACCTCCCTCCCCCCATCAACCCTCGGAAACTAAGTAAGATCTTTAATCAATAATCTAAGATTCCATTTATGAAATTTAAAAGAAGGGATCAAATTAAAACCAAAGCAAGCAAAGGGAGGGACACAATGAAGAGCAGAAATCAATAAAATTTAAAAACTAGAGACAAATCAATAAAGTTAAAAGTTATCCCTTGAAAAGATCAATAAAGTTGATAAACTTCTAGCCACGTTGATCAAGGAAAAAAAAGAGGAAAGACACAGATTACCAATATTAGCAATGAAAGAGAGGACATCAATATAAACCCCACACAAACTAAAAGGATAATAAGATAATATTATAAACATCTTTACATCAACGAATTGATAGCTTAGGAGAAATAGACAAATTCCTTGAAAGATATAAAGTAATCAAGAAGAAATAGATAATCTTAATTGTCCTTTATTATTTTCTGAACATTCAGGCATGATACTCTCCAGTTTATATTCTAGACCCTAGATTATATTCTTTTGGTGTCCCCCATAGCTCTTCAGTGTCTTACTCATAGAAGGCACATAGCTATCTGTTTAATAAGTGCCATTTTAAAAATTTATTTTTATTTTTTATTTATTTTTCTTAAGTAAGCTCCAAGACCAATATGGGGGTTTGAACTCACAACCCCAAGACCAAGAGTCACATGCTCTACTGCCTGAGCCAGCTTTATTTATTAAAGTAAATGAATTTGTTATCCAAGCTATGCTATAAACAATCTTCAGGACTAGAATGGGTTCGCTGGTGAATTCTACCAAACATTTAAGGAAGACATATGCCAATTTCATACAAACACTTACACAAAATAGAAGGGACAAAAACATTTCCTGAGTCATTTTATGAGGCCAGCACTATCCTGATAGCAAACTCAGAGAAAGACATTATAAGAAAAGAATTTCATGAATACAAACACAGAAATCCTTAACAAAATTTTGTCAGATTGAATCTATCAATATATAAAAGATTATACATCATGATCAAATAGAGTTTATCCCAAAAATGCAAGGTTGATTTAATATTTGAAAGTTAGCCAGTCATGCCAGTGAACTAAAAACAAAATGCTCTGTGCTCATATTATAGATGCAAAAGAAAAAAAAAGTAGCTGACAAAAATCCAACATCCATTCATGTTATGATAACATTTTCAACAAGCTAGGAATAGGAAGGAATTTCCTGAACCTTATAGAGACCATTTATAAAAACTTGTAACTAACATTGTACTTAGTGGTAAGAAAGGGGATAATATTCTCACTAAAATCAAGGAGACAAGGATGTTTTTGCTCCATTATACTGGAGATTGTAGCCACTGCAAAGATGCAAGAAAAATAAATAAAGTAATTGTAAAAGAAGAAATAAAACTCTTTATTTGCAGGCAACATGATCATCTAGTAGAAAATCCACATAATCTATTTTTAATTGTCCTAGAAGTAATAAGTGACTTTTGCAAGGTTTAATATGCAAGTCAATTTACAAAAATCAATTATATCTATTTATTAGCAATGGACAATCAAATTAAATTTTTAAATCTCACTTGCGATAGTATCAAAAAACATGAAATAAATGAAATAAATCTAAGCAAATATGTGTAAGATTTATGTGGTGAAAACTATAAAACACTGATAAGAGGAATTAAATACCTACATAAATAGATATACCATATTTATGGATTACAAGACTCAACACCAGGAAGATGTCAGCTCTGCTTAAATTGGTCTATAGATTTAAATAAATCTCAATCAAAATACCAGTAAAATACTTTACATAAAATATAAATCAAAAGCTTATTCTGAAATTAATATAGAAAATCTAATACCTAAAGTAGCCAAAACAACTTTGAAAAAATAGAACGTCAACTGATTTTGAGGAACTCTGTGCACTAAAATATTAAAAATATTTAAAATAGGCATATTAAAAATAGAAATATCATATGACCCAATAATTCCACTATTGAATATTTACCCAAAGAAAATGAAAACACTAATTTGAAAATATAAATGCACCCCTATATTTAATGCAGCATTATATACAATAGCCAAGATATGGAAGCAGACCAAGTGTCCATCAATAGATGAATAGAAAAGGAAAACATGGTTCTTATATAAACAATGGAATATTATGCAACCATAAAAAAGGATGAGAGCGAGTCATCTGAAATAACATGGATGGACATAAAGGGTATTCTGCTAAGTAAAATAAGTCAGACTGAGAAAGACAAATAACATATGATCCCATTCATAAGTGGGATCTAAAAACAAATAAGCAAATGAATAAACAACAACAACAACAAAAGCAGAATCAGACCTAAATACAAAGAACAGTCTGATGGTTATCAGAGGGAGGGGAGTGGGAGAATGGGTAAAATAGGTGAAGGGTGAGAGAGATGCAGCTTTCGTGTTATGGAATAAATAAGTCACAGGAATACAAGGCACAATATAAGGAAGACAGTCAATGATATTGTAATAAGGATGTAATGGGACAGACGGTAGCTACGCTTGAGATGAACACAACTTAATGTACAAACTTGTTAAATCACTATGTTGTACACCTGAAACTGAAATCGTGTGTCACCTAAACTTAAAAAAAAAAACTTACTATAATGCTATACTAATATAGTGAGATAGTCAAGTATAGACATATAGATTAAAACAATAGAGGATCTACAAATTTGCCACAGACATAGTCAACTGATTTTTCACAAAACTGTCCCAGTTATTCAATGGGGAAAGTGTAGTCTTTTCAGTAAATGGTGCTGGAAATAAATGGAACGTTCATATGCCAAAAAAAATTAAAATGAAATAAAATCTCAATTTTTAGTCACCACATAAACAAAAGTTAACCCAAAATGGTCACAGATGTAAATGTAAAGACTAAAACTATAAAATCCCTAGAATAAAATATGGGAAAATATCTTTACTATTTTATATTAAGCAAATATTTCTTAAATTTAAGACACAAAAGCCATGAATTATAACAGAAAAAAAAAACCTGATTAAATGGACTTAATAAAACTTTTAAATTTATGTTCTTTAAAAGCCATAACTAGGGGTGCCTGGGTGGCTCAGTGGGCTAAAGCCTCTGCCTTCGGTTCAGGTCATGATCCCAGGGTCCAGGATCAAGCCCCACATTGGGCTCTCTGCTCAGCAGGGAGCCTGCTTCTCCCTCTCTCTCTCTCTGCCTGCCCCTCTGCCTACTCGTGATCTCTGTCAAATAAATAAATAAAATCTTAGAAAAAATAAAAGCAATTACTAGAAAAATTTTTAAAAAATCAAACCACAGAGACAAAATATTTACAAATAATTTGATGAAGGACTTACATTCAGAACATCTAAAAACTCCTTATAACTCTTTATAATAAGAAAAACTTTTGGTTAGCAAAATATTTGAATATACACATCACCAAAGAAGAGATGTGAATGACCAATAAGCACATGGAAACATGCTAACATCATTAGTTACTAAGGAAATGCAAGTTAAAACCACAATGAGATGCCACTTGTTAGAATGGCTAAAAGAAAACAAAGCCAACTGTAGGAAGTGCAGGTGAGGATGTAGAGCAAATGGAACTCTCATACATTGTTGGTGAATATACACAACAGTGTAGTCACTTTGGAAAACAATTTGACAGCTTCATATAAAGGTAAGATTTGTGCTTACCATATGACCCAGTAATTTCACTCCTAGCTATTTACCCAAGAGGAAGGAAGACTCACATACCAATAAAACCTGTAGTGACTGGTGCTGGCAACTTCATCCATAGTTACTAAAAATCAGAAATAACCCATATGGTTTATCAACTGGTGAATGGATAAACAAAGTTTGTTAAATTCAACCACTCCACAATTAAAATACTACTCAGCAATGAAAATGAATGAATTACTGATGCATATAATAACATGATGAATCTCAAAAGCGTCATGCTGAGTCAAAGAAGTCACACAAAAAGGCTCCATGCTGTATGGTTCCATGTATATGACAATATATTACTTGTTTTATTGTTGTTTCTGGAGATTTTCTATTTCTTTCTTGTCTTTGTCACTTTTGGTCTTTCCTTTTCACTCAAAGTGTCCCCCTTAATGTTTATATGACTTTTTGAAACAATATGAAATTCTTTGCAAATTTGTGTGTCATTCTTGCTCAGGGGCCAAACTAATTTTTCTGTTTCACTCCAATTTTAGTATATGCACTGCCCAAACAAGCACTATATGATATTTCTTTAAAAGGCAAAACTAGGGGCGCCTGGGTGGCTCAGTGGGTTAAAGCCTCTGCCTTGGGCTCGGGTCATGATCTCAGGGTCCTGGGATCGAGCCCTGCACTGGACTCTCTGCTCAACAGGGAGCCTGCTTCCCACTCTCTCTCTGCCTGCCTCTCTGCCTACTTGTGATCTCTCTCTCCCTGTGAAATAAATAAAATCTTAAAAAAAAAAAAAAGATACAAATTTCCAGTTATAGAAGGAATAATTCTGGGGATCCAATGAACAACATGGTGACAAAAGTTAACACTCTATGTCTGTCAGAGACACTCTCTGTCAAATAAATAAATAAAATCTTAAAAAAAATAAATAAATAAAAGGCAAAAACTATAAGCAATGGGGTCAGAGTTGCCAGGAGCTAGCATGAGGTAACATTCTGGGGATAATCAGACTATTTTATATCTTGAGTGGTTGGTGAATTTTAAAAATGTTTGAATGTACACACAATTGTACAATTGCACCCTTTACAACTATTAAAATGATATTGAAGGAAATATATATATATTTATAACTATCTATGTGTGTGTGCGTATATATATATATGTGTGTGTGTATATATATATATATGTATATATATATATATATATATATATATATATATATATATACAGAATTTTTTTTTTTTTTCAGAGAGGAAATAGCAGAGGACAAAGAGAGAGGGAGAGAAACTTAAGCAGCCTCTACATCCAGCATGGAGCCTGACACAGGGATCGGTATCACAACCTTGAAATCATGACCTGAGCTGAAATTAAGTGAGACATTTAACTGCTTGAGCCACACAGGCACCCTTATTTGGGCATATTTTTAAGAGTGATGTAATATACCCAAAGAGGGTTTATTTTAAAATTTCTAAAATGATTCAACATAAAATAATCTATTTTTTTCATAAAATAATCTATTAACATCCATTCCTGATTTTAAAAAACCTCAATAAATAAAACAATAATGTAACTTACTATGTTACATTCCTCATAACGTTATGTTTTGGTAACATAACGTTACCAAAACATAACGTTATGAGGAATTACCTGTAATTCTCAGCCAAGATTCTTCTAAGTAATAAAATACCAGAAAAAGAAATGAAATGAAAAATCGGAAAAGTAGAGACAGTTATAATTATTTATAGATTATATAATTTGCCATACGGAAAAACCAAGAAAACAAAGACAAGGAAATCCTGTTACACGTTTCAGCATAGATGAACCTTGACAACACTACGCTAAGTGAAATAAAGCAGTTATGAAAAGATAAAAACTGTGTTCTCCCACTTATATGAAGCATCTAAAGTAGTCAGACCAATTATAAGAGAAATTACAAATAAAGGGCTAGGAGAGGGGAAAAGGGAGTTGGTATTCAGTGGATATAGAATTTCAGTTTTGCAAGGTGAGAGGTCTATAGATCTTGTTGCACAATATACGTATAATTAACACTACTGTATTATACACTAAAATGGTTAAAATTATAAATTTTATCTTATGAGTTTTTTAACCAATATAAAAAGTACTATTGGAACTAATTACACTATTTGTCTATTACTGAACTATAATTTATGAATAGAATGCTATAGAAAAGTAGCAACCAGTTGGAAAATATCATGGAAAAATAGGTGCCAGTAATAATAACAAAAAGAATGATATAATACCTTGGATGAAGCAAAACTTGCAAAACCTATTTATTTATTTACTTATTATTTATTTGAGAGGGAGAGAGAGAGAAAGCACAAGCAGTGGGAGGGGCAGGGGGAAAAGCATGTAGGGCTTGATCCTAGGTACCTGGGATCATCATCTGAGCCAAAGGCAGACGCTTAACTGAATGAGCCACCCAGGCACCCAAACCTATTTAAAATAACTATAATTTTCTAGATATGTCTAGCAAAATTTTTCTAGATATGTGTCTTTAGGCAAGGGAAATAAAAGCAAAAATAAACTATTTTCAGTTACAACTTTTTTCTTTTTAAAGATTTTATTTATTTGACAGACAGAGATCACAAGTAGGCAGAGAGGCAGGCAGAAAGAGAGAGAGAGGAGGAAGCAGGCTCCCTGCCTAGCAGGGTGCCAGATGCAGGACTAGATCCCAGAACCCTGATATCATGATCCAAGCCGAAGGCAGAGGTTTAACCCACTGAGCCACCCAGATGCCCCCCTAAAAATAAACTATTTTCAAAATAAAAAGCTACTACACAGAGAAGAAAACAACAAACAAAATTAAAAGGCAACCAGCTGAATGGGAGAAGATATCTGCAAATGACATACCCAGTAAAGGGTTAGTATACAAAGTATATAAAGAATTTATATAAATCAACACCCAGAAACAAAGAATCCAATTAAAAAATGGGAAGAAGAAATGAACAGACATTTTTCCAAAGATATGCAGATGGCCAAGAGACATATGAAAAGTGGCTTAACATCTCATCAGGGAAATACAGATCAAAACTACAATGAGCTATCACCTCAAACCTGTCAGAATGACTAAATTCAACAACACAAGAAACAAGAGTTGAAGATGTGGAGAAAAAGGAACCCTCTCGCACTGTTGGTGGGAATGCCAACTAGTGCAGTCACTGTGGAAAACAGTATGGAGGTTCCTCAAAAAGTTCAAAAAATAGAACTATCTTATGATCCAGTAATTATGCTACTGGGTATTTACCTCCAAAACACAAAAACACTAATTCAAAGGGATATATGCCCCTCTGTGTTTATAACAGCATTATTTACAATAGCCAAATTATGAAAGCAGCCCAAGTGTCCATCGAAAGATGAATGGATAAAGAAGATGTGATACACACACACACACACACACACACCACACACACACAGAAATATTACTCAAATTATAAAAAAGAATGAACTCCTGCCATTTGCAATGACATGGATGGAGCTAGAGAGTACAATGTTAAGTGAAATAAATCAATCAGAAAAAGACAAATACCACACACTTTCACTCATATGTATAATTTAAGAAACAACAAAAGAACAAAGAGAGATAAACCAAGAAATAAACTCTTAACTATAGAGAACAAACTGATGGTTACCAGAGGGGAGGAGAGTACAGAGATGGGTTAAATACGTAATGGGTATTAAGGAGGGCACTTGTCATGAACACCAGATGATGTACGTAAGTGTTAAATTACTAAATTCTTTACCCGAGGCTAATATAACACTGTATGTTAACTACACTGGAATTAAAATACAATAAACAAAACAACTACAAAACTTTACTGAAGAACATAAATGAAAACTTGAGTAAATGGTGAGACATGGCGTGTCCTTCAATGATAAGGCTGATTATATTAAAGATGCAAATTCTTCTCAGATTAAGCTATAATTTAATGAAATTTCAATAAATGTTCCAATTGTATATTTTAAAACTCAAATATAATTTTAAGTATATCCAGAACATTAAGGTCTGAGAATAGTCTAGAACATTTTTTAGAAGTATTATAAACAGTGTAAAGGACACAGAGGTAGTTGTCCTAGATATTAAATATTAGAACATATTATAAAACAATAATAATTAAAACAGTGTGGCACTGTGCATTCTCGTTTTCAGAAAAGAAGGAAATTTTTGGAACACAATGATAAGTTCAGAAACATACCTTTGTATATAATGAACTTGATAAGTGATTCAAATATTGAGGAAAAGATCTAAGGTCTATTATCAATAAGTAGAGGTGGGACAACTGGCTCATCATTTGGGGAAAAAAATGTTAAATCCTTATTCTTTGTGACATATCCAAAGAAATTCCAAATGCTCCATTTATTTAAATGTAAAAGATAAATATCCAGTTAATTATAGAGTGGAAGAGGACTTGACAAGGTTGAGTTCTGATATAGATCTATAAGGAAAGGTTGACAAGTTAGAACAAAGTTAAAACTTCAGTGAAGAAAATATTAGGAACATAATGAAAAGAAGCAAATGACAACAGAAAACACATTTGCATTACAGTAGATCATCAAAAGAAAAAGAAACTTCTTACAAATAAATGAGATGAACATTTAACAAGAGATACAGGTCATGGACATAAGGAGAAATCCATAATATAATTCATAGAAATAGGAAATGCACATCAGAAAAAATATCCAACTTCCTAGTAATCAAATAAATCCAACTTAAAATTGGAATTTGGGGGCACCTGGGTGGCTTAGTTGATTAAGTGTCCAACTCATGGTTTCCGCTCAGGTCATGATCTCAGAGCCATGAGGTGGAGCCCCACGATGGGCTCTACAATCAGCATGGAGTCTGCTTGAGATTTTCTCTCCCTCTCTCTCAAGTAAATAAATAAATCTTTTAAAAAAATCTTAAGAGAAAATCGGAATTTGTTTTAATTTTAAAAATATTACCTGCAGTGTTCATCTTTGTTATGCTGATGGTAGATATGAATTTATACCACTTTATCAGGAAATCTGATAATACCTTCTAAAAATTCAGAAATATTTGTATCTTTTGACTCAGAAATTTCCCTGCAAAAAATTTATATTAAAGAAAACATTAGGGGCACCTATGTGGCTCAGTGGATTAAGCCCCTGCCTTCAGCTCAGGTCATGATCTCAGGGTCCTGGGATCCAGCCCTGCATGGGGCTCTCTGCTCAGTGGGGAGCCTGCTTCCCTGTCTCTCTCTGCCTGCCTCTCTGCCTACTTGTGATCTCTCTCTGTCAAATAAATAAATAAATTCTTAAAAAAAAAAAAAGAAAACATTGTTCAAGAGTGCAATCTGCAAGGATATTCAATAGAACATTGTTCATAACTATAAAAACTTGGAAACAGCTGAAACAGATTGGTTTTAAAAATGTCTGACTGTACACAAGATTGCATCCTTTGCAACTGTTAACATGACATTGTAGGAAAATATTTAATACCATAGAAAGCTGCTTAAGGAGAAAAGTAGATGCAGTATGATCTCATTTGGTAAATTAAGAAAAAATACTCACAAAGAGTGGAATATACAAGTCAAAATGTTAATAATGACTTTTCTCTTTCATATCCTATATTATCTAAATCCTCTAAAGTGAAAAATTCAATTTAAAAATGATCCATTGCTTATTTTGTTTATATTGTCCTTATGTTGCAGAGTAAATCTAACCATCTTCATACATATGTGATTCAACATGTCAAGTTTGGGCCATATTTTTATCATATCATATTCCAATTATTTATTTAAATGCCTATCTCTAGCAGACCATGATGTCTTTCAGACTTATTCATCTTCAGTATGTAATATAATATTCCTTAAACATGATGAATAAATTTAAATTTGAAAAAAAAATGATGCTTCACCAAGTAAGAGATCGGGGAGACAAACACATGTCAAGATGCTCACTTTCAATAGTTAAAGAAATACAAATTAAAACCACAATGAGATACTATTTCATACCCATTAGAGTGACTGAAGATTTTTTTAATGACAATACAGAGTTCTAGTGAGCAATGAACTCTCATATATCACTGGTAGGAATGCAAAATGGGAAGCTACTTTGGAATACTTCAACAGTTTCTTAGAAGGCTAAATACACAACGTGCATAAGACGCAGCAACCCCAGGTATTTACTTAAGAGATATGGAAACATGTGTCTTTTGCAAATATTTATAGTAATTTTATCCATAATTAACCAAAACTAGAGACAACTCAGTGGTCCCTCCACTTGCGCATGGATAAATAAATTGTACTATGTCCCATACAATGGAACACTGCTCAGCAGTGGAAAGGAATAAATAACAGATACAAACAATAACACAGCTCAATCGCAAAAACAATATGTTAAAGGAAAGAAGCTAGACATACGTGGCTACATAAGACACGGTTTTATTTATATGTCATTTTGGAAAGGAAATATCAGTGGTTGTCAAGGAGGAAGTGGTGAGGGGGTTTAATTGCAAGGGAACTTTCTGGGATGATGAAATATTCTATACTTTTATTAGTCCCATAACTGTATACCTTTATTCTTATCAGACTGTGCACCTAAAAAAAGTGTGAATTCTGCTGTATGTAAATTATACTTCAATAAATTTGACTTATAAAAACTATTAATATACACAGTGTGTACTCAAAGTATGCATATAGGCATTGAATGTGGGGAATTGCTCTTTTACTTATCATTTTTATTTTATTATGATTTAGGAGTGGCAAAAAATCATGAGTGTACTAGTAATTTTATTTACTAATTGCCCATAGGCACACTTTTGGTGAACTATATATATAGTTTTGTAATTCTTCTACTTCTGTTGTTTAATTACATTAATGGAAACATAATTTTATACCTAATAAACACCTCAATTTGTGTTTTCTATGTCTTTGCTTTCTTCATTTCATTTGCCTAGTACTTCTTTGCTACTGCATTTAGAGGTCAGTAATAGATTGGGAATAAAAAAAAAGAAAAACCGGTTCTTCAGTATAGATAGTTCTAGAAGCACCATTCTGGAGGCAGTGAATGTAGAGCCTTGCCCCCCTCCCTTGTCTGTGTGTGTTGTTTCCCTTGTAACTGGTTTGGGTCACTTTCCATCCTGCAGAGCCAATCTCCTCTTTACAAGCAGGTAACAATTTTAGAAATTCCACTGGGTCTCAAGTTCAAGATTATTTTCCAATGCAGCTCTACTGACAATCTATGACTAATTCTCAACTCTTTCTGAAATTGGCATTTGACGATGGAAGGAATGATTGGACACATCAAAACTTTAACATGAAGATCCTTCCAGTTTAAAAACCCTGAGATTCTACCAATTAAATAAATAAATTTATTTATTTAAAACAAACAAACAGTGCTCTGGGGTTTTGCCAGTGTCAGTGCATAGAGAAACCTCCTTACCCTAGTCCTTTTCACCATTCCTGGCCACTTCCCTTCAATCCAGCCAACGGTTACAGATACCTCTTCTTTATCAGGTCCCTACTCATGTAATAAGTTTATAACAGGGAAGATAAACTAAAATCCGTGTCCTCCAAGAATGTGTAGCTTATCTTATGATAAGAATTGCTTTTCAAAACAGTGATTTCAAAGCCAGTAAGGTGAATAATTATCAAGAAACATTCAGTTGGGTTTTCTTCCTTAGGTAATTAGATAATTAGCTTGATTTTTATAAACTTCCGTTCTCCTATTGTCTTAGGCCTTTGTTTAAAATTGTTCTGTATTTACTTATATACTTAGAGGTTTTTCCGTTGAGATAATAGACACAGCATTAATTTCCTCTGGTTTGTCGATATGTTCAAGTATTGGAAGATAAGGTGTATACAGAGATCCCCATTTCCAATCTTTTTTCTCTGCTGAAATGTGAAGGCCAGGACTTTAAGAGATAATGATCTAAATGATTTTCATTTTGAAACTAATTGTTTAAGCCCAACCACCAATTAAAAAAAAAACAACCTTCTTTCTGGAATTTTTTATGAAAAGTTCTGACTTTCCTGATAAGCCCCCTATTTTTGTATATTACAAAATGGGATTTATGTAATTTATCATATTTCCCTTTGGTTTAAGCCAAAGATTATATCTCCAGTTTATAATTACTTAATCCTCCCTTTATATGATTTTTAAAAAAAAAACTGTCTCACAACTTTATTTAAGCTATCTCAGAACTTCTGTGGAAGATAGCAGGTATACAGCACTCAAAAGTAGAATGATTAAATTAATAATGGCAGTTTAAGAATGGGTTCTATTAGGTCTTTCCTTTCTTTGTACTACTATTTTGTTTAATTACTTAGATTTCAAGGACTTTCAAGAGCCTAAATGTATTACTTTTAATGAAATCCTATAATGATATATAATCAGGTACGAATATTTATTACATCAAAATTGGATATTGTTTATTATTTCTCTCAAGGATAACTTATTAGGTTTCTGGGGGGGTAGATAATTTTTTTTTAAACAAAAATAAAAAACTTCATAAGTAACTAAAACCATGTAGTGGGGAATTCTATTACCCAAGAAAATCCTAGGTAAAAATTTGAAATTAGGCTTTAAGAAAAAAATTCAAAATTGTATACAAGATATCTTGGCAACATGAATGACAAGCAACATGTTTTCTTAAGTGCAGTGTCAAAAATTTTAAAATTTTAACCTATAACCAAACTCTGAGCTTCAGGTTTACCATGGAATACAAGCTTCATCAAAGATCATCCTATTTCCAGTATCTCTTATACCTCCTGCATCAGTAGCGAAACAATGTGAGCAAGCAGCTGAAATGCTTGCCATCACACCCTGAAAGTTGGACTTTTTCTGAACATCGTCATTTAAAAGTTCTCCAGTTGGTGTTATTTACTGTGGTCAGGCGATCAAATAGCAGGGTCTCTCACCTCAGGGACCCAGGGCGTAAATTAGAGAGAAAGCACAAGTGAACGGAGTTTGGTGGTCATTTGAGACCCTGATGGACATTTGTCTACCTCACAAAAGCCTCTGTACAATTGGGCTCAATTTGTCACAACTGACAGTTTCTGCTCTAAAGAGGCCCAGATCTGGAGTGGCACAGATGTTACAGTTTTTCTCATTCTTCCATTTGACACAGGGACGAAATTCACCCAGCAGAGTTAATCCTTCCAAGCAGTCTGCACAACCCCAAACAGGAACCTTTTCTCTTTTCTTCCTCTCTCCGCGGAGTTCTGGTCTGTTCCCTTAGGGAGAGAGAAGCCTCCCCGGCTGCCACGGCCAGTTCGGAGCAGCAAGAGCCCTACAGAGACACAATCATCTCAGGAACCACTACAATGGGGCTACAAAATGCCAGCTGAAAGAACTTCCCCACAGAAGTCTCTGACCTTCTGGAAGGCAGAGCCCAGCCTATCCATTGCTGTATCTCCTACCACAAAAGCCCAACTTGGTTGATCTCAGAATAGGCTGTCCATAAATGTTACATGAAATTGACCGAGGAGTTTGACATGTCACCTTCTATGTCAGTGAGCCCATCTCAAATTCCCCTTACACTAGTTGCAAAGAAAGCCCAATTTGTAATCAGGTATCTACAGTAGGGTCCTAAGAAGGTACAACTGCAGTAGTTTCTAGTAGCAAAACTCAACAAATGCCCGTGGTGTTTGTTCCCAGAAAAATGACCCAAGAAAACAAAAATGGTTGTGTAGGCACCTTGCAGTGAGTACAGTTTCCAAATAACTGTCTTAAGTGTAATTGAATCTATCCTTTAACAACTCACAAATTATCTCCTGACAACTTGAAATAATAGACCTTTTTGTTAAAAGGAGAAAGCTTGTGGAGACCAAAGGTTAAACAGGTCTTTTCATCATGATAAATCACTGGTTAGTGAGGTCACTATTGTTGGGTATTATGACCATTCCCTTTAATGCCATTACCTCCTGGTTGTAAAGCTGACACTACTAATGGTCTTCATTCTTTGAACTTCTCCACAATATTGACTGGCTTCTCGGAGCAGATGTTCCTTGGATGAGATTGCAAGAGGGACTACAATTCTTAATCATGGAAAGAGTGTCAGGCAAGCTAATGGAATCCAGGCGGTCTAGGCATTTGCAGAAAGGCAGTAAGAGGTAGCAGGAAAAAAACAAGGACACGGCTTTAATTTTGGTATAATAACATCAATTTGCCATGAGGACCTGAGGCAATATAATGTAGTAACTAGCACCAAGAGCTTAATGAATGCTCATTAATTAGAAGTAAGGTGACAAGTGCAATTAATATTTGTTTCACTCCTTAAACATCACAATAGCATACACCGTCTCACTTATCCTTATGAAAACCCTGGAAGTTGCATACATTGCCACCACTTTTAGATAGAGAGGCTGAGATCCTGTAGAGAAATTATTTCCCTCGGTCCTGCAGATACCAGATGATAAGGAACACAAACTTCATGCTCTCCCATATAGCCATGGCCGCCAGGAGAAGAAATTAACCAGTTATGCCCCAGACTGTGTAGTATCAACAACTACTCCAAAGAGTTCCTTTACAAATGCCAAGTGCACAAGAGAGTAGTTCTTCTTTTGCATTTGATGAATGAACAGAAATACAACTATCTAATTTTCATAATAGAAAGATTTTAGAGATCAGTGATATAAGGAATACAGGCAGGCAGCTTAGCAACACTTGAAGTCAGGCAACAATGAATGTACCATCAATGTCAAATCTTTGGCAACATTCTAGGGACAGAATGGCTTCCAAGGCACTGTGCAATTTTTGAATCACAAAGATTCCTTTCCTTGTTGTTGTTGTTATGTTGTATTGTTTTGCTTTATTTTGTTTACCCGGGTCAAAGAATGAAAACATGAATGAAAAATCCAAATATGTTGCTAATATGAAGTCAAATATGTGTGATACCTTCCAAAGCCACACATGATTAGTATTGTGTAGACAAGAGATACAGAATTTTGGCATGAATTATACATCCTATTCAACAACTCCACTGCCTTTGTTGGAGGAAACAGCAGCAATGCAATTGTGGTCACCTGAGGGCTAGTAGGCACTTGAAAAATTTGAGTGAAACTGAAAAATGTTTGTATGAATTTATACCATTTTTGTTTCAGCAAAACTGGTAGTATTGAAAGAACTTAAATGCTTTACTCTTTGGGTTGCTAATAAAGAACTTTTCTCCTAGGGGAATGAATGTGGAATCACCAATGCTTGCTGCCTTTTCTCCCCTCGTAAGTATTTGTATCCACAGCTTTAAGCAACCTTTGTTACTTCAACCCCAAGTCCAGCCAAAACAGCGTGGATTTGCGTTGCTTTTGAGAGTACACTGAAGATTTGGGGTTGGGGGGAAGGGGGTGGTAAAAGCAATTTAAAAAAAGGGAGAAGCAACAGAACCATCTGTATCCAGCATACTGGACTCTCACTAAAGACGAGGACTGTATTTTATTCACTTTTCTACCCAGCAGACAGAAAGCATTCGATACATGTCTACCGAAGTAATTAAATAAATACATCAAGATACAAATGCATGAATGAAAACTTCACAGATACACTGTAGATAAGAGCTTAATTACTTTAGACTTTCTTTTCTAAAGCTGGCTCCCTTCAAGTACTTAATTTGTTATCACAATATCCATGGGTCAGTTAGGTGGGGAATCATCCTGTCTATGTCGACAGATGAAGGAACGGGTCCACAGAGCAGGGAGCAAATGACATAAGAGTGAAATGTTAATTTCAACAAGCCTTTGCTCTATTTTATTTTATTTTTTTTAATTGTGAAAGGGAAACCATCCAAAGGAAAACTGATCAAGTAAATGCAAGAGACAGTCTCAGTTGTGCATATGCCTGCAAAGAGGAAAGATGTTTCCGTTCTAGGAAAAAGAGTTAAAATCTTCCCTTTTGCACAACAAAGAATGGAACATGGTATTGAAACATTGAGTTAATCTCCCAAGTGCTTTGTCTCTGCACCACCAAAGACACCGAAATGGGGGGAAATGCTGGATGTCTGGACTCTCATATCAAAGCCCTAATAATTAGCTCTTTTTCACTTTTTTTGAGAACACAACCCTGGAACCACAGGGGGGATTAGGCAAATGTTAATTAGTAGGGCTTAATGTCCAAACCAAAGCTCAGACCAGGCCTTTTCAGCCTTCAGATGAAATCTGAAAACAAGTCAGGAACACTTTGCAATGTTTCAAAATATATGAATACTAAGTCCTGTCTTGGTAAAATGGATATCCTGCTTAATTTCATTTTTCACCCATTTAGGTATCACAGAGAATCTAAATTGGAGATTAAACCCCATTCTTTTCCTTTCAGGGTTTGTACAGACTCAGTCTCTAATTAACTTAAATAAGTAATTCCGAGAACCTCTGGACAAGTCAGTAGACAGAGACATGCTGGGAGGCTGGCAATTTACATTTTGCTTGAACTCAACAACAATCCTGTACGGTGTTAGGTTTGGTTGGTATAATTACTCCTATTTTAGATGAAGGAACTGAAGCTCACAGGTAAAATGAGGCTAGGACATAACAACTACTAAAGAAAGACCCTTGCCTCTCTGCTTCAATGATTATGTGACTTCCCCTGTCAACAGCTCAGTTTGGGGGTCAGCAGAATGGGGTTTCCAGTGTCTGCCGCTCCTTAAAATGCCTCCATCTAATCTGTGTGATAGTATGGAGGGGCCAGAGAGCTTCAGCTGTAACTCCAGGGGTGATCAGCTCACAGGTTGTCAACAGAGCACTACCCACGAGTGGTGAGCTAACGCTATCTCAGAAAAGATATACTCCAGAAAAGGCCAAGTCATTCTTGATCGATAATTCACACTTTGCTAACTAGCATAGGGAAGTCAAACAGGGGAACATCTAGCAGTGGAACAAACATCCTGTTAAACAGTATTATAAATGGTAGGAAATCAGCTCTCATTGGTAAAGTGAGAGGCAACCAAGTTTCAGGGATGGGCTAAAACAGGTTAGGGTTAGGATTCCATCCCATGCTTATGTGAACATGGTGTAAGAACCTACTGAAGCTATTTTCTGAACCCCGAAGGAATGCACCCATGGCTTGACCTCTAATTGGTCCTGCATTCAGCCACTGCTTTAGGAGGGTTTCTGATTGTGCGATGCCAACTAGAAGGCAGAGAACACTGCCCAGAAATGCTGCTGTGTCTGCTGCAGGTGAATCTTCCATATGCATGACTGTTGGAACACCTGACAGAACAGAGAGCTGGTGACTAATCAGGCTCTCAGGTCAGAGTATAGAAACCACACAGAACTGTTAGTAAATATCTGTATGTGTCCAGAATTTAGTCTAAGACTTACCTACATTACGATCTTATAACACAATTTGGGAGAGAAGCTAACTTACCCACCACTAACTACAACTATCTACCAAAATAAATCTGAGTTATTCAAGGATTGGACTGGGTCAGGTCCATTCATAACAACAGGCATTAGTGTGAACCAGACATGGGTTCAACTGCAGCTTTGCAAATCAGTCACTGAACCACAGTTGTGGTTTCCTCGGTGATACTTCTGGCTCTGTGGTTCTTTGATGGCACATGAGCTCTGGGTGAGGATTTCTGTTAATGACCTAGACAGTTACTTCACTCTGCATTTTCATTTCCCCATTTTCAAAATGCAGATAATAACTGTGTCTACCCCATAGCATTATCATGAAGAATAAAAGAGATGATCATGAACAATAAATAAAAGAGATGATTATGCAAAATTACATCAGTGATCATCACATAGGAAGTGCTCACTACACGTGACCCGCTGATTATTACTGTTATAATTTCAAAGATCCCAATTCTTTCACTTTATCCAAGACATGCTTTCTCCTGGAGGGAAACACTCCAGGAAAGAAGAGGTTGTGCACAGATGAGAGGCTAGCCTCTACTAGAAGGCTCAACCCCTTAGTTTTCTGTGAGTTGAATGATTCCCCACTCTGCGAAAGCCAGCTGGCTGAGCCGCCATTCTGTCTTAAAGTCCTACAGACCATGGTGCTCCTGGTCCCTCTGTTTCCACCTGGAGGGCTTAGGAGAGAAGGGAAGCAGAGGTGGAGCTCAGGATGCAAAGGTACCCCTGAAGTGAGGCAGGTGAACACAAGAAAGCATATTACCCATTTAGCCTCCTTGGGTTTCTCCCACAGTGCAGAAATGTATTGATAGGAAGAAGGCATTTCTTCAATCAGTAAGTCATTTCAAACAACTGTAGCAGACATTTGCCATTGTTTTTGGTTAGTAAGCACCAACCTCCCTGTCTTTTGGGGAAACCACCTCCATGGTCTCAGCATGAGCCCCAGCTCTACTTTTCACAGCAGAAAATGATGAGTCAGATATGCCCTCTCCTCACACAACCAATGCTTCCATAGGGCCTCACATTCCCAGGGGGTACACACGCCTGCAGCAACACTGACATCCAAGATCCCCATGAGACTACTGCCACAGCACCGATTTTAGCACTATTTCTTGCTGCTTCAACCTCTGTCTGAGCCTGGTCCCCCAAGTTGCCCATTAATTGGGTGATCTACCTTGTTCTTTAAAGCATGTTCCTCTTTGGATTAAGTTTTCCAGAGACATTTTCTGTGGCTTACAGCTAAGAGCCCAGGCTGATTTACCAAACTATTACTGGGCACCCCTGATGCCCCAGTCACAGGAGCAAAACAGAAGAGATCCAAATACCCTGAGAAGCTTGCCTTTGAGGAGGGGTGGAAGACAGGTACCCAATCCAGCAGACCCTCCCTGATGCATCACTGTGATCACTCAGTGCCTACCCTGCCCATAACATTGCCTGTCAACAGGATATATCTGAAGATCAGATTCATTATATTCCCAGCATTTAGCACAGGGCTTGGCAGGGAGACGGGCTCAATATGTGTTTGCTGAAGGAGTGAGTGAGGAAATGAAAAAATATATTACAACGTGTCACCGGGGTCAGTCTTCCCCGATATTACTACGCCGATCTGATCATAGAAGGAAGGCGGGATCAATGTTTTATTCTCTCCCTTTATTTACTTAGAATAATGAGCCGGTGCTGTAGGATCTTCCAAAGATTACACATGAAGTTCTGTTTTGGAATCTTTTGATTAACACTGCGAATTAGGAATTTAAGTATATTTAATGTGTTCAACCCGTTGCTGTTATTAGTCTCATTGATACACAAATCGTGCCAGCTTTGGGCAGTAGAAGACTCTTCAAGTTGGCCCCATTAAACAGCTGCAGAAAATGTAATAAGGCATTTGAAAGTCTGGTCAGCCATTGTTTAAAACTTTTTGATTGTCTCTATTTTTCAACATTAAAGGTGGTTTTTTTTCATTTAAGAAAGTTATAAAAATTGCTCTGTGTTCAGCCTGGAGAATGGTGCTTGTAAGTGTCCATATATGTGTCTCTCTTAGTGTCCTATCTTGCCTGATAGAGGGTCTTTCTCCTAGACACAGTCCTTTGCAGGCCACGGCAACCTGCAAGCATTGGGCAGTCCTAAACTGTATCCATGAAATGACACAGATGACAATCACATGGACACAATGAGACTAATGTAGTGGTCCTGAGGTTGAAAGAGGTTAAATGAAACCAGGAGGCCATTAGACTCTGGTGGGCTCTAATGCCACGGCAGCCTACATAAGCAAACCAAAATCTAAGTCTATAAATGCTCCAAGGTTATAGCATCAAAACCTAAAGACAACCAACTGGAAAGAGTCAACTAGGCTTTGAGCTAGAGCCAATCAAACAATTTCCTTGCTTCGCTTGCACCTCATTTCTAAAAGTCCTCACCCAACTCCTGTTGGTGGAGGACTCCTAACCACCTCTGGTTTGGTGTAGCCAACTGGAATCACTTCTTAAAAAAATTTTTTTTAAACTCTTAAAAAAATTTTTTTTAAAGATTTTATTTATTTATTTGACAGAGAGAGAAAGAGATCACAAGTAGGCAGAGAAGCAGGCAGAGAGAGAGGAGGAAGCAGGCTCCCCACTGAGCAGAGAACCTGATACGGGGCTGGATCCCAGGACCCTGAGATTATGACCTGAGCTGAAGGCAGAGGCTTTAAACCACTGAGCCACCCAGGCATCCCAACTCTTAAAATTTTTAATATGCCTCCATTTACCTTTAAACAGGAAGAAATGATGATAGCCCTTCTGATAAGAGGAAATTAGGAAAAACTGGGGAGAGAGGGGTGACAGTTGACTCAGAACATGAAGCAAATGCATGAGATCGTGACAAATGATGTAGGTAAGGCAACGGACAAAGGCGATCACAATGGTAGGGGAGCAGCGTGGGCAAGGGTCAAGGGTGGAATCTGGGGGAGCTCAGAGCCTGCTCAGCAGGAACCTGGAAGGCTAGGGGATCTACTGTGAAGGACAGAAAGCACCCACCAGAGTACATGTAAGCATTTTTGCTTTTTCAAAGGACTTGTCTTATGCCGGAAGTCTTCACTGGATCATTGCCTTGTGTAGGTCTGGTTAATGTGGGCTCTTTCCTACTTTCCTTTGCCTCTGATTTGGCAATTTGCCCCTGTACCCCCAATACGGATCATTCTCTCCTCAAAAAGGTGAGTATATCCGTTTCATTCCCACGAAGACAGCCCACACTGGCTGCAGTGCCCACAGATGCAGAGAGCCCCAAGTTGAAGACCCAACTAAAGAGTTGGCCATGGCCAGGCAGGTTCTGCCAAGCCCCCCACTGCCTGCATGCAGTGCCCCCAGGCTGCGTGCTTCTGCTGAAGAATGTGGCTCTACAGGCTCCGCTCATTTATCGGGTTTCCAAGTGAAAGAAGTAAAATTTGTAAAAAAAAAAAAAAAAAATATGCTCATTTCATGTACGCTGATGAGCATAAAATCGTTCCTTTGTCTCAGCTGCTAAGAAGGACAATGGCTGGTGAGATGGTCCCTCTCCCTCCCTCTGTCCTGAGTACAGCAGGCCAGGCCACACAAAGACTGCAGGGAACCAGGATCAGCCAGACTTTTAACTGTGAACACCAAGAGGACGGTGCTCTGGCCCGGACCTCCTTCATCTCTAGGCCCAAGTATAAAACAGGACCTGGACCCCTAGACGCGACAGAAAATACACCTCCCTGAAGTGCAGCTTCTGCTCTCATTCAGGAGTTGAAGGTTGAGACATCAGACACTTCATTTACTCATTTATTCTTTTACTGTTTCTGCACTGGCTTCTGTGCCCTAGACACTTACTAAGTACTGATTTGTCCAGACCTTTGAGAAAGAGACGGGAAACAGCAAATCAAGCCAAGGATTTTTCCAAGAATAACTTGGAAAAACTCAGCAGCCCTGTGATGTTGAGATCCAAATACACATATTCGATTCCCAAATGCACAATTTTTTCTACACTTTAATATCACTCAACTAGGGATAAGTCCTAGAACCAGTAGCACCTGAAAATTCTAAATGGCAGGAATTTTCCTTTCTTGGTGGTATATAAAATAACAGTGTGTATAGCAATTGAGGGTGACTTGGATTGGGGGGAAAAAACCTCACAAAGTCAATGGTAAAACATTTGAAATCAATAAACAGAGAAAAAAACCTGGTAATGGCAAACTCTGCCCATCTTAAAGGAATTTCCCTCCCCATCCCAATCCATCAAAGAAATATTCTCTAGTAGGCAGAATTTTGTTTTATCAATTTGAATATGAGACTGTATATGTAAAATTCCCTAAGAGCATCTGCTTCCCAGCAAAAGAGCATGGAAACAGAATCAACTCTGGGCACACAGACTTTGTTCTTACCAGACCACACAAACTTGGTATTTACTATTCACTTTCCATTTGGAAGCATCTCTTAAGTTATCTGGAAAAGGTAGACGACAACATTTCCTTCCCAGAAGTTGTGGGGTTAAGTGACATAAAGTGTGGCACATAGGAGATGCTCAATAAATGCTACTTCTCTTTTTATATAGAATTATGTGTTATACTTGACATAAGAGCTTAAAAAAAAGAAAGAAAGAAAGAAAGAAAGAAAGAGCTCATTCAATCGGCAAAACATATCCATCAGGCAAGGAACTGGTAACCTGAACAAGGTCATACATCTGGTAAAGGAAACATGGCTGGGTTTCTAGTCTAGTTCCCTATTTTCTAGATGACGGCCAACTCCGTCAAAACCCTTATCGCAGGTCCCAAGCCCCACACTCTGGTTCCTAAAGAGCCCCAACCCATTCAAAGGACGAAGCTCAGAATAAACAAACCCAGAGAATGACATTAAAATGGCTAGGCTCTTTATAAGACATTGATTGATTCTAGTGAACATCTGTGTGAGTTATTGTGTCAAAAATGCAGGGGTCATCATTAGCTCTGATATGATCCGATGCCTGTGACCCTCTTCCTCTGACATCCTCTGGGGGCCACCAGTTCTGCCGACACAGCTGCCCTGCCACCCCAGTTTGCGGCTATATTGACACAGCCATTTTCATGGTAGGCCTGTTGTAAATTTGTTGTTACATGGTGCGTCTGCCCCAAATTGCACGGTGTACGTAAATTTTTGTGTGTGTGGCGGGCCTGGCACGGGGGTTGGGGGGGGGTACCGGGACTGAATGGAGCCTGTGATGGGGCAGCCCGCAGGAGACCTAACCCTGATAAATTGTTTACTTGTTAGCAATGGGGCTCAAGAGTGGGCCGGGGGCTGCAGGCTCAGCGGGACAGACGTAGAAGGTGGACCCACGCCAATTACCGGCCATTGTGGCGTCGCACCCCGTGATTGACACCAATGTCTCCCCTCTCACCATGGGTCCTTTTACTATCCCAGACCCAACACAAGCCCCACTGTGCTAATACCATGGTGTCTTCAATTTCCTCTGCTGCCAGCGAAAATTAACCTAGGCCTCCGGCCTGCAGAAAACCTAAGGCCTTTATTTTATTACGCATTTTCCCCCAGTTTTTCAAGGATGAGTTAAAAAATAGAGGTTGCTAAGGCCAGTTGGGCAACAAAGGAAGCAAAGGGACAAACATTATCTTTGGATGACTGACTTCAAAGTTAATGATCTTCCCCACTGAATTGCGCCCTCCACTCTTCAATGAGGTCTACGCCATCAGATAAAGAAGCGCTTCTTTAATCCACGAACACTCCTTTGTCCCTTTGTGGCAAAATGATCATTTCATCAGTTTCGGGTACTCTCTGCCCAGAGAGTTTTTAGCCTGAGTGATTCAGAGCAGGAGAGACAGAGAAGGGTATTTCTCTACTGCATTTTTCCTCAAGTGACGGCTGAATAACTATGCAAAAAAATTAAGGCATAATGACCCAGCAACAGTGACAAAACCTAATTAGTCACGGAGGCCACTGGGTAATGAGCCGCAAAACCCGGCTCTTGAGTGTGTAATAACTGTATTTTTCTCCATTTCTTCCCCTTTAGTCACAGCCTTGTGTGGCATTTTTAACAAACTAAAATGGCACCAGATGCAACAGGGTTCAGACATTTTAACTTGAATTAAGAAACCATATGTTCCGATAAGTCATGGTCTCTTCTTTCCCACAGACTAGGTCCTCCATCTGTGAGGTAACACTCTGGTGACGAGGGAACGATGGTCATTGGGATGAGAACCCCGCAAAGATGACTGGGTGTTGGGGTTGGGAGTGGGGCCTCCAGAACCCTTCTGAGACAGAGGTTCCGGGCCCCCTGGCAGCCTCGATGTTCCAGATGTGAGGCAGACACACTCCCGGAGCACAGTTAGACTGAGAAGCTTAAGTAGGAAGAGAAGGTGGGAGGAGGCAGAGGTGGGAAGGACTTTGTGTCCAAACCAGAGAGTCTGGATTGCTGAGGATTGCCTGTAACCATTTATGACAACATGAGCCACTTTTGAGTGGCTTAAGGCACATCTGAGACTCACAAAAACCTTGGGGTATAGGATAGGCCTTCTCACCTCCATCTTTTTGAGGTAAGGCAACCAAGGATCAGTGAGGTTAGGAACTTGCCCATCGTCCTGGTCAGAAATGCAGAAATCAAGATCGGAAGCCACATCTATAATGTTTCCTCTTTCTTGTCATTATTGTACTATTTATAATAATTTCCTCTTGAGGTGCCTGGGTGGCTCAAAGTGTTAAGCCTCTGCCTTCAGCTCAGGTCATGATCTCAGGGTCCTGGGATCCAGCCCCGCATTGGGCTCTCCGCTCAGTAGGGAGCCTGCTTCTCCCTCTCTCTGCCTACTTGTGATTTCTGTCAAAAAAAAAAAAAATCTAAATAATTTCCTCTTAAAATTTGAAAGATTTTAAAGGCTAGATGACATATCACATAGTTTGGCATGATATGTCTCTTTGCTCTCCCCCCATGCCCCAGATCCAAAGTCAGTTAGGTAAAATGTCATTAATCCATCATTTGAATTTTGAACAGGACATCATCCAGGGTGTGCCCTTGGCCCCACTCTGGGTTTAAAGTGGGGGGCTTCTGATCCCAGCCCAGGGAGACACTGCCCGACAGTGTTAATGTGTGTTTCTCTTTTGCTTTCTGTGAATGTCGTCTTATTTCTGGCTGTCACCAACTACGGTGCTGTGACTGGGCTTATGAAACAGCAGGTATTATGATCTTTGTTCTCTGAGAGAGAGGAAGGCAGACTTTTCTTTTGTCCTCCTCCACACCTGGCAGACCAAGGAGAAGTCTCCCCTGGTTGAAACCAACCCTCCCTAGACTTCAGTAAGAACCTCATTTCCTCCGGAGCCTCTGACCAGGGAATCCCATGAGGGCACCTTGAATGTGAAATCCCATGTGGAATACAGGGTATAGAATTACCCAAAGAATGCAGACACAGGTTTGGACAAAGACCACAACCTCCTTGGGGAATTTTACAACAGCATGCATTAAAAAAAGAAAATCCAGCCCCAATTTTTTCCCTTATAACAGGAACAACACATAAAATTTAAAACGACAACAACAACCAAAAAAACCAACCAACCACCAAGCAACCAACAAAACAAACAAACAAAAAAACGGGACCGGCTCTACCAGTCGGGAATTTACAAAGTATAAGTACTTCTAACTCCCCATATAACTCTGACACAGCATGGCCCTGTGTCTGGGACTGCGTAGCGTGACAGTTCTTTGTGTCTCTAACCCAGGACCAGCCGCATGATTTGCTGGGCCCAGGGCACGATAAAAATGTGCGGTCCCTTGTTCAAACATTAAGAATTTCAGGATGGCTAGAGGAGGGCATTCAACCCAGTGCAGGGCCCTTGCAAGCTCAGGATCCTGTGCGATGGCGCAGGTCACGCCGCCATGAAGCCGGCCCCTTGAGGAGAGCGACCGCGTCAGGATCAGGTAGGAAAGGCACGCCCTCGACCACCGTGAACAGAGAAGGCCGCCCCACATTATTTCAGCTTCTCACTCAGAACGGCTCAAAGTTGACTCTTGCTTCTCTAAACTTTGAACTTGAGAAAGTCTACTTCGGCATCTCAGCAGTACTGTATGGAAAACAGGGAGTCTCACCGCGCAGACAATGCCATTTCTTCTTGACTCTTCTCCAAACTTTCATCTATTCTCGTCCCGGCAAGCTTGGCTGCTCTGTTCATTGGGCCTTTTCCTGCACTCAAGTCAAGTCATTATCCTCTTTTTATATACTGCACTTCGTGCCCTTGTGAACCTGTTGAAAAATCCTGAAAGAGAGTTGAAAAGTACCACTGGCTCCTAAAAATAGTGCTGACTAGGAGGCAGAAAGGGGGAACTCCGGTTTTATTCAGTGCTAAAGATAACACCACCAGAATGATAGACTCCTCCGAATTGTTTGTCCCCACTGGCCATTGTCCCCTGAGCACTGAATGAGCCTCTCAGCAGCTCATGAGGGCCTGTCACAGGTAGGCACCCAACAGGGATAATTCCCAGCCTATGCTTGACTGCCCCTTTATAGACACTCACTCATGGTTCTGAAAGGGCTCAGACACTGTTGAATAAACTCCTACTCGCTTCCATAAACTTTTTCTCCCACTGAATTTTCCGGGGATGTGAGCAGCTTCCCAGCCTCGCCGGAGGATGCTTCTGAATGCACTCCTGTTCTGAATCAAAGCCTGACAGCCAAGCCTCTTTCCAAAACAAGAGAGAAAAACGGGGCTGTTCGTCCCTAGGACGAATCTGTGCTTTCTCCTGCAGGTGAAGGCCAACTCCCAGTGGCTCAGGCCTTCTTCCTGTTCTTCTAATGAGTTTATTTATTTGGCTTAGAGGAGACTATTTCCCCCCTCTGGAAGGAAAAAGCCTCTGTTTGTTGTCTGAGCCCTGTCTCTTCTGTTTTGATAAAGAAGGGCAACCCCTGCAGGGCATCGAGACTCTGGGGGTGCCTTTGTCTTCAGAATGGCAAAGAAGAACATGCAGGAGCTTTGGAGCTGCACGAAGCTGGGTTGGAATCCAAGCTCTACCTCTTACTAACCTGTGGAGCCGCAGGTCACTTGCCTTTCTGAGCCACGGTTTTCTCAACTATAAAATGCAGCTAATAATAACCTACCTCACAGGCTCTTTTCTCCCAGAGGTTAAAATAGATCACGTATGTAAAACATTTAGTAAGATGTCCAGTAGGAGACAGCTCAGTAGAAAAGTCGACGTTATTATGATATTACTCTGTTTTTCTTATGGTATTCCTTGCATTTACCAGACTCAGGAGCCCTTTTAAACCAGTCGCTGGCTTCTGAAGGACACTCTCCACCTACCATTCAGAGACCTCTCAAGTGGCTTCTCAGTAAAGGAGACAATACTTCTTCCTTAATACTTATAACCCAACTCTTTAAAATGTCCTAGGTGGACGCATGTTGTTATACTTCTGTTTTAAGGTCATTAAGGCAACAGGCATGAGAATACTTGGGAAGGAAATCATATGAGACTCTTATTACTGTTCTTTTTATTCTGTAGTCCTTGCTTACCTTCTGTTTCATTGGATGAAATAAACAAAGAGAATGCTTTACCCTCCTCTTCCAAAAGGATTTCTTTTAGCCAGAAAGAGAAAGATGAGTCCAAGAGTAATGGCAGCATCCCATCCTTCCCTTTGCCCCCACGTTTCCCTGAACATCACTGATACACACTATGCAAACTTCAAGTACATCCATCTCTGAGATCTCAATTTCTAAATGCCAAGTACTTCCTTGATAAAACCAGAAGTGATTTCATCTACATGCTGATTGGTGTGTGGATCTTTAAAAATCAGTAGGGCTTGGGGCTAGAGTGGAGGCTGCCCCACTGAGCCCATTAGTATTCTTTCTCTGATAAGAATAAACAGGATGGTGCCTGATTCTCTTTGTTCCCCCTTTAGGATTAGTGCAAATCTCCCTGAGGCAAAGTACTACCAGGATTTCTGGGGAGTCAAACCAGCATGAAGCTTGGTCCTTGTCCTCCCAGGGGTCACAGCCCTGCTTCTTGGTCCTCTTCTCTCCCAACGCTATAATGTTAACATCCCCTTTATTTTGAAATAGAGACATTATCATACAATATATAATCTACTTACATATATAATTGAAAAAAACCCAAAAACCAACATATGCCCTATAAGTAATATAAAAGAGAAATAAAAAGAAAATAATTTATAATAAAACAACGTGTATTTTGATATGTGAATACGAGAGCTAGGTTATGCTACTGGTTTAAGAGAGGTCAGAAGTTTTGGTCTACATATAGAATCATCGTAAATGTCATCAGCATAAAAGCTCACTCTAATGTAAAGACTATACTATATTGGAGACTCAAATACCACAGGCAGTGTTGTCATCAGTAGCTGTAATTTTCTGAAATGGTGGAAAAATTCTTGGCCAAAGACCAAGCTAGACAAAGTATAATCATTTCTTTTTTTCCCCTCTTAAACAATGTTCACTGCACTCCTAGAAAATTCTCCACGTGTTAAAACTGTACAGAGATTACTTGATGTCTATATTTAAAGCAGAGTTAGGTTTGAACCTTACGGATAATTATGAACAGGTTTTTAACTTTGGTTGTCTCATGGAGCACAGAAGTGTCTTGTGGGTTATGGGATTAATTCTTCACTGCCTGGGACTGTCCTATGCATTGCCCCTGCACAGTCATTAACAGTGATCCTCTCGATCAACGTGATGCTCAATCTGCACAGGCATACATTTCCAAAATGTCTCCTAGAGACAGGGCTACCCACTGAAGACCACTAGCTTAGAGTTCAGTTGTGGGGGGAGTTTCACACCCCAAAAGACAATCAGTAATATAAGCAATCATCTGTTAAGTTTCAAATCAGTCATCCATAATAGACATCAGGTACTATGCAAAGGAGGGCAAGAAAACCATGGGTTCAAGTCATCGGGAAATTCTTTACAATCAAGCACGGTTTCAGAAAAAGTATAGATTTTGAAATCAGACAGCCCTGGGTTCAGAATCCCAACTTTGACATTTATTCCCTGGGTGAATTTGGGTCAGTAATTTAATTTCTCCAAGGCTTCTCCTGCTTGCCTATAGAATGAGAGTAATAATACCTACTTTGGAAGCTACAGAGAAAGAATTAAATGAGATTATATATTTAAAGTATGTAGGAGAATACCTAGTTCATGACTGATGCCAAACAAATGTTAGCTGTCATTGGTATAAAAAGTCGCTTCAGCTGCCCCTTAAGGATGGTAGGGGGGTTCAGGGCGGAGAGGCAAAGTGGGCACAACATGAGCAAAGGTCTACAGGCAGAATTTGTATGGTGGGTTTTAGGGCAAAGTCAGGCTGGCAAACGGAGTGAGAGTGGGAGGCATGACTGGCAAAGTGGACACAGTTAAGAGTGTGAAACCTTGAATGCTTGGCTAAGGAGGCTGTCGTTTATTATTGTGGGCTAAGGGAGTCAATGAATGTGGAACAGTCTGAGACACAACTGGGGTTAGAGTCAATGTCAGAGAAGTCCAGCAAGAGCTACAGCCTCTTTGCTCTAAACAGGGCTATTCTGTGCCACATGCTTCTCTCACTGTTCTACACCTCAGCTGACATGAATGGAGGTGGACTTGGGCTTGAGGGCATCCTGTCCCTGACCTGTGACTTATCCTTAAAAAGCCTGCTAGCAAACCTGAGTTGAGCTAATCAGATTCTTTTTTGGGGAATTTGAAAAGAGTAAGATAATAGTTGCTAGAGATGAACAGAGAAATCTCAGTGCAGACCTGGGGCGAGGGTGTCCACTTGGACTATGGACACACTGAAACTAGGAGAAAGCCAGTTGACAGACAGCTAGGTGATTGGCTCAGACATACACATGAGAAGCAACATCATTATGAGAAACCACATCCCCCATAAGAGAGACCAAGAGAGTAGATACCTGTGGTACAGGTAGTTTTCTGGTTCTAGTTTCAGTTTATGTAAATCCTTACAAAAATTCCCCTTTCCTTAAGGTTAGTCAAGTGGATTTATGATCCCGCATGCCCAAACTTCTCTAAGCACAGCAATGTTTATCACTTCTGGAGGCTCCTGGAAAAAAATGATTCCAATCCTTTTAAAGGCCTCATGCATATTAATATCTCAATTTTGGATGCAGTCTAGTTGTACAGGAATATGCCAAGTTACCATCGATGACACCATAACAAAGACAAAGAATGGATTCTGATCAAAGAAGGTGATTATTAAGATTTATGTTTAACTTCCCCTCTCACAACAAAAGCTCTACTAAAATTATCAAAGAAAATCAACTATTAGGAGGAAAATCCATTTTCTCACTGGACACTAGGGAATGGTGCCACCCACATGTCAACAATGTTAAGGAATTTCTGCAGATTACAGTGCAAGCAGTCCCATATTTCTGGAGGGACCAACAAGATGCCATGTGGGAAAAAAGACTGAGTCATAAAGGAAGAGACCCTTATGGAGCCCAGACAACAGTCCCTAGCATGCAGCATTTCTGGCAGAAAAATCAATGAAGGGACAAATTCCAAGTTTTTTTAAAGCTGTAAAAGGGCAGAGTGCTAGAATTCAAAAGGGATCAGGACTCTGCTGCAAGAGACCATACTGGCATGGATGGAAGGTCTGTCAAAATATAAAGAAGACCCTGCCAAATGTGGCTCCCAGCAAGAGCATCCTGCAAGTGAAAGAAAAGAATGGGTGAAGTTAATTCAGACAACTACATCCAAGGGAGAAACAACTCACACATGAAAAGTAAATATCCCTGCTTTGACACCTCTGGTGGCTGCTTCCTTCTGCTCCATGGTGAAGGTATCTCTGATCAGTGAAAGACAGACAGAGATCATGGGTTGCCCTTCACAGCCATTCTCCTCCTCTTTCTAAGTAGTGAAAGGTTTAGCTGAGCATATTGCTGCTTAGAATAAAAAGAGCATTTCCCAGTCTCCTTTGCAGTTAGGATTCAGTCACGTGACTAAGTTATGGCCAATGGGATGTAAGTAAAAGTATCACACGGCAGCATCCAGCAGCCTCCCTTAGTCTCTTTTTTCTCCTTTCCTCCATCCTGCTACTGGGAATGTAAATGTGATGGCTGCAGCTCTACGATGGGAAATGGGAATAAGGAATACACTTTATGGTGGCAAAACTACAAGGAGCCCGTGTCCCTGAGGACTTAGAGAAAGCTGCCTTACCAGTGTTTGACTGATTACATCCAGATTTCTACATAAGACAGAAACAAATTTCTATCTCATTTAAAATACTGTTATGCCCTATGTCTGATCCAGCCAAACCTAACAGTAACTGATTCAAAGAGTAAAAGTATAGTAACTCAGGAGTGGGCACTTCCCCCTTCATCTGAGCTTAAAGAGTTATATAAAGGCCACACAAAATTAATCATGGAAATTTCGATACCAGACAAAACTTTCCACTATAAAGATGAGCAAAAGGAGAGCACTCCTTGCCTATACAGGAATATGCAGCAATTCAAAAGAAAGGACCAAAAAGGGATGAGAAAATAGGGAGCCCTAAGAAGCAAAGGAGAACCACAGAAACAATTCCAGTTTGGACGGTCAATAAACTCTAGAACCTATTGCATCTATAAAACAGGACAACATCTGCAACAAAAAGAAACGAATCTATGTGGAGGAAAGTTTTCGTAAATGAAGGGATGACTCCTGGATTTTAGGATGCAATATGCAATGAAGGCAATAAACAATAGATTGAGTACTGAAGAAAGCTGGGTGTCCCTGGCTGCCTGCATTGTACATTCTAAGCTTTAGGTTCTCAAGCTTAGAGCCCAGTTCATCCCACTCTTCCCAGCATCTGACTTCACTTATTTCACTACGAATATTAAGTCTACTGGTGTGAAATCTCTCTACTTTTCTCTACACACCTACACCCAGTTCCTACCTGCCTGCACTCTGACCTAAAACCCCTTGAATCTAAGAGGAAAATGCATATCTTCCTGCTTTAAGGCCAGTCTTTTCTTTTTTTTTAAATTTTATTTATTTAGTTGACAGAGAGACATCACAAGTAGGTAGAGAGGCAGGCAGAGAGAGGGGAAGCAGGCTCCCTGCTGAGCAGAGAGCCCGATGCAGGGCTCAATCCTAGGACCCTGAGATCATGACCTGAACTGAAGGCAGAGGCTTTAACCCACTGAGCCACCCAGGCGCCCCAAGGCCAGTCTTTTTATCTCCATCCTTGATCACTCCCTTCTCTGATTTCTCTAAGATCAGAAATTTGTTCTTCCTCTGTCCTCTACATCATTACCTTTTCATTCTTTGCTGAGTCCTTCTGTGCAGATTACAAATACATTAAAATCATCCATCTTTTTAAAGATCCTGCTATTCCTTTTTCTCTCTTTTTTATTTTATTTTTTTTAAGAATTTATTTATTTGACAGAGAGTGAGAGAAGGAGAGAGAGCACAAGTGGGGGGAGCAGCAGAGGGAGAGGGGGAAGCAGGCTCCCTGCTGAGCAGAGAGCCCGATGCGGGACTCGATCCCAGGATCCCGAGATCATGACCAGAGTCGAAGGCAGAGGCTTAACCCACAGAGCCACCCAGGTGCCCCTCTCTCTTTTTTAAAGTAATCTCTACACCCAGTGTGGGGCTTGAGCTCACAACCCTGAAATCAACAGTCACATGCTCTATTGACTGAGCCAGACAGGAGTCCCCAGAATCCTGTAATTTTTCATCCTCCACTAGTACCACATCACCTATCATCTGTCCAGACATGGTCCCCAAAAGAATAGGTGACACACACTCTATTTTCTCACTTCCCAAGCACTGTTTCTTAAATAAGTTGTTAAATAAATTGATTTTCCTTGTTATAAAATATGTTAGTTGTAGAAACTTTGAAATATGTAAAATGACACATCAAAAAAATCATCGATATATTTACAACTTAGTAACAATTACTGTGACTATTCTGGAGATTTTCCTGTGCACCTAGTCTTTATATAGTAGAATATAAAATCCAATCCTACTGTAATTGTAGTTCTGTAGGCCTTTTCTCACTTTATGTAATACTTTGGAATTTTTCCATGCCATCTAATTTTCTGCAAAAATATATTCACTTAAAGACTTGTACACAAATGTTCATAGCAGCACTATTCACAATAGCCTAAAGGGGTAAATAACTCAAACAGTCATCAACTGATGAATGGCTAAACAAAATGTGTTACAGCCATACACTGGAATACTCTTCATGCATAGAAAGGAATGAAATACTGATACATGATACAACATGGATAAATCTTGAAAATATTACATTAAGTGAAAGAAAGAAGCTAGACACAAAGGTAACATTGGATGATTCTAAATATATGAAATGACCAGAACAGGCAAATCCATCGAGACAGAAAGCAGATTAGTACTTGTCTGGGGCTGGAGAGAGGAAGAATGGGGAGTAACGTTTTATGGGTAGGGAGTTTTCTTTCGGGATAAGGAAAATATTCTGGAACTAGATGATGGTAATGATGGCACAACATTGTGAATGTAATAAATGCCATGGAATCATGTATCTTAAGAGGATTAAAATGGTCTACTTTAAGGTTATATGTGTTTTACCACAATTTAAAAAATGATGTTTGATGATTACAGACAATTACATTGCATGGCCATGACATAATTTATTTAATAATCTTTTTATTATACAATATTCAAGTTTTGCCTTTTTAAAAAAAATATTTTACTTACTTATTTGAGAGAGAGAGAGATAACATGTGCATGGGGGGGAGGGGCAGGGGAAGAAGCAGACTCCCTGCTAAGCAGGGAGCCTTAAGCAGTGATCCTAGGACCCTGGGATCATGACCTGAGCCAAAGGCAGACACTCAACCAAGTGAGTCACGAGGCAGCCCTAAATTTTGCTTTTAACTCAATATTACAATAAAGTTATTTTATGATTAATCTGACTCAGATTGTGCTAAATGACAGTTGGCTTGATACACATTTTTTAAATTAGGTTACAGAAGTACTAATCTACTATTCCTAGTACTCTAGGCATTTTAATCAGAAATGAGTCCTCAATTTTACCATGCACCTTTTCAACATCCATTTTTTCAGTTATATTTTTTTCTTGTTTTGCCATAATATATTTTACTTATATATTTTCTTAGAGCAGACTATTCTTGCATTCCCATTACATATTTTCCTTGGTCAAAAGGTAATTCTACCCAATTCTGTGTAGTAGCATTTTAAAAAAAAATTCTTCCACACATATTCACGAATGAGATTTACAGCAATGTTTCCACGCTGGTGTCTTAGAGTGTCTGCAGAACATCAGATACATTTGGAAAACATTTGGGGGAATGCCTTCAAAAGGGTTTCTTTATGGCAGAGATCCTCAGATCTCTTTTTTTTTTTTTTTAAGATTTTATTTATTTATTTGACAGACAGAGATCACAAGTAGGCAGAGAGGCAGGCAGAGAGGGAGAAGCAGGCTCCCTGCTGAGCAGAGAGCCCGATGTGGGGCTCTATCCCAGGACCCTGAGATCATGACCTGAGCCGAAGGCAGAGGCTTTAACCCACTGAGCCACCCAGGCGCCCCCCTCAGAGGCTTTAATATGCAAACATGTTCTATGAATCTCCAGGGGAAAGATATTAGGATTTCCCACATCTATCTGACTTTAGGACACATTTTTCAGGTCACAAGTATTACTAGAACAGTGTTCCATCACGGGGAAGTGTGTTGCATGTGACACCATTGGGAAATTCCAGTTGTATTTTTCTGGGGGCCTAAAATTGAGTATATTAATACTTTGTTTACTTCATAAACTAAAGTTGGACACCTCTTTGTCGTTTTCTGTGCTCTGAAACATATGTTTTCTTTCTCTGTCTCTCAATCTGATTTTGCAGAGGCTTGTCGTTTTTATTCATTTTATCCAAGAACTACTACTGGGTAACTGTAAATTCAGTATCTCGCTCTCTAATCCAGTCACTTCTGTTCTCATCTGCATTATTTCCTGCTGTATCCTCTAGTAGCCTATCAGGAAAATAGAAACCATGACAGTAGTGTGAACAGAGAGAAGGTATCATAAGGAATTAGTGAAATAAGTATGCAAGGACTTACGGGGCAGAGGGGTCTCTGAGGTGTTACAGAGCCACTAAAGACAAACACAGCTGCCAGTCCCCAGAGGGAGCAAAGGAGGAGTTTGAGGTTTTAGAACCTGGAGTCTTAGAGGAGGAAGCTCTGGGAACTTAGGACCTGGTGTCTGAGGAGGAGCTGCTATCTGCTACTGCGAGGTTCTTTGAGGGGGCATGAGGAGGCTGGCTCGGGGAGTGTGGACATAAGCAGGAAATGGGACACATTACAGCTGCCATGCCGAAGAACTGTTGTGACAGGGAGAGAAGCAGTGATATATATATATATGATATATATCGTATATACATATGCCATATCTTCTTTATTCACCTATTGATGGATACTTGAATTGCTTCTATATCTCAGTGATTGTAAATCATACTGCAATACAGGAATACATATAACTTTTCAAACTAGTGTTTTTGTTTCCTTTGGGTAAATACCCAGGAGTAGAATTACTGGGTATATTGTATTAATTTTTAATTTTTTGAGGAACCTCCTTACTGTTTTTCATGATGGCTTCATTAACATGCATTCCTGCCAACAGTGCACAAGGGTTCCTTTTTCTCCACATCCTTGCCACTACTTCTTTCTTGTGTTTTGATTCTAGCCATTCTGACAGGTGTGAGGTGATCTCTCGTTGTGGTTTTGATTTGCAATTTCCTGATGATGTGTGATGTTGAGTATCTTTTCACGTGTCTGTTAATCATTTGTATGTCATCTTTGGAAAAATGTCTATTCAGGTCCTCTGCACATTTTTTAATCAGACCGTTTTTTTGTTTTGACGGTTTTTTGTTTTTTGTTTTTTGTTTTTTGGTGTTGAGCTGTGTCAGCTCCTTGTATAGTTTTCAAGTTTCTTCACAAACTCCTCCAAAAAAAGAAAAGGAAGGAAAGCTTCCAAATTCATTCTGCAAGGCTAGCATTAACCTGATACCAAAACCAGATACAGACAGTACCCCCCAAAAAGAGAACTACAGGCCAATATCATTGATGAATATACATGCAAAAATCCTCAACAAAATATTAGGAAACTGAATCCAACAATACATTAAAATATCATTCACCACAACCAACTGCCATATATTACAGGGTTACAAGGGTACTTCAATATTCACAAGTCATTCAGTGTGATATAGCACATTAACAAGAGAAAGGATAAAAGCCATATGATCAACTCAATAGATTCAGAAAAAGCATATGACAAAATACAGCATCATTCATAATAAAAACTCTCAACAAAGTAGTTTTAGGGGAAAACATACTTCAACATAATAAAGGCCGTATATGAAAAACCTGCAGCGAATATCACACTCAATAGGGAAAAAAACAAGAGCTTTTCCTCTAAGATAAGGAACAAGACAAGGATGTCCCTCCCTCTTTTATTCAACATAGTACCGGAAGTTCTAGCCACAGCAATCAGACAAGAAGGAGGAAGATGAGGTGTAGGAGAAACAAAAGCATCCAAATTGGTAAGAGAGAAATAAAACTTTCACTAGTTGCATATGACAAGATACTAAATAAAGAAACTCTAAGGACTCCACCAAAAAACTTCTAAAACTGGTCAATGAATTTAGTAAGGTTGTGGAATATGAAATCAATATACAGAAAGCTGTTGCACTTCTATACACTAATAGTGAAGTGACAGAAAGAGAAATTAAGAAACAACCCCATTCGTAATTGTACCAAAAAGAATAAAATACCTAGGAATAGACTTAACCAAGGAGGTAAAAGACCTGTACTCTGAAAATTCACTCTTTTAAAGTACACAATTCAGTGATTTTTTTAGTATATTCACCATGTTGTGCAACTATCACTTCTATCTAATTCTAGAAATTTTTCATCATTCCAAAAAGAAACCTCATGCCTATTACTAACAGTCACTCTGCATTCCTCACTGCCCCAACCCATGGCAACCATCAATGTTCTATCTATCTCTATAGGTTTACCTATTTTGCACATTTCATATAAATGGAATGATCCAACATATGACCTTCTTTATCTGGCTTATTGGCATAATGTTTTCAAGGTTCATTCATGTTATAGCCTGTATTCAGTACTTCACTCTTTTCCTTGCTGAATAATATTCCATTATGTGAATATACCACATTTTATTATTTATTCATCAACTGATGGACATTTGGCTGTTAACATTTTTTAGAAATTATGAATATTGCTACTATGAATATTCATTACAAGTTTTTTTAGAACAATTCTGTTGAATATATAATCTTTCATTTATTCTTAAACACATGTTCTATTTAATTATTAGTTATATTTAAAAGCTGATACCTTTAAACCAAAGAGGCAAAGGATCTCTATTCAGAAAATTATAAAATACTCATGAAGGAAATTGAGGAAGATATGAAGAAATGGAAAAATGTTCCATGCTCACGGATTAGAAGAACAAATATTGTTAAAATGTCTATGCTACCCAGAGCAATCTATACAATCAATGCAACCCCTATCAAAATACCATCAACTTTTTTCATGGAGCTGGAACAAATAATCCTGAAATTTGTATGGAACCAGAGAACACCCCAAATAGCCAAAGGAATGTTGAAAAAGAAAACCAAAACTGATGGCATCACAATTCCAGACTTCAAGCTCTATTACAAAACTGTAATCATCAAGACAGTATGGTACTGGCACAAAAAACAGATGCATAGATTAATGGAAGAAAATAGAGAACCCAGAAATGGACCCTCAACTGTATGGTCAACTAATCTTCAACAAAGCAGTAAAGAATATCCAGTGGAAAAAAAGACAATCTCTTCAACAAAATGGTGTTGGGAAAATTGGACAGCCACATGCAGAAGAATGAAACTGGACCATTTTCTTATACCATACACAACAATAGACTCAAAATGGATGAAAGACCTAAATGTAAGACAGGAATCCATCAAAATCCTAGAAGAGAACACAAGCAGCAACCTCTGTGACCTCGGCCACGGCAGCTTCTTGCTAGACACATCTCCAAAGGCAGGAGAAACAAAGGCAAAAATGAACCATTGGGACTTCATCAAGATAAAAAGCTTTTGCACAGCAAAGGAAACCGTTGACAAAAACAAAAGACAACTGACAGAATGGGAGAAGATATTTGCAAATGACATATCAGATATGGATTAATATCAGATATTATCAGATGTGACATATCAGATAAAGGATTAGTATAAAATCAATAAAGAAATCAAACTCAACACCCAAAAAAACAAATAATCCAGTCAAGAAATGGGGAGAAGACATGAACAAACATTTCTCCAAGAAGACATCCAAATGGCCAACAGACATATGAAAAACTGCTCCACATCACTTGACATCAGGGAAATACAAATCAAAACCACAATAAGATACCACCTCACATTAGTCAAAATGGCTAAAATCAACAAGTCAGGATAACGACAGATGTTGGAAGGAGGACATATTGGGAGGACGTGGAAAAAGGTGAACCCTCTTACACTGCTGGTGGGAGTGCAAGCTGGTTCAGCCACTCCGGAAAACAGCATGGAGGTTCTTCAAAAAGTTGAACATAGAGTTACCCTATAACTCAACAATTGCACTACTTGGTATTTACCCCAAAGATACAAATGTAATGATTTGAAGGGGCATCTGCACCCCAATGTTTATAGCAGCAATGTCCACAATAGGCAAACTATGGAAAGAGCCCAGATGTCCATTGACAGAAGGATGGATAAGGAAGATCTGATATGTATATATATACAATAGAATACTATTTAGCCATTAAAAAAATGAAATCTTGTCATTTGCAATGATGTGGCTGGAACTAGAGGGTATTATGCTAAGTGAAATAAGTCAATCAGAGAAAGACAATTTTCATATGATCTCACTCATTCCATATGTGGAATTTAAGAAACAAAATGGAGGATCATAGGGGAAGAGAAGAAAAAAAATAAAACAAGACGACATCAGAGAGGGAGACAAACCATAAGAAACACTTAATCAAAGGAAACAAACTGAGGGTTGTTGGAGGGGATGGAGGTGGGGGGATGGGGTCACTGCATGATGGGCATTAAGGGGGACACACGATGTGATGAGCACTGGGTATTATATAAGACTGATGAAACACTGACCTCTACCTCTGAAACCGGTAATATGCTATATGTTAATTGACTGAATTTAAATTAAAAAAAAAATTTTTTTAAGCTGATACTTTTAAGCTTAGCAGTCTTGCTCCAGATACAGACTTTTCATATCCAGTAGTGTTTGATATTCAGTGTTTTCACTAATGCCACTTTAAAGATTTCATTTATGTATTTACTTTAGAGAGAGAGAGTGCTCACATGCACATGAATGGGAGAAGGGGCAGGGGGAAGGACAGAGAAGGAGGGGTAGAGGGGAAGAGAGAGAGTTGAGCCATCTTTGTGCACTGAGCACAGAGCTGGATGTGGGACTCTATCCCATGACCCCAAGATCGTGATCAGAACTGAAACCACGTCAGAAGCTCAGCCGACTGAGCAACCCAGGCGCCCCTTACTAATGCCACTTTCTAAACAATTATTAAAGTTTTTATTTTTTTCTTTCACTCACTTGTTTTTTAAAAAGTTGTGTATTTCAACTTTTGTTTCAATTACAGAGGGCACTTAATGCTATTAAAATGTGTTGAGCTTTTCTTTGTGGCCCAATACATTTTCAATGTTTTATACAATCCATGGATGCTTAAAAGGCTTTGTTACACACATTTTTTAAAAAATTACATTTTGTGTACTGTCCTTTTTGTCTACTTGATATCAGATAATGATAATCGTATCTTTCATAATAATTTTGTCTCTCTCAATTTCTCTTTATGTTTCACACAATTTTGGCTTTATATATTTTTGGTACTTCATTAGTTGACTCATAAAAGTTCTATGAATTCTCTCTTGTGAATTTAACTTATTATCAATATAAATTCAAACTATTTATTTTATTAATGATTTTCTCTTACCCTGAGCACACTCCAGACATGAGAGTTTGTATGCTTTTTCTAATTATCTTTTCTAGCTAGATTCCTTTGCAATTGTTTTCAGTATTAATACTGAACTGTTAGAATCAGCATTGATTCTAAGTTTAATTTTGTCCCAAAATATTGCATGAACTGTCCCACACAGAGTGTCTAAAAAGTAAATTATTTATTCTTTGAGGAAAAGATAGTGGAGTGACAATATTTGGACAATGTCTGCCTAATAAAAACCAAAAATGCCAAATATTTATTGAGCATTATCTACAGCTAAGATCTATCACAAAAATCCTACTTGGATTACATAGTCCTTGCTAAAAGATGGTGATCTTGACCACTTCGTTCCCTGACTCTATACACCTCACCACCATATTTCTTTCTTTGGCAGTGTCTCTTTCCATACCCTGCTGGAAAATCAGGTTCATACAATGTGACATCCTTTCCTTGCCACAGCTGATGGGAACAAGGCTAGACATCTGACCCAGGACAGAATCCCTTCTATATTTTGACCAAGAGACCCAAAGACATTAGAGAATTGTGGGCACTTGGGTGACACATTTATGTGGAGTTTGCTGGGCACTCACCTCCACAACCACATGAATGTTGACAATGGAGTCTGTGGAAAATTGAGCCAAATGTGTAGAGAGAAGTAGTGTCAGAGATCACATGTCTTCCAGAGGAGAGAGAGATGGAAAGACAGCTATCTGATCAACTTCCAGTTCCTATGGAGTTTAATTGTACTTCCTATATTTTGTTACTGTGAGATTTCCTTGCCTCCTTTTTATAATCTCCCTTTACCTTCCACTAGTTTTGGTGGCCTTCTGTTTCTTGGATGAGCTCTGATTAAAATGGGGCCCAGATTAGATGCATATTTATCTAGGTGAGACACTGTTGCAGAATGGATTATGGATTTTCCAAAGAGGGACACAGTAATATCTCCTATACAATATACTCTCCTGGAACGCTGCCACTCTCAGATAAAAGGTGAAATCTATGTCCTCTCCCACTCAGTATAGGTGGGTCTTGGCGACTGCTTTGACTAATACTGTGCTATGGAAATGACATTATGTGAATTCCAAGGCTAGGTCATCAAAATGTCTTGTCTTCTCAGGATACTAGCTCTTGGAACCCAACTCTATGCTGTAAGGAACCTGAAGCAATTAGCAGAGAGGTGCACGGAAAGGAACACTGAAGGTCCCAGCCCACGGCCCCCGCTGCGCTCTCCTCTAACAACCAGTGTTGACTCACCAGCCAAGAGAAAGAGTCATTGTGAAAGTGGATCTCTCAGGCCTGAGCCAAACTGCCCGGGCTGATACCACATGAAGCATGGATGGAGCGATTCCTAGTAAGACCCGCCCTAATTGCAGATTCTTGAGTAAAATAAATGATCGTTGTTGTTTTAAGCCACAGAGTACAGGGGCTTTTTCCACCCCTTAGGAACAGATAGGGGACATAAATAACACAATAAGCCACAGTCATTCATTAATACACAGTTTCTCCTTAGCAGGGACCTAGCAAAAGGGACATAGAGAGGGACGCCTGGGTGGCTCAGTTGGTTAAGCCGCTGCCTTCGGCTCAGGTCATGATCCCAGAGTCTTGGAACTGAGTCCCACATCCGGCTCCTTACTCCGCCGGGAGCCTGCTTCTCTCTCCACCTCTGCCTGCCACTCTGCCTGCTTGTGTGTGCTCGTGCTCGCTCTCTCTCTCTCTCTCTCTCTCTCTGATAAATAAATAAATAAATAAATAAAATCTTTTTCTAAAAAAAAGGGACATAGAGAAGGAGGCTAGAGGATGGGGAGGCAGAGAACAAAGAGACAAAAAGCCATGTTATAGGTGCCCACAAGGAGTGAATGTGGACACCTAAAGGGCAGTTTAGCAAAGAAGTGGTTGGAAAGGGAAGAAGGACTGGAGAAGAGAAGGACTTCTCATCAGCAGACGTCCCATGAGTGGCTTGGAGAACATGAAGGAGGTGGTGATGGGAAGTGTGAGGCTGACCTGAATTGTCAACTCCTACAGGGTGTGCCCCCTGCCTTTTTCATTCATTACTGTACCCACAGAGGGCGGCACAATGCCACTTGCATAGTAGGTCCTTGATAAATGTTTTAAATTAAGTTTAAGGAACGGAAATTTCATAGGGCTCTAGTCATAATATTTGCTTGTAAAGAAGAGAAACCCCACCAAATTAGTTTAAGTAAAAGTGAGTTTAGCATGATGATTAAAGGGAACGTCCCATAATCAAATTGCAGAAGTACAGCAGGGTCTCAAAAGAACAGAAAAAATATCCAGTTTCCCCTTTACCTGGAGCCATGTGAATCTCTCCCTTGGGCTTCTTTGTCCATATCTCATCTACTCTCCCTCTGTAAATTACTCTCCTCTGTCAAGCTTTTAGTTTCTCTTCTCCCCAGATTCCACCTGCATGAGGTTTGGGATGGCCATACTGGCTACCCCACCAGCCTACAGCTCTAATGACCAGCAATGAAGACTGGTTCAAACTCTACCTCAATTTCCAACTCCAGAGAGACTCTCAACAGCTCATCTTGGCCCATGTGTCTGCAACAGTCTAAGGAGTTGTGACCTGGCTGGATTCATGCGGTTCTTTGAGTTTCCGCTCCTAAATTGTGAGTGAGCCAGATTTCCTAAGACAGGGCATTGTTGGGGGATGGGGGAATGGTGATGCTGTGACATGGATAAGCACAGAGTTACGGGGATTGCTTTCCACCCTTCAAGGCTTTGGGCCATAGTCCATGGTGCTAAGAAAATGCGTTTAGGATCTAAAACCACCATAGCCATAGAAATACCATCAGCAAGCTTTTAATAATTGGCATCATCTCTATACTATGCATGGTCACTCTCAGCCTATTAGGGCCTATAATCAGCCAATGATTAGAGGCCCTCCCTAACGGTGAAGTGCAAATAGCAATCCCCTTTCTAAACTTTCCAGGACTCCAACCTTCTAACAACATGTGTAGAAGGACATAGGCACCAGTGTGTTACTTGGGATCACTCTCCTGTGTTGAGCCAGAAAAGAGAAGAGTCAATTTCTGCAGAGGACCCACATAAGGCTGATGGTCTGGAAGGGTCTTCAGACTCTGCACAGATCCCCTAGTGGCCTGAGGGGGCAGCGCTACCTCCTATGCTCCCATCTGATTTTCAAGGAGCAGCTCACAATAAAGAGAATCTGGTTAGTTGTTTTTTACTCTTTGGGCCACAAACAAAAGAACACATATTATAAGTTGCAAAGTCAGACCTGGAAAAAGAATGACCTAATAATATGCTACATTTTAATCCCTGCTTGCACACATTTTTCTGATAAAAGGTGACCAAAATGCAAATGGAACAGTTTTTAAAAATTGCACTTCCTTCATTCTGGTATTCTGTTCTGTGTTTTAATTAGTGTGATGATAGAAACCTCAAAAGCCATCATGTGGACTAAATTGACAAAATGATTTATGAGTGAAAGCCCCCAAATGCCAAATTTATATCATATTAGTTTAAAAAATGCCTATACATAATTGATTTTTGTTTCCTAAACACACACAAAACCCCCGCAAAAACCCAGAGAAACTCCATTTCTTGCATCAAAATACTTTTTTTAAAAATTCTTTTTTCAATCTTTGAAGATCCAGACTGTCGGTAAACCGAGAGTTGCCTGGGTTGACTGACAGTATCTGTCAGAGGCAATGAACTCCACTTCAACGTTGCCTTTATGCTGGTGTGTCAAGTTGTTCAACTGTGACCCTTCCATCTGTTCCAGCTAATCTGAAAGTCATTTAGACCCGCTTCCCCATTCATTTGAAACACAGCACATTCTCCTGTTAACACACATATGCAAAGCTGTCTGCTGTCAGCAACCTTCGGGGTTTTTTTTTTTTTTTAAAGTCTCACTTACAACATCTGTATAAACATTTACACAACAGAAAATCCATTTGTTGACTATTACTGCCTCCCTAACTGAATTTTTTTCAGACATTTCAAAGTATAGGGTCATTCTGAACAGACATTGAGCAGTTTACTTGCCCAGTTTACTTTTTAAGCAGGAATGATCCCTTGCTATTGACATGTCAAAAAAATCTTTCTATGTTGTATCTTAAGACTCCTTAATAATTCATAGTCTTACTTGCTAGGATTCAATTAACACTGAAAATGCTTGCATAGTCTTTGTTTTTAAGCAAGTTTGGAAGCATGTAGTGAAGTTCATCTGATCTACTGAACGGGAATCTCTGGGATGGGGCTCTGGGAATCCATATCCTCAAAAAGTCCTCCAAGGGATTTTGAGAATCCACAGGTCTGGTTAGTTTTACACTTTACTAAGATGCTTTATACTGCATGATTCTGCTTTCTTATTTGTATGAGTCATATGATCCCATTAAAGGACTCAGAACTTGAATAAAGTACTTAGTGAAAGGTAAAAAACAAAACATAATAAAATAAAGAAAACAGAAAAGCTTATTTGAGTGATTTACCTGGATGTTTCTTTGCATTGTTTGTAAATTGGAACTGCATTTAGATGGGACGCAGCAGGAATGCTCGTATGATGCTAAATGAATTAAGACCTCCTTTGGTCCAGAACTTTAAAATTGCTTTGCTTTATTTTAAACTGGTTCCTTCTCTGTCCTCTGTCCAGATCTATACTGCATTTCTCAGGTCTGGCCTCAACTATGAAATTGAATCTCTGTGTGATCTTGTCAGTAAAGTTAGTTCTCCTCTCTGAGATGTAGTTTGAATGAAGTAAGAGAAGATGATCTCGGAACTCCCTTCTGGCTCTGACATTCTTTGGGCACCTAAAACAAGTTCTATATATCCTTTTCCTCTCTGATAAAATTACCTCCAACCCAGAACATTCATTATCTCCAACCATATCTGGTCCTCTCACTGTGGTTAAAGGACAGGTAAGCCTTCTGATAAGTTATATGACCTCAAACAAATCATTTAATCTTCTCAAGCTATAGTTTTTTCATTTGTAAAACTGAAATAATACCTGCTTGAGTACGAAAGTAAGTACAAAAAAAGATAAGTGAGGAGTGCTTCCTAAACTGTAACATGGATAGATGCCATTATTATTCTTATTGTAATTATTAATACTGCTCCTATTGCTCATAAGTTGGTCCTTCTCTGAACCACCATCATAAATAAAGTGCCACCTTATAAATTACTGTTTGGGAAAACTATGTAGAAAAATGAAAGTGTACTCTAGACATGTGTATCAAAAGCTTCAAAAACACAACTTTTGGCACAATAATTTTACTTTTTTTTTGAGAGAGAGAGAGTGTGTGTGTGTGTGTGTGTGTGCATGGGGTGGCGGGTGTGCAGAAGGAAAGGGGGAGAGAGGGAATCTTAAGCAGAATTAATGTTCAGCATGGAGCCAAACAAGGGGCTTACTCATGACTCAGAGATCATGACCTGAGCCAAAATCAAGAGTCAGACACTGAACGAACTGAGCCACCCAGGTGCCCCACAATAATTTTTACTTCTAAGAATGTATCAAAATATATGTCTTACACTTTGTATAAGTGGACATATATCCAGCATATATCCAGCAAAGCACTGTTTATAATAGCCCATATTAAAACCAATCCAATGCCCATGAGTATACATTATTTTATAGTCATCACTGAGATACTCTGTAGCCAATAAAAATGGTGTTTTGGAAAAGTATTTAATGACTTAGAACATGCTCATACCACACAATAAGGAGCAAAAACAGAGAAAGATGCAGATTTGCATTTCAGTACGATTTCAGTATTAAGGTAAAATATATTGTCTAAACAGATCTCAAAGAAAAAAAGATACATTGAAGTATTTACAGTGTCTGTAAACAATGGGAGCACAGATAAATTATGTTTTCTATTTGTCTCTATATTATTTTGGTGAAATGTATTATTTTGGTGAAACTGTAGCACATCCTCCCCTCCCAAGTTTCATATCACCACCAAACACATATCTAGTATGTCCTGTGTGTCTGTGCCCACTGTTGGACATAATGGAGATAAGGAGGTGTAGAGCATGGCCATAAGATTTGAGCTTATAATCTAGAAGGAGAAAATGTTTCTTATACAGAGAAATGCAGTAATAATGAGTCTTTAGAATAGTACAAGTGAATTTCCATTTGAAATTAAGAGAGGAATTTTCTCTGAAGATATAACAAATAAACTGTTTATTAAACCCTGCAAAAACTGTTACTGAGGTAATAAGCAGTTCACAGAAATATTTTAATCTGATTCAAGTCTTCATAGACTGTACCTTCTTTTTTTTTTTTTTTTAAAGATTTTATTATTATTTATTTGACAGGCAGAGATCACAAGTAGGCAGAGAGGCAGGCAGAGAGAGAGGGGGGGAAGCAGGCTCCCCGCCAAGCAGAGAGCCCGATGTGGGGCTTGATCCCAGGACCCTGGGATCATGACCTGAGCAGAAAGCAGAGGCTTTAACCCACTGAGCCACCCAGGCGCCCCTAGACTGTACCTTCTCATCAGGAAATCCGGAGTATTTTAGTTTAATCTAATGGTCTTGTCAAATTATGTCCCAGCCCATATTTGCCTAAATAATAGATAAAATTCCTCAGCAATCCATTGTTAAGAAGTGAGATACCCAAGAAAGAATCTGAAGAGTCTTCAAATAGCATGAGGCCACCAAAATCATATGTGGGTGCCTGGATTCATCTAGTTACCCTCACTGTGTCCCCTAAACTCTGGGGTACAACTCCACATAGGCTGGTGCTAACATGAGGAGAAAAAGAACATTTTCTATCCAGCCCAGAATCCTCTACCTAAGGGAGAAAACAAATGAAACATAGTTGGAGGCTGTGATGCTGGACCTATAGTGGAAATTCAAATAAAATTCTCTACAGAGCTGTCCTAGCTTCCACCTTCCACAGCATCATCTTCTATTTGTGATTAGATTAGAGTTAGAACATCCATTTAGATGATCACATCTAATTTAAAGCATGATGGGTCATGAACTTCAGTTGCTTCCAGTGGCCAAATAGCGCATGGAGACATGTGGACTGGATAGACAGAAGACACTGATGTGGTGCCACAATAAGATGGAGAATATCTGTCTTACCTAATGGCACACTATTTAATGTAAACAGCACCATGCTAGCACAATACCTTTACATCTGTCAGCTAGATTGGCCTTCTTCTCCTGCAGCCAGTGTATACCCTGCATAGAAGAGCCTATGGAGAAGAATGTCCACCAGCCCATTATTCATGGTTCTAGGTAAGGGTCATTAGTTGTTTTTTTTTAAGGTTTTATTTATTTATTAGACACACAGAGAGAGATCACAAGTAGGCAGAGAGGAGGCAGAGAGAGAGGGGAAGCGGACTCCCCGCTGAGCAGAGAGCCCGATGGCAGGGCTCGATCCCAGGACCTTGAGATCATGACCTGAGCTTAAGGCAGAGGCTTAACCCACTGAGCCACCCAGGCGCCCCAAGGGTCACTAGTTTTCCCACCAATTCCAGTTTTGGTTCCTGGGAGTGGTTCCTCCTCAATAAGGAATAGAAAAGAATAATATATAGAATATATATATATAGAATAAGGAATAGAAGAGAAGCTGAGAGATAACCCCACATGACCAGAGAGTCAGGCAGAGCGAAAGCCTTAACCAGAGGACTATAAATGAGAGAAATCACACCAAACCATCGAAGAACTGAATAGGAGTTACTGGTCTCCTTTTGGTGTCCCCAGATCATGAGACAAATTGCTCTGTTCCACTAGCTCTGACTGGAGACAACTGTGCCCCTAGGAGCCATTGGGCAGTATCTAGAGACATTATTGATGATCACAACCTTGGACAGGGATGGGGGTGGCACGTGACTGGCATCTAGTGGGTAGAGCCAGGGATATTGCTAAACATCATAGAGCCCACAGGACATTCTCCCACAACAACAAAAAATGTCAACAGTGTAGAATATAAAGTGAGGGGTCTCTTTAAAGTGCGTGGTTAGGAAACAGATCCACGGAGATTACATTTGTGGTGAAATCTGACTGATCCAGAGGATCCAGAAAGATCTAGGGGCAGAGTGGCCCAAGCAAAGGGAACAATAGGAGCAAAGACGCTGAGGTGGGAACAAGCTTGGTATCGTTGAGGACAGAAATCTGACTAGCCCTGCTTCCCCTTGCCTTGTTTGCCATGGAATTTGCTGCACATAAAAATGAACTGCAACACGAATTTTAAATTCTTAATAGCACCTTTAGCAATCATGTTATAAATGGGGAAACTGAGACTCAGAGAGTCAAAGTAAGGTAAGGTCACATAACAAATCAGTGGCAAAAAACTTAGATCTGACTGCCATTTTTGTATCCTTCTTGGATATGGTGGTTTAACCATCACTGATGTTGTTTTCTATCCTTTATCTACACAACATTTCTCTAAATAAAACTTACTCTGTAAGTACTTTATGTATGATATTTAAAACATGTTATCTTATAAAAGTGCACTGCATTATCTAATCAAAATCACGATACTCTAAGGGAGTTCTGACTACCCCTGTTTTACAGATAGTGACTTGGAGATTCAGAGAGGTGAGCATCTAGCCCAAGAGGACAGAGCTCATTAGTGGAAATAAGTAACCCAAATCTGACTGGCTTTGAGTTCCTCTCCTGTGCAATGTGACCTCTAGGTTAGATACCTTCCCAAAGTCACTTGAGTGGTGGGCCAGCGGAAGTCTTCTGGAACTGTGGATGGACCAAAGAGGACTCACGGCTGGCCATCAGGAGTCCTCTGTGTTTGATTCCATGTAGAAAGAAACTATTTTCCAAAGGCGAGGTAGTCCGCGCCTCCTGGGGTGTGATCCCTCCCCCCCCCACCCCAGGTTTACTGAGGTATAACTGACTAGTGAAACTGTATATAATAGGGTATGTGACATGATTTAATATGTGTATACACTGTGAAATGATTTCCACAACCAAGTTAATTAACACATCCATTACCTCCTAGTACCATGTGTGTGTGTGTGTGTGTGTGTGTGTGTGTGTGGTGGGAACACCTAAGATTTACTCTAGAAATACACTCTTGCTAACTATGGTCACCATGATGTACACTGGATCCCCAGAACGTACTCATCTTGTAACTGAAAGTTTATATCCTGTAACTAACATCTCATTTTCCCCACCACCCAGCCCCTGGCAACTACCATTCTATCCTTTGGTTCTGAGCTCAATTTTTTTAGATTTTGACATGTAAGTGAGATCATACAGTATTTCTCTTTCTGAATCTGGCTTATTTTACTTAGCATACTGTCCCCCAGTTTTATCCATGTTGTCGCAAATGGCAGGATTTCCTTCTTTTTAATGACTGAATAATATTCCATTCTTTATGCATTCATCTATTGACACTTAGGTTGTTTCCATATCTTGGCTATTGTGAATAATACAGAAATGATCATGGGAATGCAATATCTCTTCATGAAACTGATTTCATCTCCTTTGGATATTTAACCAGAAGTGAAACTGCTGGACCATAGACCATAATTCTATTTCTAATTTCTTGCATTTTTTCATACTATTTTCCATAATGGTTATGCCAATCTGCCTCCTGATCAGCAAGGTACAAGGGTTCCCTTTTCTCCAGATCCTCACCTACACTTGTTATCTCTTGTCTTTTTGATAATAGTCAACCTAACCAGTAATAGGTGATATCTTATTGTGGTTTTGATTTGGATTTTACTGATAATTAGTGATGTTGAACATCTTCTCATGTATTTGTTAGCCATCTCTATGTCTTCTTTTAGAAAAATGTCTGTTCAGGTCCTTTACCCACTTTTTAATTGAGTTGTTTGTGTTTTGCTATTGAATTGTATTTGTTTATTATATATTTTATATGTTAACCCCTTATCAGATGTGTAGTTTATAAATATTTTCTCCTATTCTGTAGGTTGCCTTTTATTTGTTGATTAGTTCTTTCACTATACAGAAGCTTTTTGACTTAATGTAGCCCCATCAGTTTATTTTTTTGTTGTTGTTGTTGCCTGTGCTTTTGGTGTCATATCCAAAAAATCATTGCTAAGACTGATGTTAAAGAGCTTTTCTCCTATGTTTTCTTCCAGGAGTTTTATTTATTATATTTATTTTACTTATTATTTTAGGTATTATATTTAAGTCTTTAATTCATTTCAAGTTAATTCTCATGTATGGTATAAGATAAGCACCCAGGGGCACCTGGGTGACTCAGTGGGTTAAAGCCTCTGCCTTCGGCTCAGGTCATGATCCCAGGGTCCTGGGAATGAGCCCTGTATCGGGCTCTCTGCTCAGCAGGGAGCCTGCTTTCCCCTCCCTCTCTCTCTGCCTGCCTCTGCCTACTTGTGATCTCTGTCTGTCAAATAAATAAATAAAATCTTTAAAAAAAAAAAAAGATAAGCATCCAATTTCATTCTTTTGGATGTGGATCCCTGGGAAGCAAAGATGGTTCAACATGTATAAGACAATAAATGTGATACATCACATTAATAGAATGAGGGATAAAAATCATACAATCATCTCAATTGATGCCGAAAAAGCATTTGTCAAAATTCAATATCCCATCATGATAAAAACTCTCAACAAATTAAGTGTAGAAGAAACGTACCTCAACATAATAAAGGCTACATATATGACAGGTTCACAACTAACATCATTTTATTCTTTTTTTAAAAGATTTTATTTATTTATTTGAGACAGAAAAAAGAGAGAGAGTGAAGACAATTAGGGGGAGTGGCAGGCAGAGGGAGAGGGTGAAGCAGACTCCCTACTGAGCAGGGAGCCTGAAGCAGGGCTCTATCCCAGGACTGTGGGAACATGTGATCATGATCATGATCAATGTGAGATCATGACCAGAGCAGAAGGCATACACTTAGCCGACTGAGCCACCCAGGCACCCTGCTAACCTTATTTTCAACAGCGAAAAGCTAAAAGCTTTTCCTCTAAGATCAGGAACAAGACAAGGGTTCTCACTCTTACCAATTTTATTCAACAAAGTACTAGCAGTCCTAGCCCAATCAATTAGACAAGAAAAAGAAGTAAACGGCATAACATTTGGGAAGGAAGTTAAATTGTCTCTGTTCACAGGTGCCATGATCTTACATATAAAAAACCCAGTCCACTAAAAATTTGTTAGAACTAACAAACAAATTAGGTAAAATTACAGGACACAAAATCAACATATAAAAATCAGTTGTATTTCTAGACAGTAAAAACAAACTAACCGAAAGAGAAATTAGGAAAAGAAAATCCCACTATGATTGCATCAAAAATAGTAAGATACTTAGGAATTAATTGAACCGAAGTTCATAAAAGATATGTACATTGAATACTCTGTGTAAGACTTTGATGAAATAAATGGAGGAAGACACAAATAAATGGAAAGGTCTTGTGTTTATGGATTAGAAGAATGAATACTGTGAAAATGTCCATACTACCCAAGTGATCTACAAATTCAGTATAATCCCTATCAAAATTCCCACGACATTTTTTCACAGAAATAGAAAAAAAAAATCCTAAAATTCATGTGGAACCAGAAAGACCTCAAAAGCCAAAGCAATCTTGAGAAAGAAAAACAAAGGTGTAGTCATCACACTTCCTGATTTCAAACTATATTAAAAAGCTATAGTAATCCACACAGCATGGCACTGGCTCAAAAACCCATGGACCAGTGGAACAGAATAGAGAGTCTAGAAATAAACCCTCACGTATACAGTCAACTAATATTTGTCAAGGGCACCAAGAAAAGTCACTGGCAGAAGTACGGTCTCTAATAAGTGATTGGGGGAACTGGAGTATGATCTGAAGTGTGAGGGAGAGACCGTGTTGCAAACTCACCATCCCCATCTACTCAGTCATGCTCTGAATGGCTCAGCTTGAACCAGGGTCAGATATTCTAGAAGAAAAAAGCGGGCTTTAAATTTATATCTCCTGAGAGGCTTAACACAGAGGTTTTTCATTCTAATGCTAAGGAATAAGATAGATGGGACGACCTCTGCCAGCAAACAGGGTTTGATGAACTGGGGAAGGAAAGAGAGAGTATGGAGTTGCCAAGGCTGGCATGGACATCAGGGCACCCCAAACGGATACCACTTCTCCTCGCTGCCCCAGAGCCAGCACAGGAAGGGCTCTGTCACTACTGGCTGAACTAAGTGGAACTGCACTACATTTACTCACAATAAGGATAATTACACTTGGGAGAGTTCCTGAGACAGGACTGGCTTGTGCCTGTTGTCTTGGCATTATTGTTCATAATTATTCATAATTCATAGCCAACGCTCACACTGTCCGAGGTAGGATAACACATTATAGGCTCAGGAGTCCCAGGCCCCCTGGGCCATAGCAGCAGGGCAGCCCCAGGCAATGTTGAGGGTGGTATGTGGCTGAGTCTCAGCCTCTCTCCACCTACACGCTGCATAAGGGGCAGTGAGTCAGCGGAAACAACAGACTGGCAACCAGACAGATGGAAGCAAGGTTCTATTCAATTGTCACCATCAGGTCCCAGGTCCCTAATATGGCTGTAGAGGACATCCATTGCCTTCAACTGTCATTCATTCCCACACCTTCTAGGAAGGCTCCTGGACTGTGCTTAGGAAACTGCACTTCCAGTACTATTAAGCCACGGCGACTCAGGCATGAACATGTGACCCAGGCTGGTCAATTTCGAATCCTTGGTCACAGGGTTTGGTTCAAGGATGGGCATGTGACCCAAGCCTGGCCAATTACAGTTCGACGCTGGATTGCCCACATTTGAAAAAAAATTTTCTGCTACGTGGTGCCAGACAACCTCAAAAAGCAGAATCTGGTTGGACTGCTGAAAAATTAAGTGAAAGCCTGGTGTCACTGGGAACAGTATTTCCACTGTGAGAGGAAATCCCGTATAAGAATGGAATCAACACAGGGGAAAGGCAGAACAGGAGACAAGGAGATGAATCCCAAGAACAGTGTTTAAACTCCTGCATCCAGGGGGCCCAAAGCTAGTATTGCCCTAAGTTTTTTAGTTAGGGCTGATAAACCAATAATTTCCCCCCCCCCTTAATCAAATATATGTTGAATTTCTACCTCCTGGCAAAAAAGAAAGACAATCCTGGTTAATATCAAGACATTAATAAAAAAAAAATTCACCTTTTTGAGTTAAGAAACTTGAGAACAGGTACCAAGCAGGCAGTGTCACAGAAGCCAGCCCTGAGACATGATAGTCAAAGTTCATCCTGAGCTGGTCAGCGGGCTCTACGGCATTCCTGACAAGAGCTGCCCAGGCTGCTTGAACTCTTCCTGTGATGCCAAACTTGCTCCCAGAAGCACCCTCATCTGTCGCTGGCAGACCCAGATGTCGCTGGCAGACCCAGCTGCTGTGCCCCCCTTCCCCCAACTCCTGGCAGCTCCAACAAACAGCTTCTGAGTCAGTCCGTGGCAGCCACAGAACAAGCCTGCTTGCTCTGCCTTACGTGATGCTTCAGGTATCTGAAGGCAGATCTCTTGCTGTTCAGAGACAGCTGTTCCCACAAGCCATGGTTCCAGAGCCTCTATCAGTATTCGGAGGCCTCTGGAGGTCTCACGGAATGCACTCCCACCCTCTAATTATAATCATTACCACAATAGCCAAGATAGATTCAGCATTTACTATTAGCCAGGCAATGTGCTACATTCTTGCCACAACATTTAATCCTCACAACCGCCCTAGATGATATGGGTACTATTAGTATCCCGATTTCACAGATGAGAAAATGGAGGTTTCGAAGAATCAAATTCAGACTACATTCGCCACTACATGATACTGCTTTTATGGCCTGTGGCAAGGGCCTTATTTTGCACATAGGAACTTGGGTATTAACTCTGTACCATACTGCATTTGTACAGATAGCTACACAATATCAATACAATGTTCATGAGAAAACACATTTATTTCTACTGGTTAAAGCCCCAAATTCGTGGTAATTTGTTACAGTGGCCATGGGATGCTAGCACATCTGCTGAGCAGTTTTGGCTCCTAATTCCCTAAACCAAGGATGCAACTGTATCTTCCAATCTTAAGCCTGCAGCAGTCTAAAAAATCACACCCTCTACATGTATAACCATGCAGCTGCTAGCATGCAGACCCATCTAAACACAGGGCCCATCTATGTCAGAGTGGGACTCTGGTTTCACAATAGCTATTACCAGACAAAGGTGTGGTTCAGTAAGGAAGTTTGGGAAATTGAGTTGAAAATATTTTTTTGAAGTTTCTCTATTACAGGACTTCTCAGAGCCTTTAACATGCTAATGGACTCTGTGACTCTCCAAGTAGAATGTGGTCTTTACCAAGCTATTTGATTATAATCATTCCAACCCTTCTAAGGGCAAGTGTTGAAAAGACTACAGTTAGAAGGAAAATGTCCAGCCCAACCACCTCATGGCCCTCATTATAAAACTGAAGTCCACCATTGTTTTGCCAAAATCCCACTGCTTGCTGGTAGAGGCATGTTCAGAGTTATAACCCAGGCCTCCTAACACTCTTTATTTTTTTTTAATTTAAATTCAATCTGAAACCCTCAGTTTGTTTCCCAGAGTCCAGAGTGTTTCATGGTTTTTCTCCCTCTCTGATGACTTCTCATTCAGTTTTCCCCCCTTCCCTTATGATCCTCTGCACTATTTCTTATATTCTGCATATAAATGAAACCATATGCTAATTGTCTTTCTCTGATTGACTTATTTCACTTAGCATAATACCCTCTAGTTCCATCCATGTCGATGTGAATGGTAGGTCTTCATCCTTTCTGATGGCTGAGTAATATTCCATTGTATATATGGACCCCATCGTCCTTATCCATTCATCTGTTGAAAGACATCTCGGCTCCTTCCACAGTTTGGCTATTGTGGACATTGCTGCTATGAACATTGGGGTGCAGGCACCCCTTCTTTTCACTACATCTATCTCTTTGGGGTAAATACCCAGTAGTACAATAGCTGGGATGTATTCCTGGGATGCAAAGCTGTTTCAACATTCACAAATCAATCAACATGATACATCACATTAATAAAAGAAAAGACAAGAACTATATGATTCTCTCAACTGATGCAGAAAAAGCATTTTACAAAATACAGCATCTTTTCTTGATTAAAACTCTTCCAAGTATAAATTAGAGGAAACATACCTTCCAACATTCTGTCCAGTATTCCTCTTGCAAAACAGCTGAATGTCTGAAAAGGAAGTACTGAATATTATATTCAAAATAAAGGGAGGTGGGTTCTCCAAAGACAACTTTATTGAAAGGAACATTTTCTGCAGTGAGTGAACAGCTTCTAGAATGCAGCAATGAGATATGAGGCAAGGTGGATTTTTTCCTATCTTTTGTTATTGGCATTGACCCTGAAGGCCCTCAGCCCTCCCGTGAAGCTTAAGGGGCTTAGATCAAGGGCAGATTTTGAAATTGAATTTATTCAGATTAAGCAAAACCTCCAGTGAGAGGATTTACTCCCCACAAGCTGTTGCCAAGTTGGGGCTGTCCAGGCCAGGCCCATTTTCCTGAGCCACAGTCAACTCATTGCTGGCAGCGTCCTGCCGGCCACTTTCCTTGGACATTAAACATTCAGTTTCCTCGGCCTCCTGCATCCTTCTCGGTTTCTCTGATATTTTTAAGCAGGATTCTGGCAGGCTGCAGATTTTCTAACAATTGTACAAGGAGATGATCCCAGGGAACACAGCCAGAGATCCAGAGTTCTAGAACAATACTCCTTCCTTATCAGTTAGCCGCTGACAAATCACAGTGAGATCATTCCTGGTGAGGACATTTTGCCACAATAACACTCTAGGACACAGGGGAGCAGTCAGGGCCCAGGGTTACAAGAAGCTGGTTGTTTGAGGGGTTTTCTTTTAATGTTTTATACCTCTGGTTTGTCAGTTGCTAATTTTCCTCCACAAATCTGAGAAATTGTCACTGATTTTTAAGACATGGATGTGGCTGGGATAACAGTTGCAAATCTATCCCTTGATGTGGGGGTTCTATTTCTGGGTCACAACACGATCTGCTGTCTGTGTACTCTGCCTTCAGGAATGAGTTTCTCTCAGTATTCGGGAGGCTTCATGTCTCAGGTTTTTCTCTTTTGGGTCTGTATTGTAAAAATAGCTTCAATGCTTTTTTTTTTTCCTTATAAAAATAACACACACACACACACACACACACACACACACGTTTAGAAATACAACAGAAACAAAGAAGAAAAAAAAATCTCTTATAGTCTTACCACTAAGAGATGGAGATCATTAACATTTTAGGCTCCAAATCCTTTTGTTATCATTGTTGTTGTTACTGTTATAGTTGTTATGGGGAGGCTCCAAGTCCTTTGAGAGTCATTTTTAAATACCTTGACAGGATGTTGGTGAGTCCAGACGTTGAGGCTGGTTCCTCTAATCCGTGCAAGATGGAAGGCAAGCCTGTGTAGTTCAATGCTGCACCAAGTACAAAGAAAACTGCTGACAGCTTATTGAGCTACTATTTCCAGAAAAATCTTTGTCAGGCTGGATGGGGTCTGAGAACCCCACTGAATGAGAGAGAAAACTGAGCACTGGAGAGTGACTGCCTTCCCCATAACACCCAACATCTCAGAGGGAGCAGAGGGACCAAGAAAACCATCTTCTGGTTCTCATTTTAGTGGTTTCTCCCTTCATCATGCCAGTTGTCTCACTACAAATGAATTACAGTAATAAAATTCAATTTGAGTAAAAACATTTGGCTATGCCAACACTCAAAGCATGAGGAATTTTTAGGTACTAATTATTTGGTATTGCGAACAAAGAGTCACATAAATATAAATGTCCAAACTACGAACAGCCAGCTTTCTCGTCACAAAGACTTTTAGCTTAATTTTAACCAGTTTCAGTGGAAATTATTCTAAATGTGCCATATTAAAGACAGGCATGTTTAATAACAATCTTCTCTTGACTCAAAGTTGTAATTATGAGCCTCAGTTTCAAGTCTATGCTGTAATACAGTGAGACCTTCTGGGACGGTAAATTGTAAAACCCTGAAGGGCTCTAGACTGCTAGGTTTTCATCATTTTATGTTGGCTTTATACGGATTTTTTTTGTCTCCCCCTTCACAATCAAGTTGTCAGCTATTACTTCTTGCTGTTCCCAATGTGTCTGAGACCCTCTCCTCATTTGTTTCCCATGTGCTATGCTGCTTTTAATCTAATGTGTGCCATGAAGCAGACATCCATTTTTGTTAGAATTATTTGTAATGTAAGAGTAAGTAGGCTCTGAGTGAGTAGCGAGGGGCTCTCAGTCATAAAATTAGTGAGCAGACTTAGGGACATACATTTTGCTTGCTCAGAAGACTTTTTACATTTTCTTTCTCTTTAGATTGGCAAATAAATAATGTCCAGATAGATGATACAGTACTCTAAAAACATAGATATAGGGGCACCTGGGTGGCTCAGTAGGTTAAGCGGCTGCCTTCGGCTCAGGTAGTGATACCAGGGTCCTGGGATCAACCCCCGCATCGGGCTCTCTGCTCAGCAAGGAGGCTGCTTTCTCCTCTCTCTCTGCCTGCCTCTCTGCCTCCTTGTGATCTCTGTCAAACAAATAAATAAAATCTTTAAAAAAATTAATAAATAAAATCTTAAGAAAATAAAATAAAACCATAGATATAAACAGACGTGAGGAATTCAGATATCATTTGCTCATTTACGTACATCAGTCTTTGCTTGGGAAGAGCCTAAATCCCTAAGCAATAGTGTGGGTTCTGGGGTCTTAAGTTGTCTCTTTCATTCCTTTTAAATTTCTAAAATCACTTTCCAACAAAAAATTGGTCTTTTCTGAACTCAAGTGGAGGGCAAGTGGAAACACGGCCGTGGCTTTCCCTCATGAGAGGCTGGCAAAGAGAGACGATAGGTCTCCCCGCTTTCCCCCAGCAGCTGCAGTCCTCCCCTCGGAGGGACACAAGTTGCCAACATTGTCACTTCTTCACTTGTTACTTGTGTATTTGGGGGAAGATTAAAATTTCCCTTTTTCCAAACTTTACAATTCTTTTACATGATCAGTAAGACTGATTTTCCTATGCGGGCACCATGTTTTCTTCCAGATTCTAAACTTGTAAGAATATGCTCACCGAGATTAAACAAGTGCACGAGGTAAACCAGTAAACAGCTAACATCCAAGCTCACAGGAGGCTGAAATCATTTTTAAAGCTACCATTAAAAATGGGGCTGTGGGAGCGGCGTGGGCTGCAAAAGCCAAGCGATTTGCAAACTTATGCCAAGACTGGGCATTACTCAATGCAAACACCTGCTAGGGAGCGATTATCAAATTATCCACAGCGTAACTCTGACCCTGCAAGTTGACTTTCCTCTCCCCCCAACTCCACCGTCATTTGTATTTACCAGTAAACACCCACACACCCTGCACTCTGGTAAACCAAAAGGCCAAATTAAGCAACTCACACAGGAGTTAATGAGGGGTTGTAATAACACCAGCCCGGCAACACTGGGACGGGACATTAACAATCTACATAGAACTTCCACACACAGCATCTCACTGGTGGCTTGAAATCACAGCACGCTGAGGCACCACCAATGAGTTTTCCCCCAAAATGTGCAACACTATAAAATAAAAAGTGAGGTTAAACTCTAATCCCAAGATTCCCTTCTATTTCATCCCACCGCTGCTCCCCCACCAACCACCTTTCTTTCCAGCTGTCAGATTTTAAAGTGTATGTTTTAATTTTCCACGGTTGACCACATCCAAAGCTGTTTTAAGGGGCATGGGATTCTATTCTTCTCTAAAATCTATATGCAGCCGTGGATTACCACAGCTGGCTCTGGTAACATTTGCAAATTCTAACTTACTATCTAAGACTATTTCTAAGGCTATTGTGAGTGACATTAGGCCCGTTTCTGGCAAGAAATCCTCTAGTTGTAATGTATACCGTCTTAAATGGGTCTTTTTGTGATCATGGTCTCTACCCTTAAACAAATGCGGGGCATATTTTCCCTGATGGGTGTCCCAAGGAGAGCTTGGGAAGAAATCATCATTATCAAGGCGGTTCACCCAGACACACAGACTTGCTTGTTACCGTATTTAAAGAAGTGGCCACAAAGAAATAGTCATTGGATTTACAATAGGGGAAACCTAGTATGCATTTCCAAGGAATCACATTTTGGGGAGAATTACAGAATAATTACACATATGCTTAGATCGCGAGCATTCAATGAAGCGGACAGTATTTTGAGGATTTAAGATGTTGGTGTTGTGGTCGTCTCTAAGAAACCGGGATAATTCAGACATTCAAATGCAAAACCGCACCATTTGGAGAGTGTAATGCGGTCTGTTCTGGTCACTGTTACAAATTCGGAAAGGATTCCCTGGCTGCAGACATTAGAGGCACTTAATACTTAAATCTGTTTCCAAATGTAAAGCATAGAACAAAAGTGCGGGGCATTAATGAAACGTATCCTAACACTGGTGTGCTGACACATTTCATTAAAGTGTCACTTTGGGAGAGTAAAAAATAATGACAAGAGCTTTGCTGTGTGCAACTTGATAAGGTCCTTAGATGAAATATCATTAACTAATAACACATTAAACATCCATTTTAACACTATCAGGATTTTCAGATCGCGCTTGAATTAATTTCATGCCTAGGATGTTGACTATAACAAATTACTATAAATTAATCTCTTTTATGGGTCTAAATACTGATTGTTTATTCATGTTAGTTTTATTTTGACTGCCAGGAAATCGAGAATTTTTGGAAGTTATTTCAATTTTCTCAAGAAAAACATTTAAAATACCAACTATCTTGTTTACTTATGAGGCCAATCATTGGTTATTTCCGGAATATCCTGCATTTTAAAAAATACACACTTTTCCCATTTTTGTTGGGTGATGGGCAAAATACTTGTCTGCTGAACTCTAAAAAGTTCTAAGTGTTCTTCTAAGCTCAAGATAGTTTTTCTTCTTTTGAAATCTTTTGATAAAAGATTTCAACAAATATAGACCAAAAGTCAGTATTTTATAATGTCGTCTAACAAAAAGTCTTCCAATTTAATGTTCCAGTTTAAAGCTAAGTAGTTTTCTATTTAGGAAACCTTTCCACATGTAAATATATGTAATTCATATTTTCAGTAAATTTTTGAAGCCTCCCCTTCAAAGACCTTGTGTTCCAAGTATCAAAATAACAAGCACTTTGCAATTTTGGCAACTATGTCGATACTCTTAACTGACAGATTTATCTTGGGTGTTTTCCCACATTTATAGATTTGTTTGATTTTGTGCAGAAGAGTCATTCTATAAAATGTAGCAAGGCAAGAAATTCCCAAGCTGGGCCTATGCAGCCAAGAATCAAGTTGCAAAATAACACAAAACAGAAGAGATGAAATAGAGAAATTAATCTAAAGCAAAACAAGAGAACTGCACAAGAAACTTAGTGCTGGCAATCTCACAATGTGAAAGGTTAATCACAAGATTTAAAATCTAATCTTGCTTTCAAAGGCAGTTCATGTAATTGCATACATTGTAAAGGGACATGAGAACAGTGGGAAAAGAAAAAAAATTTAAACAAGCAGGCTTGATATAAGCTGTAAATTTAATATGGAGAAAAGCAGAAAATTAGCAAGAGCAGGCACAAACCTCAGAAAAGGGTCAGCCAAGGAACTGGGACAGTAGAAATAGCCCCAACTAGACATGTCTAAAGAAAGGGGAACTTTAATTTTGGATAAATATGTATTTGAATAGAATGCTCTCTAAAGATGTTTTAGATTTAACTGCATTCATTCATGTTGTCTAACAAGCATTTCTAGGGGGCCTATCCTGTGCTGATACTATAGGAATGCAAAAATAAATTGGACACCAGAGGAAGAAAGTCATAGCTCCCTAGAACACAAAGCAGAAAGTACTAAGTGAGTTGAGAAGTGGGAGAAATCACTCCATAAAGAGGATGGCTTTTAAACTATGCTTAGAAGGATAGCAGAACTTGGTCATATGCAGATGGGAAAGTATGGACTTTGTGCAGAAGTCAGAAATGACTTCAGGCTGACAGGTAGCGCAGTCTCCCTAGGCAGGAGCAGGGTGGGCTGGCAAGGGACATGTGGGAGGCATCAGAGGACCTGGAGGAGTTTGACTTCATTCTCTGGAAAGTGGGAAACCACTGGAGTTCTTGAATCCCCGGAAGGGGAAGATGCTAATGTGTTGGAGAAGGTTCACTTGTACGGGGCAGCCAGGAAGAGGAAGGAGAAAATGGAATCTCAGTGGAATATATTTCAGGACAGCAAAAACAGAGAGGTTTGTGTTCTTGGGCTACAGAAGGTAGAAAGAATATTTAGGGGTCATGGGTTTCTTAATTTCAAGACTGCCATTTCTTGCTAATTGGAAAAGCAGTAAGAGGTGCCACTGAAGGATATACAGTTTATCAGAGAACCGTGGAAGCTCCTGGCCCGTGTATACTCCTCAGACCGAATCTGCTGGTTTCCCCGGAGAGAGGGGCATGATCTGGGGTGCATGTCAAATGCCAGGGACTGAACAGATGATAACCACCCCCGAGGGTATATGGAATTCCTCATCAGAGCCAGGATTTGGATACATCTTGGGCCCAACCATGATATACAACTGCCAGCCAGCTGTATATCTGCATGCGGGCTATATGCAGAAGTGTGTGAAAAGGAAGGAAGCCTCATGAACATTGGGAAAGGGGAGCAGGAACGTGCTGTGTCAGCCAACATTTTTAAAGGTTTCAGTAACAACTATGTGGTGTGAGGGTTTGGGGTAATGTACTAGTGAGCCAAAAAATTTTTTTTTGGTTTTCACAGGGGTATGTTTTAATGTCATATATTTTATACTTCTTTATACTTATACTTTTCAAAGTGGCCTTTTAAAATGATATTATTTCATTTCCCCCAATAGCCCCATTATTTTTGTTTTACAGAAAGAGTTATAGAAGCCCAGAGAGGTCGTGCGGCTTCCCCCTCAGACCTCACGACCACTTGGTAGAGGAGTGAGCAGCCAGAACACAGGTCTCTTGAATCTCCCTGCACTTCAGCACCTGGCTTCCTCCTACCTGTAATCAACAAATGTCTATTGGGCATCTATTCCACAGAAGACATGTTCCTAAGTCTGAGGAAAGCCTCAAGTTTTCACAGAAAAATCCTAGCAGAGTTTTTGGTGCCAAATGAAAACCCGGCTCACCTCCCCTGCATTAGAGCCCCCTGGTGGCAGGTAAAATAAGACTTACAACGGAGGATGTCCTGGGAAGTGTTGAGATCCAGACATCTCAAGAAGCCCTTACGCTATGACCTCATGGAAAGATGAAATCACAAAAACATAGAAAGTAAGTTTTAGAAGGGCTCATCTAATCTAGTGCTCTCACTTGGCAGAGTAAGCAGCTGATGTCCAGAGAGACTGAGCAATGTGTTCATGGCAGCACAGCATCCTAAGCTAGTGCTTCTCTCCAGGAAGAAAAGCACAGCTCAGCATCTTCCTTATTTACTTATTCTTCTTGTGGGTTAACATTCATGCTGCAGAGACAATGCTCTCCTTAGGAAGTAGGACACAAAAGGGTAAGTTCCTGGTATTTGCACAAATAACTATATAGTTGGGACACCTCCTGGCTCCTCCTTTTAATAGTTACATGACTTCAATGTTAGTTGAATAGTTACATGTGACTTCAACCTCCTCATCCCCCTCTCAGCTTCAGTTTCCTCATTTGTAAAGTAGGAGTAGAGATAGCTCCCACCAGACAGTCTTGTTTTAAGGATTAAATGAAATAATGCAAGGGACACACTTAGCACCAGCCTGGCATATAGTAAACCTTTGATATATGGTTATTATTATTACCCTTGATTACATTAAAATGAACTATAATTTATATATATATATATATAAATAAATATTAACAATAGCTCTCAATAGAATGCTTACTGTAGATTCAAGGTTTAATTTATAAACAACAATAGCTACTTCGTTTGAATGCCTAGGTATTTTGCAAATATTAAGTAATTAACTCACAAGAAACCTATAGGTAGGTATTTAAGATGAAGCCTTTGAAGTTGAAATAGGTACCATAACTTGTTGACAGCCTTATTTCAAATAACTGGCAAAGCCTAGTTCTTCAAGTTAAATCCAGCATTCTTTACACTGTGTGACTAACAACTGTGTCATTAAGTCTTTACGTCTTTTGGGATTGTTGTATAGAGCAATCCTGAATTTCACATGTGAAAAATTGAACATAACATCACCTGATGGGCACTTTACTCAGTCTGTAACTTTATATCCCTTCTAAGACTCATTTTTTTGGAAATACAATAGGAAAAATAAGATCCTCCCAAAATAAAATTATTGGAAGTTTTCAAGATCCTTTAGAGAATTAAATCAAAGAAATGTGGTGGATATTTGTTTTTATAATAAATACGTTGGCCCAGAATTTCTGTTTATATCCTGAAGCTACTTGAAAACTGATCTTGACAGAAGGCATTTAAGAGAATGTCTGCTGTGTCCATGTTCACAATATCAGGAGCCTATGGTACTACAACAGAATATGACCTTCTTGTGTCCATGTAATTAATTATTAAGAACACTCTCTTTTACTCTCAAAAGGGTAAAGGTTGTACAATAAATGATACAGCCATCCTACCAATAAATCATGGGGGCAAAGATAATTTCTCAACTTCTTTGAAATTAAAAAAATGGAAGGATACTATTGGACTAACCCTCTTATCATAAACTACCATGAAAACTGCACAAAATAGATGAAACAAGTACTTTCATAATTGGATGATAGTCAGCTCAGGACTATGAGATAAGCACTATGATTGTCCCAGATTTCTTCACACAGGCATTTTCTAAACCTCAGTGCAGATACTGAGAATCAAGCAGGGCACAGTAGTCTCACTGAACAGAGGAGACAGAGGTCAGATTTCAGAGAGGCTGAGACAACCAGAATTTGTGAAGGGAAAGTACTGGTGAGAAGAAAGCTACACAGTAGAAGATCCCTATAAATCTGTATGAGGTCCCATGAGTCTCTGACTAAACATGAACCTGCACGTGCATAGAGCAAGACACAGCCCAGTCCAAGAACAACTGCGGGAGAGCTAGAAGCTGAACAGACCCAGCACAGGGCTAAGAGCATTTGAGTTCTCCAGAGTGGTGAGATCCAACAGAATACACAGGATATTAAATAGAAATTCCAGAAAGATCGCAGCTTAAAAGTAGGGTTAAATTAACCTAAGGGTAAAGGTTTTTCTAGTCTTACCCTAGTAAAGCCTTATTTTTAAAAAATCCTTTACAGAATAAATCTGATCATCCACAAAAATAATTACCTGAAAGAATGAAATTCAACATGCTTTAAAGAAAGACGACAAGCTATAGACTCTCAAAGGTTTAGCACCCACAATGTCCAGAATATAATTTTAAAATGACTAGCCTATGAAGGGTCAGGAAAATACATTCCATAACCATACCCTTAAAAAAAATAAGTCATTAGAACAGACCGAAAAATAGGAGAGAAGATGGAAGAAGTGAAAAAAGACTTTAAAACATCTGTTATAAACAGGTTCAATAATTTAAAGGAAAACATGGACACAATGAGGAGGTAGATAGAAACTATTAAAATGAAGTAAAGGGAAACTCTAGATTTTAAAAAGATAATTTCTGAAATGAAAAAATTCACTGGATAGATTTAATAGATTAGGTACTGCAGAAGAAAATATTGGTGAATTTAGCATGGCATCATAAATTATCCAAACTACAGCAATAGAAAAAAGCCTTAGAAACTTAACAGTGCCTCAGTAAACCATGAAACAACATTAAGTGGTAATTGGGCTTCCAGAAGGAGAGGAGATGGAGTGGTGGCAAAAGATAAAATTTGATGAATTGTGGCTGAAAATTTTCCAGGTTTAATAAAAATATATTAATCTGCAGATCCACAAAGTACAATGAATTCCAAAAATAACAACAAAAAAACCCCACACAAGGTACATCTTCATCAAACTGCTGAAAAACAGTTATAAAAAGACTATCTTAAGAGAAGTCAGAGAGGGAAAAAGAAGACAATACATACAGAGGAATGAAGAGAAGGATAATCATTGACTTCACAATATAAACAATGCAAACCAAAAGATAATGGAATGACATTTTTCTAAATGTTGAAAGAAAAAAAAAGATGTTAAATTTGTATTATTAACATCACTTATAAAAGCATCAAAAATATGAAAACCCAGAGATAAGTTTAACAAAATATAGTTCAGATCAGTACAGTCAAAATTAAAAAACCCACTACTAGTAAAAATTAAAGAAGCCCCAAATGTTCATGCTTTGATAGACTCAATATTACCAAAATGTCCATTTTCCATAGATTGGGCTGTATATTCAAAGCAATTCAAATGAAAATCCAAGCAGGTTATTTAAAAATAAATTGAAAGCTGATTCAAAAATTTATGTGGAAATGCAAAATAACTAGAATAATTAAGACAATTTTTAAAAATAAGAGTCAATTTAGAGGGCTTTTAATACCTGATTTTAAGACTCATAAAAATTACAGCAATCAAGACCATGTGCTAGTAGAGCAAGGACAGACATAAAGATAAACAGAGGAGAAGAAAGAGAGAGTTCATTTGATTTTCAAAAATGGTATCAGTAATATAATTCAATGGGAAAGAAAAGGAATTCACTTCAACTAATGGTTAATGGTGCTGGAACCACTGGATATCCCTATGAAAGAAAATGAACTTAACCGGTACCTCTCACCTATACCAAAGTAAACTTAAAATGGATCATAAGTCTAAATGCAAAAGTTGAAACTATAAAATGTCTAGAAGAAACATAGAAAAAAACTTCATCCTCTTGTGGTAGGCAAAGATTTCTTAAACACAATACAAAAGTACTAGCAATAAGAGAAAAATATTGAGAAATTGGATTTCACCAAAATTTAAAAGTCTGATTTTGAAGAAATACTAACAAAAAAGAAACATCAATCTTCATGCAAGGAAAAAAATATCCATGTTACATATATCCGACAAAGGACTTGTGTCCAGAATAAATACAAAGAACACTTACAACTCAATAAGAAGACAACCTACTTTAAAAAAGGGCAAATGATTTGTACAGCAAGCACTTCACAAAACAATACACACACACAGCCAACAAATAAACATATGAAAAGTTGGTCAACATCATTTAGTAACGAGGTAAATGCAAATTAAAACCACAATCAGATCCAAGTCCTGCTGATGATGTAGAGCAAGTGAAATTCTCATACACTGTAAGTGGTACAACCACTTTGGAAAATAGTTTGGCAGTATATTTTAAAGTTGAACACACACACTCTACATATGACACAACAAATTCACTCTTAGATGTTTCCTCAAGAGAAATAAAAACATATCTAGAAAAACAATAACAACAACAACAACAACTTACGTCTGAATGTCCATGGCAGCTTCATTCATAATATCACCAAAATGGGAATAACTCAAATGTTGTCAAAACCCAAATAATGTTATCATCAGGTGAATGGATAAACCAATTACTGTATATTCATATTGTGGAACACTGTTCAACCATGAAAAGGAGCACAGATCTCAAAAACATTATGCTGAGCAAAAGTACTCAGCCACATTCAGCATGATCTCATTATATGGCATTCTGCAACAGGCAACTTGATCAGAAATTAGATCATTTCCGTTCCTGAAATTAGATCAGTGGTTGCTTGGAGGGGGCTGGAGTGAGATGAGGAATTGACTGGATACTTATGAGGGAATCTCTGGAGGTGATAAAAATGTTCTAAGCCTTGATCGGTGGCGTTACCAAAACTTAATGAATAGCACATTTTAAATGAGTATATTTTATTGTATCTTAATTATAATACAATAAGTTTTTTTAAAATTTTTAAAGATATTTTTTAAATTTTGTTTATTTATTTGACAGACAGAGATCACAAGTAGGCAGAAAGGCAGGCAGAGAGAGAGAGAGAGAGAGAGGAGGAAGCAGGCTCCCCTCCGAGCAGGGAGCCCAATGCGGGGCTCGATCCCAGGACCCTGGGATCATGACCCAATCCGAAGGCAGAGACTTTAACTCACTGAGCCACCCAGGTGCCCCAAGTTTTTTTTTTTTTTTTAAAGAGGGAAAGGGGGAAAGATTTAGAACATTATTCAGCTATTAGAGAATAAGGTAGGTAAATATTTTGGAATATAAAGATATAATATTAAGTGAAAAATATAAATTGTCAGATAGTACCATTGATCACTGACCATTGATTGTTTATCATTAAATATATTGTTTATCTATTCATGCATCCATGGGCACTTGGGTTGCTTCCAACCTTTGGCTATTGCAAATATTGCTATGAATGCTATTATACAAATATCTACCTAAATTTCTGTTTTCTATTCTTTAGGGCATATACCTACAGGTAGAATTGCTGGATCATGTGGATCATATAATTCTATGTGTAATTTTCTTCCCTCATCTGTAAAATGGGTATGATAATTCCTGTACTGTCCACACCCATAGGGTTATTGGAACCAAATATAAAGCCCCATTATAAGTTGTTAAACATCAAATTCATGTAAGAGATTATGAGAAAGTATTTAGGAGGAAGAGTACAATCCTAAAAATAAAATACATATACACAGTTTTAACAAAAGTGAAGAATAACTAAAATTAACATTTATTGAGTGCTTACACGTGCGAAGCATGTACTAAGCATTTTACAGGTCTTAACAAACTTAAGCCTCATAAATGATCTTTTGAAGCAGGCATTCCTATCATCATTTAACACCTGAGAAAACTGAGGTAGAGAAAAGCTACAATAACTTGCCCAAAGTCATACAGCTGATAAGTAAGAGAGCAAGAAATAACTTCAAGTAGCAACATTTCCCCCCACTTGTCAGAGTTCTTTCAACATCCAGTAGGTTTTATCATAATTTACAATGACAAATTATAAAAGAATAAATGTATTTATCTCAGTTCAAAGCCATATAAGGAGTCTAGGGAATGCAGAGAGAAATAAATCTGTTATTTTAAATGCTACTCAAGTTTCCCCATACATGGCTTCGACTCAGATTCTGGAAAGAAAGAAGAGTCCAGATGTTTTAAGCACCACCTTTCTAGAGCTAAAAAAAAAAAAAAAAAAGGCTTTGGAAAAGATTTTGGCCTTCTTGTTACCTGAGGAGACTGGGTCAGGGGATGGGTGGGTGGAGCATGGAGGGTCGGGGTAAGTCTGCCACTGACATCTGCACAAAAGAAAAAGAAAGCAAAGGAAAGCCTACACCCAGAGGCATGTTCAGGCCAACAGGAGACACACCATATTTCTGATGAGGTCTTCGCGCCTTCCTTGTCCTCAAGTGAAAACTGGAGCCATGAAATCCCCGTTTTGTTAACACTGAGATATGGTAATGCCAACCATTCATGACCATAAGCATGGAAAATTGACGAAATTACAGTCTGTTCAGGGCAGTAATATGGGGATGAGAGAAAAAGTCCTTGCCTGTGTTATAATCCTGGTGGCAGCTTTTTTAAAACAGGTGAACATTTTCTTCTTCTTCTGCTAGAAAACATCCCTTTGTGCAATATGCCAAGTGGATGCTTATGGAAAAAGGTCAAAGGAAAAAAGAAAATGACACAAATAATTGAGATATTTTTATGGGCATGTAAGTCCATGAGCATTTCATTAGTATCACTGAAGCAATTTTCTGCTCTCAAAGAAGTAGCCAAATTGAAATTCTAGCCTACTATTTACTTAATGAGCAAAAGAATGTGATTATGTTGCCATAACATTAAGATTCGAGATGGTCATGTGACAGGTGTGAGGAAAGTCAGGGTTAAGGAATCTAAGTAAAATTAACCTGGCCTTTTCCCATGAATGCTTTCCAACAGAATACGTCAAAAACCCATCACTTCTTCGTGAGCTAATGACAGCCACAATGCAATGTTCAGAGCAATGCATTTCTAGCATATGCTATACTGAAGTTTCAAACAATTGAAAAATATTGCTGCATGTGATCGCACAGCACTCAGTGTCCATCTCAAGTACTATTTCCCAAGGTTCCAGGCTACATAATTGTGTCAGCTAGTTACAGCTGTTTAACAAGTCAACCCAAAAGTTTGTGGCTTCAACAACTACTTTAAGTTCTCATGAGTTATGTTCGTGTGCATGAGATGTGGCTGATCTCAGGCTCACTCATAATGTTCATTGTGGGTTGACTGGTCTACGATGGCTTTGGCTGGTCTGGTATGACTGTGCCTTGCCCTCATGTGCTGGGGTGTCCTCCAGCAGGCTAGTCCAGGTTTTTGCTTAAGACAATGGCAAAGTTCTGAGAAAAAGAATAAAAGCAATCAAGGCCTCTTGACATCTAGCCTCAGAGCTGACACAAGGTCTCTTCACTACCCTCTGTTGGCCCCAAATAAGACATAATTAGCCCAGATTCAAAGGGTAGAGAAAGAGAGTCCATCTCTGGATGTGAGAAAGTACAAAATATTGTTGCCCAGGAGAAGAAGAGAAGCCACTATAACATTCTACTTGCAAGGGCTCTTGAGTGGCTCAGTGGGTTAAGTGACCAACTGCTGATTTCAGCTCAGGTCACGATTTCAGGGTCCTGAGATGGAGCCCTGCCTTGGGCTCCATGCTGGACATGAACTGTGCCTGAGATTCTCTTTCTCCTTTCCCGCTGCCTCTCTGCCCCCATGCACATGCACGCTGTCTGTCCCCCTATCCAAAAAAAAAAAAAATCTATTTGGGAAAGGATTGCCCCAAATTTACAAATAGATTAGAATCCCAAAGAACACTGGTACTCTATTGTTTGACTCTCCGGATACATATTCCTAAAATAACAAATGTTGCTGTTAGGTTTTCAAGTAAATCAATGAGTCTGTTATTACATATGGTTGAAGAAACAACTATGCATTTGTCAGTGTAACCTAAAAAAAATATTAATAATGTGGCTGCTAGTAAAATAACAAAGAGGAAATTAGCAGGAAATCAGAAATTGCTTTTTATTTCTTAAAGGTGCCTTAGGAGAGCAAGTTTTGTTAGAAGAAGGTGATTACAGTTATTTTGAACCACTGACATAGTAAGTGACCTGTGAGAAAATTAGGAGCGCCTTGTCTCCAAGTCTTTCTTCACCATCTACCACCATCACTATTCCCTACCCACCAGACATAAGTAGTTTGAGTCCGAAACCACCACCCCACTCCAATCCCATTCTTGTACTTACTACTGGGAAATGCAGGTAACTGAAATAATATTCAGGCTTGCAAGACTTGAGTCCAATGAGGAGTTTCTGTAATGATTCTGAAAAGAATTTCTGTTCACTTTTCAGTGATTAGAACTTAATGCCATTTATTCTTTTTCTTAAAATTTACTTATATTTCAAACATAGGGAAAAATACAGAGAATCCTGTAACAAACACTCCTGTATCTACTGTTCAAGCTCTACTTAATCTGAAAACGGTCATGTTTGTTTTACAATTCTTTTGAAGAAATAAGCATTACTGATACAGTTTTCTCAGTATTCCCCTCCCTGATCTCAGTTCTCCCTCTCTCATCTCTCCCTCCTTTCTTCCTCAAAGTAACCACTAACCTGAATTTTTCATCAGTTATCAGTCCCATGAATATTTTATACTTCTCCCTGTGTATGTATTCATAAAGAGTATATAGCTTTGTCTCGCTAGTTCTAAACTTTATATAAATTGCTTTTATATGTTGGACCTATATATCTGTATCTTGCTTTTTTCACTCAACATTTTAATTTTTAAAAAAATGTTTTAATTTATTTAAGTAATCTCTACACCCAACATGGGGCTTGAACTTATGATCAAGAGTCACATGCTCTTCCAATTGAACCAGCCAGGTACCCCTCACTCAACATTTTTACCCATTCATTCATTCATTCATTCTTTCATAGAGCTGGAGGAAAAGGGGGAGGAGGGGCAAAGAGAGAGGAAGAGAGAAAACCTTTTTAAAGATTTTGTCTACTTATTTATTTGAGAGAGAGAGAGAGAGCAAATACGAGAGAGAGCAGCAGGATGAGGAGCAGAGGGAGAATTAGATGATGTGGGGCTTGATCCCAAGGACCCTGGAATCATGACTTGAGCCAAAGGCAGGTGTTTAATTGACTGAGCCACCCAGGCACCCTGAAGTGAGAGAATCTTAAGCTGGCTCCACACCCAGCACAGAGCTTGACACTGGGCTCAATTTCCCGACCCTGAGATCATGACCTGAGCAGAAATCAAGGGTCGGACACTTAACTGACTGAGCCACCTAGGTGACCCTCAACATTTTAAAAAGATTTTTCCATGTTGTTGAACAGCACTCGTTTACTAATTTTCAGTATTGAAGAGTTTTCAATTGTATGGCTATGTCAGATGTACTTTTCCATTCCCCCACTGAAGGACATTAAGTTGCTTGTCATTTTCTCTACTATAAACAATATTGTAATTAATCTTCTTGTGCATATTTTTGCACAATATGTACACTGGCATATATGCCTAGAAGTGGAATTTCTACATTTTAGTGCCTGAGCATCTTCAACTCTCATAAGAATTACCAAATTATTCCTACCAGCTGTGTTTGGGAGTACATGCTAATTCACCTCTAGAACTGTAGAATTGTCAGCTTTTCACATTTTGCAACTTGATGAGTATGGTAGCGTTATCTCAGCATTTTAGTTTTCCTCATTACTATGGAGACGGAATTTTTCTGTTTATTGAGCTCTTCATTTGTGAATAACTTGTTCATATTTCTTGTCCATTTATTATTGTATTGTTTTTTCCTGTGGCTTGTGTATTTTTTCAACGTGAATATAATTACCCATTTGTCATATAAATAGTAAGGCTTTTTTCCTCTCTCACATTTAGCCTTCAACCAAGTTTATGGTGTTTTGGTTTTATAGAACTTTAAAGTTTGTATTCAAATGCCCCAAAGTTTTCCCTAATTCTTATCAAATGCCATTTTCCTGCCCATGCCTTAGATCCTTACTACTCAAAGTGTGGTCCACAGACCAGCAGCCTCAATATCATCTGAGAATCATGGCTTGAGAACCACTGTTGCAGATTCTCTCCCCTCTGACCTTCTCCAGGACTGTAAAGGATATGCCTTCAGTTATTCCCTTTTTCTTGCATCATCTGAATCTTCCTCTCTATTATATCTTTCCTGCTCCAGTATATGCGTCTCAAACTGTCCTTGATCCAAATTCTTCTCCAGCTGCTGCTTCATTTTTTGGGTCCCCTTTTCAGCAAAACTTTTCACACCAGCTGTCCAGATGCTCGGCCCTTCCTTGATCAGATCCTGAGCACTCTCCAGCTACTTCTATCTGTCTCCTGCTTCCATCACTCCCCTGAAACTGACCTTATCCAAGTCAGCACCCAGATCTTGGCTGCGGAATTCAAAGGTCATTTGTCAGTCATCATCTTATAAGACCTTTGAGCAGCACTGGACCCCACCAACCCCACTCTCCTTAAAACATATTTCTCTCTTCGCTTCTGTGAATCTAGACTCCTGATTTTCCTCCTACTTCACTGGCTATTCTTTCTCTGTCTCCTTTTCTGGTTCATCTTTCCCTAACTCCCTACATATAAGAATGAGGCAAGGTTTGGTCCTTCTCCTCTTAGATGTACACTCTTCCAAGGCTGCTTCAGCCATTCCCATGGCTTAAAATCAGAGGCATACCCAGGGCAAGGCAGTGGGTGCCCTCAACCCTCATACAATCAGTAAGAGAGTGCATGGTCTATAGAGATTTTCAAAACAATATTCCAATTATACCTGGGTCTGATTTTTAGTGTCACCAATTCTAGACAGCATCAGTCATAAAATACTCCTTTTAGAGGGAGAGATTTTATTGATTTATGTTCTAAACAATGGTTTAATTAATCTTGAGTTTTAATAAAGATCTGAAGCTTCAAATTACCTTATTTGTATTACTTTTCTTTAATAAGTCTGTATTCTACATGGAATTTGGAAAAACCCATTTATACAGTGAGCCCTTCCCTTCTCCCACAGACTCAGCTGCGGGCATTCATTTCAAGAGAGGTTCCTAATACTTCGAAATTACTCAATCTTGTGTCAGATACAGTTCATGTCTCTTCCCCCTGGAATACCGATATTCCTGTGATTTGGCAGTAGATTCAAAATAAGCAATGACAGTACAGTGACTATAAAAAATGACAAAATCAAACTTGAGTTATTTCATCAGTCATTCTCTGTGAACATTCAGAGTATCTGCCTTTAACATTTAAAATAGTGAAACTGAATGTGAACTACAAAGTGTAATACTTTTGTTGGTAAGTGTAAAATATAATTCATAAATATTTTACTAAATTTGGAGAATATCTTTAAAATGAAAATGAAAATGAATTCTTATAATTTTACTTGTTAATTTTTTATTTTAAAATCTTTTTTTTAAATTATTTATTTATTTATTTGACAGAGAGAGATCACAAGTAGGCAGAGAGGCAGGCAGAGAGAGAAAGGAGGAAGCAGGCTCCCTGCTGAGCAGAGAGCCTGATGTGGGGCTCGATCCCAGGACTCTGAGATCATGACCTGAGCTGAAGGCAGAGGCTTTAACCCACTGAGCCACCCAGGTGCCCCTAATTTTTTATTTTAAAACTAAAGAATAAATCAAGAAAATCTGAGTATTTCCAATTATTACAGGATTATTGGGAAAAATATTTTGTCATATAAAGGAGGGAGTGTTACCAAAAAAAAAAAAAAGATCCACTCTGGGGTACCCAGGTGGCTCAGTCAGTTAAGCATCTGCCTTCGGCTCAGGTCCTGATCCCAGGGTCCTGGGATGGAGCCCCACATCAGGCTCTCTGCTCAGTGCGGAAACTGCTTCTCCCTCTGCCCCTCCACCTCTCTCATTCTCTCTCATGTGCACGTGTGTGCTAAAATAAATAAAGTCTTAAAATTCATAAATAAATGTTAAATATTTGGGGGAAAAAAGACCCACTCTGGGTATCAAGCACATTATGTGTGCTTCCACTTGAAATGCTAATCTATGTGCATTTCCAAATTTCTCTTTCTCTCCTAGATCTCTCTTAACAGCTCCAAATTAATGTATCCAAGTGACTGCCCAAGTGATTCTATCTGGATACCCTACAGACATCTCAGAATTAGTCAACTAAATGGACCTGTTGATTTTACCCCATCTCACCACCCCAGCCTGTACCTCCTTCCAGGCTTCTGAGTGAATGACCCAACGATGACCCACCCAGTTATTCTAGCCAAATTCCAGGGGACATTGTTGATTCTTCCATTTCCCCCATTTCCATACTCAAATAATCCCCATGGAATTTCCACTAGTATCATCAGAGTTCAAAGGGTCTACAAATCCTCCTCAACTTATGTCCTGATAAACCCACTGAAGGTGGAAAATGCATCTAATATACTTAAGCTACTGAACAAAAGAGCTTAGTCTTGCCTACCTTAAACATGCTCAGAACACTTACAGTAGGCCATAGTTGGGCCAAACCATCTCATGCAGAGCCTATTTTATAATAAAGCACTGAATATTTCATGTAATTTATTGAATATTGTACTGAAAGTGAAAGAGTGGTTGTGAGTGTATTGGTTTTCCAACCATTTGATTGCAGGGATGACCAGAGCTGTGGCTCACTGCCACTGCCCAGTGTCATGGGAGAGGATCTTACTGTATATCGCTAGCCCAGGAAAAGATCAAAATTTACACTTCAAAGTACAGCTTCTGTGGAACACATTATCGTTTTCACACCACAGTAGAGTTGGAAAATTGTAAACTGAACCACCATAAATTGGGGACCACCTGTAGGCCCCGAGCTCTCAGTCCCTCAGCTTTAGAACCTACCTGTCCAATGCATGCCTCCCACAAAGGCCCTAGACCTGGCGATGCCAATGCCTCTCAAACCTTCCAGTGATCTCCCATTGCTGAGTGTCATGACCATGGCCTGCAAGCATTTTTTGTCCAATATCGTGTCAGAACACTTTCATCCTCACTCACTCTGTCACCTCAGAGGTCTTGCCTCGGATTCCCAGATACCCCACTCTTTCCCTCCAACTCAGAGCCCTTGACCTGCTCTCTCCTGGTCCTGGAAAAGCCCAGGAGGTTTTTACCCTGCTCTTATAAGGGCCCATTCATTGTCATCCTCCACTTGGAGTTTAAATGCCATTTCTTTAGAGTGGCTTTCTTTGATCTTACTTATATCCATTATCAACTTAATACTATTTATTTGGAGCCAAAACATGGAAAGAGCCCAGATGGCCATCGATATAGAAATGGATAAAGAAGATGTGGTATATGCCCCCCCACACACAATGGAATATTACCCAGCCATCAAAAGAATGAAATCTTACTATTTGCAATGACATGGATGGAACTAGAAGGTCTTATGCTGAGCAAACTAAGTCAGAGAAAGACAGATATCATATGAGTTTACTTACCTGTGGAATTTAAGAAACAAAACAGATGAACATAGGAGAAGGGAGGGAAAAATAAAATGCGATGCAATAAGAGAGAGAGAGACACCATAAGAGACTCTGAACTCGAGGAAACAAATGGAGGATAGCTGGGGGGTGGTGGGTGGGAGACGGAGTAACTGGGTGATGGATATTAAGGAGGGCATGTGATGTACTGAGCACTGGGTGTCATATATAACTGATGAATCACTAAATTCTACCCCTGAAATTAACAATACACTATATGTTAATTAAAATGAGTTTAAATTTTAGAAGATCCTGTTTATTTGGCTCCTGGTGAATGGTTTCTCTCCGCCATGATAACTTAAGCTCCAAGAGGGCAGGTCTGCTTGCTCCCCACTCTCTCCCCAGTGACTAGTGCAGTGTGGATACATGTGGGGCACATGGTAAACCCTTGTTGAGAATGAATGAATGAGCCCTCCCCTCCTTCTTGCATCTATATGATTGCTGTGAAGGTGCTAAGCTCTTGGGTGCCACTCTACACTGGCCCAGGACAGGACATCCTCCTCCCACTGAAACACTGATTCTCTGCCTCGGGATTTTGGAAATAGGATGAGAGAGTCATTCCAGCCTTTTTAAATAATGTTGCACCACAAAAGCCTAGGTCCTCTCAATGACTTTGTTTTTTATTGTTATTTATATAGCCAGAAAAACAGAGACAACAAATTGGCAGAGAGATAAATAAAGCAGATGGACAAAGACCAGGAAATGCAAGAGACAGAGTGTCCTGACAGCATTCTTGTGCCTGGTTCTAGTTCCTCTAAGGCTGCTGCAGCCCCCTCCTTGGTAGCCACTAGATAGAGCAGAGTCCACATACCAAAGACCCCTTTTGCTTAAGTTTGTTCAGACTGAGCTGCTCTCACCTGGAACCTTACAAGTGCCATAAAAGCATGCTTTTTTCATCAAGAAGTCACAAGATAAATGACAGCTATAAGTTGCTGTGCTCATCAGTGAACAGGCTAAGAACTAAGGGTAAGTAAGTGGGCATAAGTCGATGTCGCTATGAAAAAAAGACACTGACCAACTGAACTGGCATTTACCAGCCAAAAAAGACAGCAAGAAAATGAAATAAAAGATCAAAGGACTCACTGGGAAGAGTAGAGTGTGATGGGCAGGAGGAGAAGTCGTCCTCAGGGACAAGGGAGTAGCCAACAAGGAGGGTGGGGTTACAACACATGCGCTTTGATAGACGTGGTGTAACCATGATGAAATTAGACATCCTAGAAGGCATTCCCACATCAGATGTTCCCCGCAGTCTCTACTGCATGCAGAGTACTGGTGTGGCCTACACTTCTGGTTTGGGTAGGAGTGGTAGTCCAAAATCCAGGCCAAGCTCTGCTTTCTAACTCTGAGTTTGTAGGAGCTGTAACTGCCCAAAAGAAGTGTGTATGTGTGTGTGTGTGTGTGTGTGTGTGTGTGTGTGG